>NC_134981.1:20518248-20820645 GCF_965638725.1 Aptenodytes patagonicus
CTCGCTTGTGAGGTTTGTTTTTAGAACATTGACCTTGACGTTTCTGTGGTATGTAAACTTCACAATGAAGCCGTTACTGTACCATGGATACCATTTCGTGGAGACAACTAGCAATTGCAGTAACTTTTCTGAGAGTTTTTTTACGGAGGAAATAGAGAATGGCAGTGTCACTACCTTCTTCTATGACGTTTCCTCCTTCATTACAGTAATTTTTCAGTATTTTGAGCATCCTTGGGCAGTTAAGATACTTCTATTAATACTTCTTGGGAATATTGTTTCGGTTTTGTCTAAAGTTGGTAAGCAATTTAAGAATATCATCCAGAGATCTGCCCCAAGGCTGAATAGTTATGAGTGGCAGGGTGTGTGGGACAAGATGGGCAAGTACCTAGGCCAATGGGCACCCCCAGTGTTTTGGAACTTCACCCCTGAGCAAGTGCAGAATCCTGAAAAGTTAGTAGAACATTTGGACAAAGTATGCTCTCACCCTGGCAACTCCAGAGAGATGCAGATCATTGCAACGTGCTGGGGCCTGGCCCATGCCTACCGAGCCCTGTTCAACACCATTCAGTACCCTCAAAGGGAAGAGAAGGTCTCTGGATCTGACAGTAAAACGACACGCACTGCGGCCACTCAGACCCGGGCAACACGCCCTGCGGCCACTCAAACCCGGGCAACACGCACTACGGCCACTCCGACCCCGGCGACAGGCTCTGCGGCCACTCAGACCCCGGCGACAGGCCCTGCAGCCACTCCGACCCCGGCGACAGGCTCTGCGGCCACTCAGACCCCGGCGACAGGCCCTGCAGCCACTCCGACCCCGACGACAGGCCCTGTGGCCACTCCAACCCCGGCGACATGTACTGCGGCCACTCCAACCCCGGCGACATGCACTGCGGCCACTCCAACCCCGGCAACAGGCCTCGCGGCCACTCAGACTCCGGTGACATGCACTTGCACTGCGGCCACTCCAACCCCGGCGACATGCACTGCGGCCACTCCAACCCCGGCAACAGGCCCTGCGGCCACTCAGACTCCGGTGACATGCACTTGCACTGCGGCCACTCCAACCCCGGTGACATGTACTGCGGCCACTCCAACCCCGGCGACATGTACCGCGGCCACTCCAACCCCGGCAACAGGCCCTGCGGCCACTCAGACTCCGGTGACATGCACTTCCACTGCGGCCACTCCAACCCCAGCAACACGTCCTGTGGCTGAACCAAAGAACCAGCCTGTGCCGGTATCAGTCGCCCCTGTACACAAGAAGAAATTTTGGAAGCGGAAGTCAGCTCGTTTAGTAAGGGAGGAAGAAGCTTCTTCTAAAAGGGAACCGGAGGAAGAACTGTACGAGACAGATGACCCTGGAGAAGGGCCATCACGAGAACGGGAGGAGGAAAGCCGGCCGCTGATCGGGGAGGAGGAAGAGGAAGAACTCATAAACGAGGCAGTGACCACCCGATCTCTATCCCTGAGTGAGCTGCGAGATATACGAAAAGATTTCAGCCGCCGTCCAGGTGAGCATATTGTCACCTGGCTGCTCCGATGCTGGGATAATGGGGCCAGTAGCCTGGAATTAGAGGGTAGGGAAGCCAAGCAGCTGGGATCCCTTTCTAGGGAAGGGGGCATTGACAAAGCAATTGGAAAAGGGACACGTATCCTCAGCCTTTGGAGGCGACTCCTGTCAAGCGTGAAGGAAAGGTATCCCTTTAAGGAAGATGTCATATGTCGCCCAAGCAAGTGGGCCACCATGGAGAAGGGTATCCAGTTTCTGAGAGAATTAGCTGTGCTGGAGGTGATTTATGATGACCTGAACAATGAACAACTATCCAAAGATCCAGACGAAGTCAAGTGCACACGACCCATGTGGCGGAAGTTTATAAGGAGCTCACCATCGTCATACGCCAATTCATTGGCAGTGATGACCTGGAAAGATGGAGAGGAACAAACAGTGGATGAATTGGCTGGTCAACTCCGGCAATACGAGGAAAGTCTTTCTTCCTCCCTCGTCTCGGCTGTGGAGAAACTGTCCAAAAAACTGTCCCGGGAGATCCAGCAACTCAGAGAGGATAGGTCCTACTCCTCACCTGTACGGACTAGTATCTCGGCTATTAGGAGTCAGCGTTCTTTTGCTCGAGAGAGAGAATATAAAGGGTACATACCACGGGGCACCCTGTGATTTTACCTGCGTGACCACGGAGAGGACATGAGGAAGTGGGATGGGAAACCTACCGCAGCCCTAGGGGCACGGGTACGCGAATTGCAAGGGAAAACAATCACAGAAAGAGGTTCTTCCAGGAAAATTGCTGCTCCAGTTTCCAGCGGGCAGTTCCCCAGACAGAGTAGAAGGGCTGATCTTACTCCTGATCTTAATGAAGAAACTTCTGACTCATACGTACAAGAAATGAGAAACGAGTACTGTGATGAGGATTAGAGGGGCCCTGCCTCCAGCCAGGGGGAGGAAAGGGACAACCGGGTTTACTGGACTGTGTGGATTCGGTGGCCTGGCACATCAGACCCACAGAAGTATAAGGCTCTGGTAGACACCGGTGCACAGTGTACCCTAATGCCATCAAGATATATAGGAACAGAACCCATCTATATTTCTGGGGTGACGGGGGGATCCCAACAGCTATCTGTATTGGAAGCCGAAGTGAGTCTAACTGGGAATGGGTGGCAGAAGCACTCCATTGTGACTGGCCCAGATGCTCCGTGCATCCTTGGCATAGATTACCTCAGGAGAGGGTATTTCAAGGACCCAAAAGGGTACAGGTGGGCTTTTGGTAGAGCTGCCTTGGAGACGGAGGAAATTAAACAGCTGTCCACCTTGCCTGGTCTCTCGGAGGACCCTTCTGTTGTGGGGTTGCTGAAGGTCGAAGACCAACAAGTGCCAATCGCTACCACCACAGTGCACCGGTGGCAATATCGCACCAACCAAGACTCCCTGATTCCCATTCATGAGCTGATTCGTCGACTGGAGAGCCAAGGAGTGATCAGCAAGGCTCGCTCACCCTTTAACAGTCCCATATGGCCAGTGTGGAAGTCTAATGGAGAGTGGAGACTAACAGTAGACTATCGTGGCCTAAATGAAGTCACGCCACCGCTGAGTGCTGCTGTGCCAGACATGCTAGAACTTCAATACGAATTGGAATCAAAGGCAGCCAAGTGGTATGCCACAGTTGATATTGCTAATGCGTTTTTCTCAATCCCTTTGGCAGCAGAGTGCAGGCCACAATTTGCTTTCACTTGGAGGGGCATCCAGTACACCTGGAACCGACTGCCCCAGGGGTGGAAACACAGCCCTACCATTTGCCATGGACTGATCCAGACTGCATTAGAACAGGGTGGAGCTCCAGAACAACTGCAATACATTGATGACATCATCGTGTGGGGCAACACAGCAGGAGAAGTTTTTGAAAAAGGGAAGGAAATAGTCCAAATCCTGATGAAGGCCGGGTTTGCCATAAAACAAAGTAAGGTCAAGGGACCTGCACAGGAGATCCAGTTTTTAGGAATAAAATGGCAAGATGGATGTCGTCAGATCCCAATGGATGTGATCAACAAAATAACAGCCAGGTCTCTACCAACTAGCAGGAAGGAAACACAAGCTTTCTTAGGCGTCCTGGGTTTCTGGAGAATGCATATTCCAAATTACAGTCTGATTGTAAACCCTCTCTATCAAGTGACCTGGAAGAAGAATGATTTCAAATGGGGCCCTGAGCAACGACAAGCTTTTGAACAAATTAAAGAGGAGATAGTTCATGCAGTAGCCCTGGGGCCAGTCCGGGCAGGACAAGATGTAAAAAATGTGCTCTACACCGCAGCCGGGGAGAATGGCCCTACCTGGAGCCTCTGGCAGAAAGCACCAGGGGAGACTCGAGGTTGACCCCTAGGGTTTTGGAGTCGGGGATACAGAGGATCCGAGGCCCGCTATACTCCAACTGAAAAAGAGATATTAGCAGCATATGAAGGGGTTCGAGCTGCTTCAGAAGTGATCGGCACTGAAGCACAGCTCCTCCTGGCACCCCGACTGCCGGTGCTAGGCTGGATGTTCAGAGGGAGGGTCCCGTGTACACATCATGCAACTGATGCTACATGGAGTAAGTGGGTCGCACTGATCACACAACGGGCTCGAATAGGAAACCCCAGTCGCCCAGGAATTCTGGAAGTGATAATGGATTGGCCAGAGGGCAAAGATTTTGGAATATTGCCAGAGGAGGAGGTGACGCGTGCTGAGGAGGCCCCAATGTATAATGAACTACCAGAAAATGAGAAGCAATATGCCCTGTTCACTGATGGGTCCTGTTGTCTTGTGGGAAAGCATCGGAGGTGGAAAGCTGCTGTATGGAGTCCTATGCGACAAGTTGTAGAAACGGCTGAAGGAGAAGGTGAATCGAGCCAATTTGCAGAAGTAAAGGCCATCCAGCTGGCTTTAGACATTGCTGACCGAGAAAAGTGGCCAGTGCTCTATCTCTAGACTAACTCATGGATGGTGGCAAATGCCCTGTGGGGGTGGTTACAGCAGTGGAAGCAGAGCAACTGGCAGCGCAGAGGCAAACCCATCTGGGCTGCCGCATTGTGGCAAGATATTGCTGCCCAGGTAGAGAACCTGGTTGTAAAAGTCCGTCACGTAGATGCTCACGTACCCAAGAGTCGGGCCACTGAAGAACATCAAAACAACCAGCAGGTGGATCAGGCTGCTAAGATTGAAGTGGCTCAGGTGGATCTGGACTGGCAACATAAGGGTGGATTATTTCTAGCTCGGTGGGCCCATGACACCTCAGGTCACCAAGGAAGAGATGCAACATACAGATGGGCTCGTGATCGAGGGGTGGACTTGACCATGGACACTATAGCCCAGGTTATCCATGAATGCGAAACATGTGCTGCAATCAAGCAAGCCAAGCGGTTAAAGCCTTTTTGGTATGGAGGACGATGGTTGAAATATAAATATGGGGAGGCCTGGCAGATCGATTATATCACACTCCCACAAACCCGCCAAGGCAAGCGCCACGTGCTTACAATGGTGGAGGCAACCACCGGATGGCTGGAAACATATCCCGTGCCCCATGCCACTGCCCGGAACACTATCCTGGGCCTTGAAAAGCAAGTCCTATGGCGACATGGCACCCCAGAAAGAATTGAGTCAGACAATAGGACTCATTTCCGAAACAACCTCATAGACACCTGGGCCAAAGAGCACGGCATTGAGTGGGTGTATCACATCCCCTATCATGCACCAGCCTCTGGGAAAATTGAACGATACAATGGACTGTTAAAGACTACGCTGAGAGCAATGGGTGGTGGGACGTTTAAACATTGGGATACGCATTTAGCAAAGGCCACCTGGTTAGTCAACACGAGGGGATCTGCCAATCGAGCAGGCCCTGCCCAGTCAGAACTTTTACGTACTGTAGATGGGAATAAAGTCCCTGTAGTGCACATAAAAAATATGCTGGGGAAGACAGTCTGGGTTATTCCTGCCTCGGGCAGAGGCAGACCCATCCGTGGGATTGCTTTTGCTCAAGGACCTGGGTGCACTTGGTGGATAATGCGGAAGGATGGGGAAGTCCGATGTGTGCCTCAAGGGGGTTTGATTTTGGGTGAGAATAGCCAATGATCTGAATTATGTGATGTTAAGTACTAATTATAGTTATAAGAGTTATACTAATAATACACAGATATACTAATAATACTAATAATATTATATGCCATACTAATGTCATTACAATAAGAATCACCCAGAATAATGAAGAATAACTTCAGTGAAACCAAGCAAAGCACAGTGATGATGGTACCAGAACTGACTTCAACACGAAACAATCCAACACCACATACCATCTCCATTTTTCCTGCCCTGAAAGATTATTATGACAGATGGAGCCTGAAGTCATGGACTAAATGAACTCACCGAACATTTTAGAGGGATGGTCCACAGATGAAGGGAATGATATCTGTGTATGTGTGTATATATATATATATATATATATATAAAAGGGGGTGGTGATTAATGAAAATGTACTGGAAAATGTGAGACTTGAGCATGACGCAGATGGTATAGAATAAGGGGTGGATATTGTCCTGGTTTCGGCAGGGATAGAGTTAATTTCCTTTCTAGTAGCTGGTACAGTGTTTTGGATTTAGGATGAGAACAAAGTTGATAACACACCGATGTTTTAGTTGTTGCTAGGTAATGCTTACACTAGCCAAGGACTTTTCAGCTTCCCATGCTCTACTGACTGAGAAGGCTGGAGGTGCACAAGAAGCTGGGAGGGGGCACAGCCAAACTGGCCAAAGGGACATTCCATACCATGTGACGTCATGCTCAGTACATAAACTGGGGAAAGCTGGCCGGGGGGGCCGCTGCTCGGGGACTGGCTGGGCATCGGTCGGCGGGTGGTGAGCAATTGTACTGTGCATCACTTGTTTTGTGTATTATTATTATTATTATCATATTATTATTATCATTTTATTTCAATTATTAAACTGTTTTTATCTCAACCCATGAGTTTTTCTAACTTGTGCTCTTCCAATTCTCTCCCCCATCCCACCAGGGGTGGGGGGAGTGAGCGAGCGGCTGCGTGGTGCTTAGTTGCCGACTGAAATTAAACCACGACAGATACTTGCCAAAAGGCCAATTACCTACACTGATGTTTTAGTAATTATTCCATCAATGCTAACAACAAGGGAAGTACTAATACAGATAGATTGGTGGCATTTGAACCACTGTCATCTAGGTGTGCTTTGAGAACTGTTCAAAAGTTTTAGTAGCAGAGACACAGCTAACTGAGCCCTTGACATAATTTTCAGCAAACCCAACTAATTCCTAAAGGAAAACAGCACCATCAATATCCTATCTTACTATTTTGTTAAATACCTGTACTTGCCCTAGCTAATACTATAATATGTGAGTACAAGAAGGAAGGAGTCATCAAAAAAAATGCTGTAGGATTAGCATGACAAGCAGTGATCATCAGTTTTGCACTGTCTAAATCCATCAAACCACCTACGAATCCTCCTCTGGATGGACAGTGTTCCACTGTACCACTCAGCAGGGATTTCTGCATTTTGTTTGTCATGTGAGGATGCTGTTCTCTGTTTAGATTCTTTCTTTTTCCCAGATGAACAATGTGAGTAAATGAAGCCTTTCCCTTCCACAATAATAATCCAACATTTGAATCACAGAAGGATAACACCTTTAAGCAAAAAAAAAGTGTTAAAAAGGCTAGAGAAGATATACTACTTATCATCATAATGTCCTTACCATGAAGAGATCAAACTCCTCTTCACGCCGAGCAATCATCTGATTCAGAGTCTCATCATCAGGAACTTCATCTTCTTCCTATTTAAATAGAAAAAGGCATTAGAAAAATACAAAGCAATGTCCAAAGTGAGGCAACCATTTGCATTGAGCCACTGTTGCACTGATCTCTCTCTCTCTCTCAAAAGGAGTGTGAAACGCTCAAATGAAAACTAAAAATTTGAAAGTGCCTAGCTGTTCATCGATTCAGAAGTAACACAAAATAGACTTAATCAAAGAGACAATTAGGACTTCTTATCACTTTCATATATTGAGAATGAGGAAGTGAGCAAACATGCAACCAGGAAATTTTGGTTTGTGGTTTTTTTCAGGATCACAAGCACAGTTAGTTGTCAGCTTGTTTTTCAGTTAAAACATACACATTTCCCTTCTGCTGCTCTACAGCGCTCCCCCAGTAATAGCATTCTACACTATGAGGTCTTTACTGTCAAAGCAGAAGGAAGGAAAACAATCCTGAAAAAAATTTCCTAGAAACAAAGCCTGCACATTCCATATTTCTGTAGACCACTGTCCACTCACAAAGTGAGATGTGAATCATAGAATATCTCGAGTTGGAAGGGACCCATAAGGATCATCGAGTCCAACTCCCCGCTCCTCGCAGGACTACCTAAAACTAAACCATATGACTAAGAACATCGTCCAGACGCTCCTTGAACTCTGACAGGCTTGGTGCCGTGACCGCTTCCCTGGGGAGCCTGTTCCAGTGACCGACCACCCTCTCAATGAAGAACCTTTTCCTAAGGTCCAATCTGAACTTCCCCTGATGCAGCTTCATTCCATTTCCTCGTGTCCTATCGCTGGTCACCAGAGAGAGGAGATCAGCACCTCCCCCTCCGCTGCCCCTCTTGAGGAAGTTGTAGACTGCGATGAGGTCGCCCCTCAGCCTTCTCTTCTCCAAGATGAACAAGCCAAGTGACCTCAGCCGCTCCTCATAAGTCTCGCCCTCGAGACCTTTCACCATCTTGGTCGCCCTCCTCTGGACACACTCCAATAGTTTGATGTCCTTCTTGAAAATGGGAATAACATTTGCCAGCTTCCAGTCAACTGGGACCTCTCCAGACTCCCAAGACTGTTGAAAAATAATGGAGAGAGGTCCCGCGATAACATCAGCCAGCTCTTTCAGTACCCTGGGATGAATCCCATCGGGCCCCATAGACTTATGTGCATCCAGCTGGAGCAGCAAGTCTCAAACAACTTCAGAGTCGGCTGGGAGTTTATCATCCCCCCAGTCACGGTCTTCCAACACAGGGCTCCGGGGGTCCCAGGGCCCATCATTGGTGTTGAAGACAGAGGCGAAGAAGGCATTAACCGTCTCTGCTTTGTCTACATCCCTATTTGTGAGGTGACTGACCCCGTCAAGCAATGGACCAATGTTATCTCTGATTCTCCTTTTGCTATTAACATATTTTTAAAAAGCCCTTTTTGTTGTGCTTCACAGTGCTGGCCAGCTTGAACTCTAATCGAGCTTTGGCCGCACAAATTTCCTCCCTACAGTGGCAAACAGCATCTCTGTAGTCCTCCCGTGTCACCTGTCCTTGCTTCCAATGTTCGTACACTTTCCTTTTCCGCCTAAGTTCTAGAAGAAGATCCCTGCTCAGCCAAGCTGGCCTTCTGCCCCGCTTGCTTGACTTCCAACACTTTGGAATTGCCTGCTCCTGCGCTCTTAAGAGATGGCTCTTAAAAAGTGACCAGCATTCATGGACCCCAATACCTTCAAAAGCAGATTCCCAGGGGACCTTACTAACTAGCTCCTTCAGCAGCCCAAAGTCTGCTCTCCCCATATCCAGGGTCGAAGTTTTGCTGGCAGTTTTTCTCCTATCGCCAGCAATTTGAAACTCAACTACTTCGTGGTCACTGTGACCAAGACAGCCACCAATCACCACTTTGCCCACGAGTCCCTCTGTTTACAAACAACAAATCTAGGAGGGCACCTTTCCTAGTCGGCTTCCTTAGTACCTGCACCAAGAAGTTATCTTCAACGTGCTTCAGGAATTTCCTGGACCTGTTTGTGTCTGCTGTATGATATTCCCAGTTGATGTCTGGGAAGTTAAAATCACCCATAAGGACAAGGGCAGCTGATCTAGAGATATCCCTTAATTCCTTGTAGAATAATTCATCGATGTCATTGTCCTGGCTGGATGGTCGATAGTAGACTCCCACAACAACATCCGCTTTATTTGTTTTCCCCTTAATCCTTACCCAGAGGCTCTCAACCGTGTCATCGCCAACTGCAAGCGCCATACAATCCAACCCCTCCCTTACATACAGCGCCACCCCCCCGCCTCACCTGCCCTGCCTATCCCTCCTGAAGAGCCTATAACCATCCATCACGGCACACCAGTCACAGGACTCATCCCACCAGGTTTCGCTTATGCCAATGATGTCGTAGCTCTGGGACAGGGCCAAAGCTTGTAGCTCCTCTTGTTTATTCCTCATGCTGCGTGCATTAGTATAGAGACATTTCAAATGTGCTCCAGTGTACTCAGCACATCGTGGAGCAGACCAAAGGACCTCGCTAGAACACTGTCCTGCAAACATTGGCGTGCCATCCCATGGCTTATCACTAGCGAGCCTGGTTTTATCCCTTTCCCCTTCAAGTCTAGTTTAAAGCTCTTTCAATGAGCCCTGCTAACTCCTGCGCAAAGATCCTTTTCCCCCTTTGAGAAAGGTGTACCCCATCTGTTGCCAGCAGGCCTGGTGTCGTGTAGACCGACCCATGATCAAAAACCCCAAAATTCTGCCGGTGACACCAGTCACGGAGCCAGGTATTGATCTGCTGACCCTTCCTGTTTCTTCCCTCATCATTCCCTGCAACTGGAAGGATAGAGGAGAACACTACTTGTGCTCCTGATCCCTTAACCAGTCGTCCCAAGGCCCTGAAGTCTCTTTTGATCACCCTTGGACTTCTTATTGCAACATTGTCGCTGCCTACATGAAAAAGCAATAATGGATAGTAATCCAAGGGCCGTACCAGGGTAGGAAGTTTTCTCATAACATCTTTAACCCGGGCCCCAGGGAGGCAGCAGACTTCCCTTAAGAAGTGGGTCTGGTGAAGATCCGTCTTTTTGACAAAAAGTTATTTCATAAAATCAAAAACATTCATTGGCAAAATAAACCAAAACTCTAGGATTCAACTGAAAACATAAATGTTGAAGAGCTATGGTGCCCATTTTTAACATGATCAGGCTCCATAATGCTCAGTTCATCTCTCCAAATACAGCAACTATTTTGAAAGTACGTGGTATTTTAAATTTCATAACAGGACAGGTAAATCAAAGCTACAAACTTTAGTTTGGTTCCCACATAAAAACCTTAAAACATTTACTGAATCTGTGTTACAGTATATTGTAAACCTACAGTTAAGGGTTTTACATGACAATAAATGTTTCGTACTCACTAAAACGGAGGTGGAGTAGAATGCAGTATATAGTACCTCAAAATTAACTTTCTACAGTCTTTTATTTTCAAAATAATCAAAAGAAGCCTGCATCTATATCTATACATCCCATTTTCCCTCCATTGGTAATATTTCTACACTTCAGGAAAAAAGTATGATTACCACTTCAGCTCTCACTAAATACTCATGTAATTTGTAATTCAAACATGAAATAAGTAAAGCAGTTGGAAAAGTGATAGTGTTCTGACACAGTGTTCTCGTGGCATGAGCTCTGGAACTGTTGATTCCCCTCCCCACCAACATTTCATACATTCAATATTTGGAAAAAGCTAGCTGTTCTTTTTTTAAAAAAACCTCATTACATATTTTGTGGGTGTGCATATACTTGAACGCGTGTGTGTATGGAAAGAAATGAAAATAAGAAGTGGAGGGGAACAGAAGAAATTTGAGAGTTAAAAAAAAAAACACCAACCCTAACAACAATGAAAAAATCACATGCATAAAAAGCCTTCATTAAGTAAACTATTAAAAACTGCCCCAAAAATCCTGCAAAAGAATACAAGAAGTCCAAAATATTTGGATTCTGAACTAGTGAAACTCTCTTTCTTCCTCTCCATGTGTGTGCATTTACTATCATCTTGAATTACTCAATAATATTTTTTCCTTCAATTTTATCATATTTTTCTCCAAACCCAGAAATGTGCAGAGCTAGAAGAGAAAGCATGTGTAATTTTTAATGTAGTCTAGTAAAAAATGCAAGTGAAAATTGTGAGAAGTATACAACAAATACTACTGATGCAACATATCACATATTAAGCTAAGTTTTAACTGATGACACCTTCAGTACCCTCTTTGGGAGCATTCCTAGAATGCATTTTCAGAGATGTTCCAATCCTACAAAAAGGCATGTTTGTAACTGAATGATAGGGAGCAGCAACATTGCTTTTAATATATGTCACACTGGAAAGAATTGTATGAACATGTGAAGTAATAGTATAAATCAAACCTGTGTCACAGTGAATATAAAAAATGTATTAGCTTTGTTATTTCACAGTTTTAACTGCTTTCAATACAATAGATTTAATGACTACTGAAGGAATTTCTTTTAATATGGAAAGATTCTGGCAGATATTCACAAAGATTTTGCTTAAATTTTATTAAAAATAGTTAAGTATTTTGAAAGCCTAAAATAAAGAATTACAGATGACAAAACCTTTCAATAACCTAAGACAACTCATTAAGCCACAGAAATTATATCAGGATCTGACAGTTATTCTGTTTAAGCTGAGAGGTGTGTTATGCATGCAAAAACACTGTTATCTTAATTGAGATAGTTAATTGTTTTGTTGAATTGTTTGGAGGTGATATGAAAATTAGACTCCTTTAAGGAATCACAGAATCACAGAACAGTTGAAGTTGGAAGGGACCTCTGGAGACTGTCTAGCCCAACACCCCCACACCCCAAACAGGGTCAACTAGAACAGGTTCCTCAGGGCCATGTCCAGTTGGGTTTTTAATATCTCCAAGGACGGAGACTCCACAACCTCTCTGGGCAACCTGTTTGAGTGTTTGACCACCCTCACAGTAAAAAAGAGGGTTTTTTCTTATGTTTAAACGGAATTTCCTGTATTTTAGTTTGTGCCCATTGCCTGTTGTCCTTTCACTGAGAAGAGTCTGGCTCCATTTTCTTTACTTCCTCCCATCAGGTATTTAGACACATTGATAAGATTCCCCCCCTGAGCCTTCTCTTCTCCAGGCTAAACAATCCCAGCGCTCTCAGCCTCTTCCTTATGTCAGATGCTCCAATCCCTTAATTATCTTAGTGGCCCTTTATTGGACTCACTCTAGTATGTCCATTTCTTTCTTGTAGTTGGAAGCCCAGAACTGGACACAGTACTCCAGATGTGGTCTCATCAGTGCTGAGTAGATACTTGGTATAGGCTCAGTTGACTCTGATGCCTCCCTTGACGGAGCTTGTTCCTCCTCAATTGTTCCCAGGGCACTATACCTGTTCTGTAATTGCAGATCTGCAGGCAGAGAAGGAGTCTTCCTTCTGTTGCCAGAAGTCACAAGCTTCAGGTCTCCCCTGACACGGGAGTCTCCATCTACTGGCCATAGGATCACATGATAATTTGGGTTGGAAGGGTCATCTAGTCCAACCTCCTCCTCAAAGCAGGGTCAGCTACGAGATTGGACCAGGTTGCTTAGGGCTTTATGCTCCTCTGAGCACAGCCTCTAAATGTACCTCCTTTGCATCATTTGCAAGCTTTCGCCTCTGCAGGGTCTCTGAAGACCATCTCCTGCCCATCCTCCCCCATGCTACACAGCTGTATTGAGAGCCTTGCAGAAGACATTGTATTCGAGGAGTTAGGGATATTGAACAGGCTGTCTGCTCTATTGGGGCTCGTACTTAGGGCTTGAGAAGCCCGTACATTATTAATATAATCTGTAACTTACAATATATCTTTGGTAAAGGTAAACTGTAGGGGTGGAATGTAGAGATCCTGACCGAGAAACTGTTGCACATTTAGGAGTTAGTGATCCACACAACAGTTAATGGGAGTAGGCCCAGGCCTGTGCTGTGCTGCACGTACAGCTTGGCTTTCAGGCCTGTGTTGTGTTGCACAAATTCCTTGGCCACAGGATAAACTCAGACAGCTCATTGTAACAGAGGAGCCTGCAGGCAGCTCCCACTTGGTACCGGCGACTACGCCACCTGCGTGGCCTCGCCTTTATCTAACAGCGCAGCAACAAGTTCTCATGAGAATATCCTTTAGGAATAGAGTTGTTGTCTTGTAAGGAAATTATATAATAGCTTGCAGTCTCAAGCAGTCCCAAGCTGCACTCAAACTGCACTCTTGCCTACCAGTTATATAGCTGCTTCCCAAGCACCAACTGAAACATCTTCTCGTTGATTGTTTTGAACTGCCTTACCTCATTTTCTTCCTCATGTTCTAATATAGCCTGTAGAAAAGCCCTCCGCTCATGGCTTGAAGATTTCTGATCAAACATTCCAGCCTGAATAACTTTTTGATCTACATTCAGTTTATACTTTGCAGCAGCGAGTATCTTCTCCTCCACGCTGTTCACAGTACACAGTCGCAGGACTCGAACCTCATTCTGCTGACCAATTCGATGAGCTCGGTCTTGGGCCTGCAAGTCCTATTAGGCAAAGAATATGGAATGATGCATAACGTAACTGTGCTACACAAATCACTCCCTGCTTAAAGGACACTGTAATGTTGGGTTTTATTAGCATAACAAAAAGAAGTGCTCAAGCTACAGCCCACCACAATTCATCTAGCTCATTCCTGATTATCCTCCCTCTTGTGAGTTCATCAGACCCAGGCAGGCAAACTGGAGGGAAAAAAATATGTGCATGCTCTGTACAATGTGAATGCAGTAAGTCTAACGCTTCTTGAAAGCATGTGCAGTAAGTGACCAAGATAGGCCACAGTATGTAATTCTTCTCTGCCACTCAGAGTTCATGGCCTTTCAGGTCAGAAAGGAACCCTGAAGTAAAGCAACTCTCTAGTCCAGGTACAAGAACAGAGGCAACGATATAACTAGGTATATATTATAAAGTCCAGATATAAACCTGTGTATCTAAAGCAAACCACTATTTCTGAATATCTTAAATGCATTAGTAATTTTATGTATTGGGTCTGGCTGGAATGGAGTTAACTTTCTTCATACCAGCCTGTTGGGGGCTTGTCCGGGGTGGTGCTGTGATATGGATTTGTCACCAAAAGAGTGTTGATAACGCAGCAATGTTTTGGCTATTGCTGAACAGTGCTTGCACAGCATCAAGGCCTTCTCTGTTTCTCACTCTGCCCCCCCAGGGAGCAGGCTGAGAGTGGGCAAGGAGTTGGGAGGGCACACAGCAGAGACAGCTGACCTGAATTGGCCAAAGGGATATTCCATGCCATATAATGTCATGTTCAGCAATAAAAACTGGGCAGAGTGTGTGTGTGTGCGTGGGGGGGGGGAAGGGTGTGTATATGTGTGTTGGCGTCCAAGGTAGAACAAAACAGAACAGAACAGAACAGAACAGAACAGAATAGTTCAGTTGGAAGGGACCTACAATGATCATCCAGTCCAACTGCCTGACCAATTCAGGGCTGACCAAAAATTAAAGCATCGTATTCAGGGGATTGTCCAAATGCCTCTTAAACACTGACAGGCTTGGGGCATCGACCACCTCTCTAGGAAGCCTGGTCCAGTGTCTGACCACCCTCTCGGTAAAGAAATGCTTCCTCATGTCTAGTCTGAACCTCCCCTGATGCAGCTTTGAGCCATTCCCACACATCCTGTCACAGGATACCAGGGAGAAGAGATCAGCACCTCCCTCTCCACTTCCCCTCCTCAGGAAGCTGAAGAGAGCAATGAGGTCACCCCTCAGCCTCCTCTCCCAACTAGACAAACCCAGAGTCCTCAGCCGCTCCTCATAGGACATGCCTTCCAGCCCCTTCACCAGCTTTGTTGCCTTCCTCTGGACGCATTCAAGGACCTTCACATCCTTCTTAAATTGTGGGGCCCAGAACTGCACACAGTACTCAAGGTGAAGCCGCACCAACGCTAAATACAGCGGGATAATCACCTCTTTTGACCAGCTGGTTATGCTGTGTTTAATGCACCCCAGGATGCGGTTTGCCCTCTTGTCTGTCAGGGCACACTGCTGACTCCTATTGAGCCTACTGTCAACCAGCACCCCCAGATCCCTTTCTGCAGGGCTGCTCTCCAGCCACTCCTCTCCCAATTTATACTTGTGTCCGGCATTACTCTGTCCCAGGTGCAGAATCCGGCATTTGTTCTTGTTAAATTTCATGCCACTGAAGATTTCCCAATGCTCCAATCTATCCAGATCCCTCTGCAAGGCCTCTCGTCCCTCGAGAGAGTCAACAGCACCTCCCAGTTTAGTATCGTCAGCAAACTTGCTAAGGGTGCATTCAACTCCTGCATCGAGATCGTTGATAAAAATATTGAACAGAACTGGCCCTAGAATTGAGCCCTGAGGAACACCGCTGGTGACTGGTTGCCTGCCAGATGTAGCCCCATTCACTACAACCCTTTGAGCCCTGCCACTCAGCCAGTTCTTCACCCAGCGCACCGTGTACCTGCTCATCTCCCAGTTGGACAGCTTGTCCAGAAGGATGCTGTGAGGGACAGCATCAAAAGCCTTACTAAAATCCAGAAAAACTACATCCACCGCCTTCCCTTCATCCACTAGGCGGGTGACCTTATCATAGAAGGATGTCAAATTAGTTAAACAGGACTTTCCCTTTGTGAACCCGTGTTGGCTGTGCCTGATGATTGCATTGTCCTTTAAATGCCTTTCAATAGCACCCAGCATGATCTTCTCCATAATTTTCCCAGGTACTGAGGTTAGACTAACAGGTCTGTAGTTTCCTGGGTCTTCCCTCACGCCCTTCTTGTAGATTGGAATAGCATTGGCTAGCTTCCAGTCAGCGGGGACCTCCCCAGACTCCCAAGACCTTTGGTAGATGATCGAGAGGGGTCCTGCCGTAACATCTGCTAACTCCTTCAGTACTCTGGGATGAATCCCATCAGGCCCCATGGACTTATGAACATTCAACGGATACAGCTGGTCCCTTACAATTCCAGTGTCCACAAATGGAAAGTCACTGTTCCCACACTCGTGGTCCTCCAACTCAGAGGACCGGGCAGCCCAAGGTCTGTCACTGATATTAAAGACTGAGGCAAAAAAAGCATTGAATGCCTCTGCTTTTTCTTCATCCCTATTTGTCAGGTGACCATCTTCAACAAGTATCAGTCCAATGTTTTCCTTAGACCTCCTCTTGCTATTAACATACTTGAAAAAGCCTTTTTTTGTTGTCTGACACAACACTGGCCAGTTTCAACTCTAGTTGTGCTTTAGCCTTTCGTGTCTTCTCCCTGCATATGCGAGCCACGGCTCTGTAATCTTCATGCAAAGCCTGACCTCGCTTCCAGAGATCATACAATTTCTTTTTCCGCCTGAGTTCCAAGAGGAGTTCCCTGTTCAGTCAAGGTGGTCTTCTGCCCCGCTTGCTTGACTTGCGACACACTGGAATTGCCTGCTCCTGTGCTTCTAAAAGGTGGTTCTTGAAAACTGACCAGCATTCGTGGATTCCTAAGCCCTCAAAAGCAGATTCCCAGGGGACACTGCTAAGCAGCTCCCTGAGTAGCCTAAAGTTTGCTCTCTTCAAATGCAGGGTAGCAACTCTGCTGTCCTTTTTTCCCATTACACTGAAAATTTTAAACTCAACCATTTCGTGATCACTGTGGCCAAGACAGCCACCTACCATCACATCTCCCACGAGTCCATCTCTAGTCACAAACAACAAGTCTAGGAGGGCTTCTTTCCTAGTTGGCTCACTGAGTACTTGTGACAAGAAATTATCTTCCACAAACTTCAGGAATTTCCCAGACTTGCTCATCACAGCAGTATGATATTCCCAGTTGATGCCTGGGAAGTTGAAATCTCCCATAAGGACAAGGTCTACCGATCCAGAGATTTCTCCTAATTGCCTATAGAATAACTCATCAGCGCGATCATCCTGGCTGGGCGATCGATAGTAAACACCCACAACGACATCTCCTTTGTTTTCCATCCCCCTAATCCTCACCCAGAGGCTCTCAACCACATCATCCCTAACTGTGAGGGCTGTACGATCAAACCTCTCCCTTACATACAGTGCAACTCCTCCACTTCGCCTGCCCTGCCTATCCCTCCTGAACAGCCTGTAGCCCTCCATCCCAGCACTCCAGTTGTGGGACTCATTCCACCAAGTCTCACTAATACCAATGACATCATGGCTCTGGGAACGGACCAACGCTTCCAGTTCATCCTGCTTGTTTCTCATACTGCGTGCATTGGTGTACAGGCATTTCAGATGTGCTCCTAAGCCCTCAGTGCTCTCTGGAGCAGAGTAAATGCTCCCATTAGCATTGCCAGCCTCAGGCGATGCCATGCCAACCCTTGGTTTACCTTTGGCAATCCCCCGCTGATTCTAGTTTAAAGCCCTCTCAATCAGTCCTGCCAGCTTACGAGCAAAGATGCGTTCCCCCCGTCGGGTCAGGTGGATCCCGTCAGGGCCCAGCATACCTTGTGTTTCAAAGACTCTTCCATGGTTATAAAAACCAAAGTTCTGGCAGAGGCACCAGTCCTGGAGCCAGGTACTGATGTCTTGGGCATGCCTGTTTCTTCCAATGTCTCTTTTATATCTTTCCTTCACTTATTAAACTGTCTTTATCTCAACCCAGGACTCTTCACCCTTTTGGCCTTCTGATTCTCTCCCCCATTCCGCTAAGGGGCTAGTAAGCAAGCGACTGTGTGGGTGCTTAGCTGCTGGCCAGGGTCAACCCACCACAATGTGGGGCACCAAAAAGGACTGTGGTGGGTTGACCCCAGACAACGGCCAAGCACCCACACAGCCACTCGCTCAATCCCCTCTCCCGCAGGATGGGGAGAAAATAGAAGGAAAGTGAAAAGAATGGTTGATTGAAATAAAGACAGTTTAATAGGTGAAGCAAAATCTGTGCGTGCAAGTAAAGCAAAAGAAGGAATTTATTTACTATTTCCTTTTGGCAGGCAGATGTCCAGCCACTTCCTGGAAAGCAGGACCTCAGCACGCATAACAGTTGCTTGGGAAGACAAATGCCATGACCACAAACGTCCCCGCTTCCTCTTCCTTTCCTTGAGCTTTTATTGCTGAGCATGACGTCATATGGTATGGAATATCCTTTTGGTCAGTCTGGGTCAGCTCTCCCGGCTGTGTCCCCTCCCAGCTTCTTGCCCACCCCCAGTCTACTCGTTAGTGGGGCAGAGTAGGAAAAATCAAAAGCCTCGTGGCTGTGCAAGCACTGTTTGGCAACAGCCAAAACACTGGCACGTGCATTATCAACACTGGTTTGGTCACAAATCCAAAATACAGCACCATATGGGCTGCTATGAAGAAAATTAACTCCATCCCAGCCAGACCCAGTATAGACTCTAGTCCAGGTACGAGAACAGAGGCAACAATATAGCTGGAGATATATACAATATAGCTATAGACCTGTGTATCTAGAGCAAATCATTATTCCTGAGAATCTTAAATGCATTAGTAATCTTAGAAATTATTTCATCTGCTGCATGAGCTTTTAACTTTGAATGGAGAGCCATTTATTAGTGCCTTATGATTAAAGGGTGAACAAAGTTATACCAATGAAACAGAAAATGCAGACTGTAAGACTCTAACTTTGAGGATTCCCTGACACTCAGAAAAACTATATACGCAGACACAGTATCTCTTTACCGATTTAAAACAAAACACTACTTGATTGTAGCAGTTTGCCTTACCAATTCTTCTCAAAGCAGCGTTTTATGATATACTTTCATTTCACTGTCAATCTTCCCAAATTAAAACACAAAGCCTAAAAAAGCACAAACAATTATTTCCATATTACATGAAGATAATTAAATAAAAATAACCTGATGAGGATTCCAATCACTATCAAAGATTATAACAGTGTCAGCAGCCTGGAGGTTCAAGCCCAGCCCTCCTGCCCTTGTACTCAGCAAGAAGATGAAGTACTGTGAGCCAGGTTCATTAAACTTCTTCAGCAGGGCAGCTCGATCCTCTGATTTTGTTGTACCTGAGAAGAAATTAAAAAAGAAATAAAAAGAAACCCTATGACAAAGATCTTCTACTGAAATAATTTAAAAGCAATCTTAGTTGTTTAAGGCACATGTGGAAGGGAAATTTTAGCTCACTTGTTCTTTGCCATCTCAGCTATATTTTCTATAATATAGACACAAACACTAACCATGGATGTTTCAGCCAACTGTCTATAGCACTTGGGAGGAGGGTTCCCAAACTTCTATTTTAAGTAGGCTTGACATTTCAAAAGGGGACTTTGAAAAGATGCAACTATCTATTTGACAACATTTTATGACTGACAAGTTTCAATAGATGATATACACATGCAAAATGGAGCTTCAGTTTTGATTAAGGCCTTATGAGCACTCACAGAATCTAAATATTTTTAAAACTATATGTGTACACAAACATAGATTTATTAACATTTCACTATTGGCCTTAAAAATCAAGATTAATATCAAGGGAACAAAAATTCTTAAAAGATCACATTCAAAACACAATGGTGTCGATAGGGGAGGGAGAGAAAGCAGACGATTCAACCACGGTAAAAGGCCTACACAAAGCTCTAAGTAACAACTAAGCACTGTACACATTGGCAACAAGGTGAATTTCCTGTACTTTGACAAGCAGTTTTTACTGATCAGCTTGGTCTGACCCTCTGCTTGTTTTATCTTTTTACACCTCTGCCTGTAGCTGAAGACAGACAGAAGTTTGATATTTTTATTCAGATGTCCATACACATATAGTACAGAGGAGGAAGTTTTTCTACTACATAGTCAAATTGCTGAACCAGAAAAACACTCCCAAATTTATTTTCATTCAGCTTACCATCAAGACGTAAGTAAAGGAAATTTCGAAATGCAAAATAGTCCTCCATAATGGTCATGAGTGATGTCATTTGACAGAAAAGAAGCACACGATGGTTAGTGGCTCGCAACTTAGGTAAAATACGATCAAGTAGTTCAAATTTCCCTGAGGCCCGATAAAGCTCAGCTCTGTTTAAGAGGAAAAAACATAATAAATGCCATGACAAGTGTGCTTTTAGAAGAGTTTTTAATAATGCATTCTAATTACAGTTGTGTCATATCATGATAATGGAGATTACTTTACTCAAAGGAAAACAAAACTGATATTACTTTTTTCTCTTTAAAACTGTTTATGAGGTTGATATGAATTGCATCTATGTATTTATTTGTTAGGAAAGGGTTCCTCCCCCCAAATATAAGAATTCTGTGGACTCTCAAGCACATCAAATATCTTCCTTTATGAGCCCAGTATTTTTTTTTCATTATTTCTCAAAAGAAGCATTATTTCTGAAGTACATAAGCATTTTATTGGTTTAGATGCTCTCCCACAGGGCCTGCTTTCAATCAGCATCTACTGGAGCCACAATTTATATTCATCAAGTGTATGTTAGAATTGATTACTTTTCCACTCACTACTGTGCATGTGAAAGCAGAGTCCAGACCAGACTAGTTTATATACAGAAACAATGGGAAAAGTTTGATAGTGGACATATTCTTTTATTGTATACACTTATAACTGTCTTGAACTATCTTTATTTGCTCTGATTACTAATCTTCTGTCTTCTGTGCTATCAAGATGAGTTGCAAAACAGACTGAGCACTAGATTTGTACACCAAGATGTTTAAGCCAAAAATCAGAAAGAGAATAACAAAGGTGGCTAAATGAGTAGGACAACCATATAGTTTAGAAAATCAAATTACACATAACTCTCCTCTAACTCTAAATCTGTAGCCTTAAAATATAATTCATCATTAGGAACTGTATACTCAGTCCACAAGATATAAGGCCTTCTGAGATGTATACATATATAATTGCTATGCAAAAGGCCAAACTATTTGAGAGACAGATGGTCTCATATACTAATAAAGAAAAAAAAAGACATTGCTGACACTTAAACAGGAAGGGAGCCATGTAGAGGATACACACAACCTCCTCTATCCCTTGCTCAAAGTAAGACGGGAACCATTTCTAGCCAGTTGGACAGAAGTGTTGAGAACAAATTTAAATCTATTTAATTTTTTTATCTAAGCAATGGAAAAGTGCTAACATAACTTTAATTTGGAATAAATAAAAAAGGAAGAGTAGAAGAGGGAGCGAGTGAGAGAAATGAAACCCCCTACTGAAATCCCTAAAGAGTCTCCACAATAAATTTCAGATAGTGTCTTTGTTGTTTAAAAAAAAAGGAAGGGAGGGAGGCAGGCAAGCAGGCAGGAAGGATAGGCAGGAGGGAAGGCAGGCAGGCAGGCATTGGTTTGTCTGCACGAAGACAGGATTTATTATTCAGTATATTGACATGCAGTGTGATAATCATCTTTCCCTATTGTCCCGAGACAGACAGAGGGGCAGAAAAGCTTC
This sequence comes from Aptenodytes patagonicus, assembly GCF_965638725.1. Lineage (NCBI taxonomy): Eukaryota > Metazoa > Chordata > Aves > Sphenisciformes > Spheniscidae > Aptenodytes > Aptenodytes patagonicus. The sequence continues at coordinate 20,539,991 of NC_134981.1, forward strand.
ACATAACCAGCATCTTTTGGTTCAGGTGTGGATCCTGTGCCTCTCTGTCCTCAGAGGGCATAGAGGACAAAGGAATCGGGATTCTCCTTCAGGTCCCTCCCAAACTGAAATCCATGCTAATGAAAAACTGATGAGAAGATGAGATATATCACAGGGCTGCTGTGGTTGCCTGCTGGGATTTGCCCCTGATCAGAAAATCATCTGGACATGAATAGTCTTCCATGCTCTTAAATACCTTTCCATTACATCATGTCACTCTGAGAACTTTTTGATAGTGGGGAAAGTCCCTGGGTAGAGCATCCTGTTACCACCTAGATTTCACTGAGAATCTGAAATATCTTCTTTGACAAGGGAAGGGGAGATTCCTAATGTGAAAGTATGAATCCAACAGATGGAAATCTGTAAACAGTCTTGAGCTTGGAGACATGGAATGATGGAGTCAAGTGTTATAAATAATTTAGGATGATATATGCACTTGGATTTTAGGATAGGAAAAACACACTTCCTTCTTGTACAGAATCAGAAAAAATATCAAACCATTCTGTTAACCCTGAAATATCTTCTGTAACTTCTAAATGAGATCATTGCCATGTGCAGACTTTAATGATTGATCCTTGAAATGGACATAGTAGATGTGGAATGAGGCAGTATCTCTTGTCCTTCCACTGGGTATCACTAAGAACAGTCTGGCTCCATCTTCTTTACTCCTCCTATGAGGTATTTAGACACTTTGATAAGATCCCCCCCATAGCCATCTCTTCTCCAAGCTAAACAGTCCCAGCTCTAAGCTTCTCCTCATATGACAGATGCCCTTGTGGAAGCAAAATAGTTAATGCCTCATAGGCCTTTGCAGGCCTCACTAGTTAAGAAACATTTGCAGCTAATGGTCTCACCAATCAGCAAGATTTCATTAACAAAGGAGTGAATTATTCGTAAAAGGATATACTGCCTAGACCCTCCTTATCTGAAGAATTCCAATCGCTGTTGATATTTACCATATTCTGCTTATCTGACACAGTTTTGGTGAAGAACCTGGTTGTATAACCTAAAAGGTATATAAATTCTGTAACTGCCCCATTTGCACAGGTTTCATATCAGCAGTGTCTCTCACTGCTGCTGTGTTCTCTCCTGTAGGTATATTAATAAACTGCTTCTGTTCTGACCTGATCTAAATAGTAATTCTGGTTATTCCACGACACTCCAAACCCTTAGTCATCTTTGTGGCCATTTTCTGGACTCACTCCAGTATCCCCGTGTTGGTCTTGTACTGGGGAGCCCAGAACTGGACGCAGTACTTGAGATGCAGCCTCAGCAGTGCTGAGTAGAGAGGAAGGATCTCCCCCTTCGACCTGCTGGCAATGCTCTTCCTAATGCAGCCCAGGATGCTGTTGGCCTTTGCCATGAGAGTGCATTGGTGGCTCATGGTCAAATTTTTGTCCATCAGGACCCTCAGGTCCTTTTCTGCAGAGCTGCTTTCCAGTTGGTCAGCCCCCAGCCTGTACTGGTGCATGGGTTTATTCCATACCAGGTGCAGGACATGGCATTTCCCTTTGTTGAACTGCCTATTTCTCCATCCCGTTGAGGTCCCTCTGAATGTCAGCACAACCACCTGGTGTATCAGCCACTCCTCCCAATTCTGTATTATCTGCAGACTTGCTGAGAGTGCACTCTGTCCCAAGATCCAGGTCAGAAAAGAAGAGGTTAAACAGTATGGGCCCCAGTATTGACCCCTGGGGGACACCACTAGTGACTGGCCTCCAACTGGACTTCATGCCTTTTGCTGTTGATATACCTGCAGAAGCCTTTCTTGTTGCCCCTCCCATCCCTCTCCAGATTCAAATCTAGATGGGCTTTGGCTTTCTTAACCATATCCCTGTATGCTTGGACAGTGTCTCTATATTCCTCCTGGGTCACCTGTCCCTGCTTCCACCTCCTGTATGCTTCCTTTTTATGTTTTAATTTACTCAGGAGCTCCTTGTGCATCCATACTTTCTGCCACCTGTGCTTGACTTGCTGCATGTTGGGATGAACCATTCTTGAGCTGGGAGAAGGTGATCCCTGAATATCAACCGGCTCTCCTGGACCCCCTCTGCTTTATAGGACTGTCTCCCATGGGATTCTTCCAAGCAGATCCCTGAAAAAGCCAAAGTCTGCTTTCCTGAAGTCTAGGGTTATGTTCCTGCTATTTGCCTTGTTCCCTCCTCTCAGGATCCTGAACTCCACCATCTCATGGTCACTATAGTCAAGACTGCCCCAACCAGTCCTTCCTTGTTTGGAGGTATTCAGGTCCAGCAGAGTGCCTCCCCTCATTGGCTCCTTGATCACTTGTGTCAGGAAGTGATCACCAAAACACTCCATAAACCTCCTGGATTGCTTATGCCCTACTGTCTTGTCCTTCCAGCAGATATCGGGGTGGTTAAAGTTCCCCATGACAACCAGGGCCTGCAAATATGAAGCTTCTTCCAGTTGCATGAAGAAAGCCTCATCTACTTCTTCCTGATCAGGTGGTCTATAGCAGATGCCCACCACAATGTCACCCTCTAATCCTAACCCATAAGCTCCTGACTGGCACATGATCCATCCCTAAGGCAGAGCTCCATGTATTCCAGCTGCTGTCTCATATAAAGGACAGTTCCCCCCCCTTGCCTTCCCAGCCTGTCCTTCCTAAAGAGCTCGTATCCATCCATGGCAGCACTCCAGTCATGTGAGCTATCCCAGCACATCTCCGTGATCCCAATGAGATCGTAGCCCTGCAACTGCACACAGACCTCTAATTCTTCCTGTTTGTTCTCCATGCTGCACGCATTAGTGTACAGGCACTTCAGAGAGGCACGCAGTCATACTGAGAGCTTCCCCCACAATACTGTCCCCTCCTGGCACTTCCTTATTTGTCTGCATACGCTTGGGGTGGGTTCCCTTGTGTCCTGTTTTGTTCATTTTGAGGTCTCTCCTGTCCACATCACCTTGCACCCTCTGCTTACCAAGCCAGTCCACCACTTTCTCACTTGACTGTGGGTTGTCCTCTCCCTCCCGTCATTCCTAGTTTAAAGCTCTCCTCATCAGGTTGGCCAGCCTGTCAGCAAAGATGTTTTTGCCCCACTTGGTCAGGTGGATCCTGTCTTTCCCTATCAGTCCTTTATCCTCAGAGGGTCCTGTGGTCATTAAAGCCAAATCTCTATCAGCAACACCAGCTGTGCTGCCAGTTGTTGATCCCCAGGATCCATCCACTCCTCCTCAAGCCCTTCCCCTTCATCAATAGGATCAAGTAGAAAACCACCTGGGCCCCATACCTTTGACCCTCATCCCCAGATTCATGTAGTCACTCTTGATATACTCAAGGTTTCCCCTGGCAGTATCATTGGTGCACATGTGGAAGAGCAGCAGAGGATAATACCCTGAGGGCCAGACAAGCATCAACAGTCTCTCAGTTCCAGATCTGAGCCCCCGGCAAGCAGCAAACCTCCCTAGAGAGTAGATGGGGGCTTCTGTCCCCCACAGGAGGGAGTCATCCACTACTTTCACTTGCCGCTTCCTCCTAATGCCGCTGCATGGTTCAGTCTCAGCTGGCTCCAATGTTTCCTCAGACAGAGCTTCCAGTCCCTCATCTGCTACCAGGGCACTACACCTATTCTGTAGTTGCAGATCTGCAGGTGGAGCAGGAGCCTTCCTCCTGTTGCCAGAAGTCACAAGCTTCTAGCCTTCGCCATCATGGGAGTCTCCACTTGCCACCCCAATGAGTACAGACTCTGGTTGCTCTTTCTGTGCAGGTGGGGGTTCAGACTCTTGTTTCTGCAGGGTGTTGGAGAAGATCCTTTCCATCTCTTTTTTCATCATCCTTATTGCTGCGCATTGATATTGACATACTGGAGCAAGTCCAGATGTGGGCCACCAAGATGCTCAGGGGACTGGAGCACATGACATAGAAGAAAAGGTTGAGAGAGATGGATTTGTTCAGTCTAGATCAGAGAAGGCTCAGAGAAACCTTATTGCTTGTCTACAACTGCCTAATGGGAGGATACAGTGAAGACTTCTCAGAGCTGCATAGTATTAGGACAAGAGGCAATGGATACAAGTTGGAACATGGGAAATTCTGATAAGATATTAGGAAAAATATTTTTTACCGTGAGGGTGGTCAAATACTAGAACTGGTTGCCCAGTGAGGCTGTATAATCTGCATCCTTGGAGATGTTCAAGACTTGACTGGACAAGTCCTTGAGCAACCTGACCTGCTTTGCATAGGGGTTAGACCAGGTGACCTCCGGAGTTCTCTTCCAACCTAAATTATTCTATGATTCTAACCTTTTTTAACATGGTCTTTATCAAAAACGTATATGTCAAGAGAATCTGTAAGCAAATGAGCCAGGACTTGCTGCCAAGAGATCTTTAAAGTCTAATAGTTCTTTATGGAAATTACTGACATAGCCTTTGAACAATTAAGAACTGGGTACAAGTATCACTGAAGTATCAGTTTAAGCATTTTATGTAAATATAATGTGTTGCTGGATTATAAGAATTGTGTTAAAGGTTACACAGAAAGTTTTTGAAAAGCAAAATAATAGTAGTTTAGTAATAAACTTAAAATTTTGTTATGACAAGGTTCATTTAAATAGCTGACAAAAAATTTGAGTGGACAGATGCCAATAATCTAATTGCAAGTGTAATGAGAAAACATACCCCCCATAAAATCAGAGGTAGATTAAGGATAACTGGAAATCATTCCTAGCCCAATACTTGAATGAGCCACAATAACAGAGGAATTTAAATGCTTTCCATTAGAGAGAGTTTGCTAATATTTCCCTAATTTGAAGGGGAATAAAAACAAAGAGGAGATAAATTAAAACTGAGAAATGGTACTGTAACAAATAATAATAAATCACAGATATGAAAACACCAGGGACCTCTGTAAGGAAGTTTTGATAATCATAGAATCATACAACAGCCCAGGTTGGAAGGGACCTTGAAAGATCATCTGGTCCAACCTTTCATGGGAAAGGAAGCCTAGATGAGATTATCTAGCACCCTGTCCAATTGCATCTTGAAAACCTCCAGTGATGGGGACTCTACCACGTCCCTGGAGAGGTTGTTCCAGTGAATGATTGTTCTTACTGTAAAAAATTTCTTTCTTATGTCGAGATGAAACCTCTCCCGGTGCAACTTGTACCCGTTGCCCCTTGTCTTCTCCATGTGACATAATGTCTCATGCCATTGCAGTTGGGCAAAGGTGTCAATCTTGTCCCTAATTTAGCAAGGACTAGCATACAGTTATCAATAAATAAACAAGAATCCTGCATGTGACCACCATAATTCTTCCTTATGTGATGGGAAAGAAAAAAGACTCTTGTTGCAACAGGAATAAAAGCTTTCTGAAGAACCAGCAATCATTTCTACCATGTTCAATCATTTCCCAAGGACTGGAAGTTTTGTGAAAGAAAGGATCCTATATCTTGGTATGATGTTAATGAAAATAATGGAAATCCATCTTCAGAATTCTCCTAACTATTCTCTGCTTTAGCCAAATGCTTCTTTTCAAAGCACAAGACTACTTTAAATCAGATAAAAACTTTCTTGCTTTGACATTAGTCACTCAGCAGGGCTTCAGCATCAGTCAAAGACAAGACTGGAGTCCAGAAGATTCTAATTACCATCCAGCTATAAAAGCAACTTTAAACTGCCATTTCAGAGCAGAAACACCCCTTGAAGTAAGAAGCAGTCCCTTAGGCTGGGGGACTATGGGAAGAGTTTTAAGCTGGTTAGGTTCCTTCTAAAGCATGTTATTTCTATAGCTGATTAGATTTATCTTAGAAACTGCTTAGTTTTTGAGAACGTATAGCTTTTGGAAACAAGATATGATACAATAGTTTCATTGCAGCATATATGAAAAAGATAAAGATTTACCCATTGATGACACCATTCGAGTAGCCTAAATGTTCAGCGAAGGATTCCTGCAGAATTATAAGCAATAAACAGAATATTAGACACAGTTTATACAGTGGCCAGAATTATGTATCCCTATATCAAGAAATTATATGAATGGGGTTTGAGTCCCATTACACTCATACCCTTGGAATTTGCCTTGTGGCACAAGTACTCTAATGTTTTCCTGCTACTGCTTTATTTAAAATGCGTGGCTTGTAGGAATAATTTCCCTCTGTATGCTTTTTACTAGATGAGAAATACAGTAGAACCTAATTAATTTGCACTGATTACAGGGAGACCCATTTGCAAAATACTGAATTTCATGAGTTAATAAGCAAGTGAGCAAACAATAAAAAACACAATAATACACCACAGGAGATACTTGCTCATTTCTTTGTATATTGTAGCTACATTTTAGTTAGCTTTAGCTCAGTAATGAGAAATGCTACACAGTAAACAAATCTTTGCTGAAAAAAAGGAGGGGTATGGAGGGGGGGCAATTTTTGATAGATATTCTAAAGGATTAGCAGTCTGCTAGATAACAAGGTTCTACTATATGTTCTACTATATGGCATTTTAAACTGATATCTCTATTTTAAAATTTAGTTTTATTTTAAGCACAGGTAGTGGTAGGTTGATATGGAATATCTTAAACTCAGAAAACTATATTTTTTAAAGATAGTGCCTCAAAAAGAACAAATGCTGTAAAAGTGAATTTAAAACTGCGGATAAAAATCTGGTGACTGCTCCATTTCTTCACTTATACAGAGGAATGGAATGAGTGTTTCTCAAATGTGTTCTTTCCAGCACAAGTGTTGTTACCAAAGATGTTCCCTCTCGCGCTAGCAGTTTTTGACTTTGTTAGCCACCTGAATAAAAAAGGCCCCCAAAATCAAACATGACAGACTTACCTCAATATGTTGAAACATATATGGGTGATTGCATATCTTTCTCAATTGCATGATTGTGTTCATAAGAGTTTTTGCCCCACCTTTTCCCTAGGGAAGCAAAGAACACAAATCATATTATGAAACCCATTTCCTAGCTTGTTAATGAAACTTTTGAAACTCAATTTCAAAAGGAGACATAAAAATACTTCTACCCCAAAGCAGAACACCATATCACCATGAAATAAAAATATTTGAAGCTGTGAAATAAGGTGCAGTTATCTGGCTGCTCAAATTAAAATATCATGAGGATGATCCAAAAAGACAGGGAGATCAAAGACTTCCAAGTAACCTGGAAAGTGTACTATATCTCATATCTGTCTACAGCAGTCACAATAAGCACTTACTGCTTATTTCTACTGCTTATTTATGAAACCATGTAAATTGTAAACAGTAAAATATTATCAGGTGTTCCACTAAGCTGGGATGGTTACAATCTAATTATCACTGATTAATACATTTGGTAACACCATATTAAGATTGACTAACACTTCTCACTTTAAGGTTCCATTTTGATTTGCTATAACTTTGTGAAACTGTTACCAGAGTTGGTACAATTTCCAAACTCACTATGTCACTCAGGTGAAATTATTTTAAAATATCTCAGCCAAAACAATTCAGACATTTCCAAGGGTGAGATTAGGAAAAATTACATTATGTGATCATTTTATGTTCTGGTAAATTCATCTCTGGAAAGGAACTGACATTTGATTGGGGGTAGTCCACATGTCAAAGTCTACTGTTGATCCCTTGAAAGTCTATCTCAATTTGCTCCAAACTGCAGTTTGCATTTGTTTATGAAACGTTTACTAGAGCTTTGCATCCTAATGAATTCTCTCTAGTTTGAGCAGATTGCAGGCCAGAGCTGCAGAATGACAGAGTTTTCCCTAAAACCATAGTTATTGGATCTTCAAAGCCAAGAGTTCTCAATGACCACGACCTCCTTCTGCTGGCACCAGGAAGCATGAATAAGAGAACCTGATGAATTACTTACAGAAAAGAAAAAAGTTGGAGGATGGAGAAAAATTGGACCTATGAGCATGAGGAAGTTGAGATTGTAATGTTCTGGCCAAAGAGACTAGAAAGCTAGAGGACAGCAGAGGCAATTAGAACTGCTTAAGGCAAAGAGCTGGGCAGGGAAGCAAGGAAGAAAAAGCAGAGAAGATTCTGAACTAGTGAACAAGAGAAACCAGACAGAGAGGTAAGCAGAAGGCTGGGATGCAAAAAGAAATTGGGGGGGGTGGGGGGGAAGTTAGAATAAGGAACAGGATGTAAGATAGGCAACACTGAGGTGGACATAAACCTGCTGAGGTGGACTGGGAACAGGGAATGAGGGCATAGAGATGGCTGACCTCTATTTAGTTGAGTAAGGTGACTGCACACAAATCTTGAGTCAGAGGAAGGGCAACAGGAATGGCTGTGCCAAGAAACTGGGCCTAGTTAGGCACAGAGAACTGAACTAGCAGAAGATGTTGGGATAAGGAAGAAAATAGACTGGACATGAACCAGTCAAAGTGGTTATGGTAAAAGGCATCACAGTCAGGTCAGGAATAGGAGGAGATGAGCAGGAGGGACAACATCCATTCAAGTACCCTCTCTCCAGATCTTAGAGCAAATTGAAGACTCCCCAGTCTCACTGTTCTTCTGTCATCAAATATGTATTAAACCCTCAACCACATCAAACGTTGCATTGTAAAAGGCAACTACTATCAGTTATTCAAGTAACTCAAACCTCTAGCATAGGTCTCTGTAGTGCTTCTAAACTTCCAATCATTCTGATGACCTCCTTTGGATGTAAATGTGTCAAATGACATTTTCTAAGGCTTAAAAAATGGTAGCTGAAAAATTACATTAAAAATACAACAAAAGAAAGTAAACCAATGTTTGCAAAGTACTCAGAACCTATATAGAGATGACTGTCATAGAAGATCCTATGAGGAAAGGACTAACTTTGTTTTTAGAGCAGGGTTTGAATACTCAACAGTAAATAACACATCAGACCACACCAAATAGAGGTTAAAACAAAATAAGATATTGAACAAAAATATCATCCATTATGACAATGAAATTGGCAGGAGGCAGGTGGAAAAATAGTATGTGATCATATTGTATCATGAAAACACATTATATGGGGCCAATATATGGGACTGGCGCACATACAAGCTATTACACACCAGCTGCTTAGAACCACAGAAAGGTTGAGGTTGAAAGGGACCTCAGGAGGTCATTTGGTCCAACCCCCCCTGCTCAAGCAGGGCCACCAAGAGCCTTTTTGTCAAGGACTATGTACAAACAGCTTTTGAATATCTCCAAGGAGGGAGACTCCACAACCCCTCTGGGAAAGCTGTTCCAGTGCTCAGTCACCCTCACAGTGAAAAAGTGTTTCCTGATGTTCACACAGAATCTCCTGTGTTTCAGCTTCTGCCCATTGCCTCTTGCCCTGTCACTGGGCACCACTGAAAAGAGCCTCGCTCCATCTGCTTTGCACCCTCCCTTCAGGTATTTATATACATTGATGAGATCCCCCCCGAGCCTTCTCTTCTCCAGGCTGAACAGTCCCAGCTCTCTCAGCCTTTCCTCATAGGAGAGATGCTCCAGTCCCTTCATCATCTTTGTGGCCCTTTGCTGGACTGTCTCCAGTAGCTCTATCTCTCTCTTGTACTGGGGAGCCTAGAGCTGGACGTGGTACTCCAGGGGTGGCCTCACCAGTGCTGAGGAGAGGGGAAGGATCATCTCCCTCGACCTGCTGGCAATACTCCTATTAATGCAGCCCAGGATAACATTGGCCCTCTTTGTCACAAGGGCACATTGCTGGCTCATGTTTGTTGCTCTGTGTTAAGTGCCTACATGACCTTACTCTGAGGAATCTCACAGTAAATCCAACCTACCTCACATCTATTGCAATGCAAAATATGTATTTACAGACAAGCTGATGCATGGCTACTTGTTTTCTCTACAATAACTTGACCATGTGCCGAAGTCCTAAGATAGAAAAGTCAACATTTATTTTGGCATATTGTAATGTATGACTACATGACTTTGAATCTTATTTTTCTTTTAACACCTTTTTGCATGAACAGATGTTATTTGTATGTATGAACAGAGGCACTCATACCCTAGCTGGCCAAAACAAGATTTGTGCTTAATAATGGCTCTGAGAGAAAAGATGAATGCCCGGTAGTAGTCAGTGCTGCCACAATCCCAATTAGTCAGGTTTTTTATTGGATTAAACTCAGCATATTTTTACCTTATGAATGGAGAGCACAAACTACTGTCTTTTAAAACACAAACATGTCTAATTGAGATTTCTTTCTTCAAAGATATCTGTGGTAAGAACCTACTTATTATTTTTTTTAAAAAGAAGTCATGTAGTTAACACATGATCATGATCTATTGTTCCGTAAGCATTCTAGTTTCCCCTTTGTACCTTCTTGTCTTTCTCAGAACCATCTGTGAGAAGGATTCCCTTGGCTTGCATGTGGCGGTACAGAATCTTCTGAAGAGCTGACATGTCACATTTGATTACATATTCAACCTAGTGTAAAAACACAATTAACAAATACAGTGTCAAGTTTTACCAAGATATAATCATTTCAGTGTGATTTTAATTCTAAGTCCTTGCCCTCCTAAACAAATAAAACAAAACCTATATTTCTTTGATCCTCATCATAACAGCACCTTTAAACAAGTTGCAATCCACTTGCAAGCATAATAATGACTATTTGAAAAGATTAACTGTGGGATTTATGATTACTACAAGACACATAGATTCTAAGGGCATGACTGTAGATTCAGTGTTGTTTTACCAAACATATTAAAAAGGAATTATTATTTCCTGTTTCTCTCTTCTTATAACTTTAACCAACTGTCAAAAGACTGAATGGCTAATAACCTGTGAAATTTATTATACCTGCATAGCATCAATCACAACTGGCACAACCTGGCACAAAATAAATAACATCACTTACAGTCCCAAGTAGCATTCTACTTACCAATGTGGGGATGGAAACATGCTATTTTGTTTCTCAATATCTACTAAAAAAAGGGGAACTAATGAAGTAGAGTATGAACACCAAATTCATTTTGATTTCTTGTTAAATATGATTAAAATAAGTTAGTTTCAGAATGTTTTGACTGCACACCACCCTTAAGTCCAGTAACACAAGTAAAGTTTTCATGTATCAATTTAACACACATTTTTTAGACTGCAGACTTGTATACTTCACTGTCTTTAATAACTAGGCTAAAATGAAAATAGTCACATAATGAAGCCAGAATAATGGTGACAAATAATGCAAGAAGTGGTTAAAAGAAAAAAGAGCAAGATGCTTAATGTTTTATAAATAAACTTGTGGAAGTTAACAGTTATATTTAACACTTCATAGGCCTTTGGAGGCCTCACTAGTTAAGAAATACGTGTCAGCATGACCTAACAGCCTCACTGAGTCAGCACAATTTAATTAACAAAGGAGTGAATTATTTGTAAAAAAGAGGTACTGGCTAGAGCTTCCTTATCTGACTGTTTGGAGCCTCCCTATATGAAGAAATCCACGTTACCGCTCTTTGTTGCAATTTACTATAGTCCTGTTTCTCTGACATGGTTTGGTGAAGAACGAGTTGTATAACCCAAAGGTATATAAACTCTGTAACTGCCTCATTTGGGCAGAGTTCATATCAGCAGAGGCTGTCACTGCTGCTCTGTGTTCTCTCCTATAGCTATAGTAATAAACTGCTTCTGTTCTGACCTGGTCAAAACTGTAATTCCAGTTATTCTGCAACAAACTAAATAAAGAGCATCTTTGCTAACAATTTCATTAACCTAGTGAGGAAAGCTTTCAACTAGGTACATCAGGGAAGGACTGTCATTACCTGAAGAAAGGCAAAGGTATGGGGGGCAGCAAAGAAGTATCTGGGAGATAGCATGACTTGGGAGGTTCTTGTGCTTCCCCTATGAAAGCAGCATGATTTGGGGCCCATCTCAAGTGCCTGTACACAAATGCACGCAGCATGGGCAACAAACAGGAGGAATTATAAGTCCATGCACATTTGCAAAACTCTGATCTCATTGGGATTACAGAGATGCGGGAGATAGCTCACGTGATTGGAGTGCTGCCGTGGATAGGTACAGGCTCTTCAGGAAAGACAGACTGGGAAGGTGAGGACAGGGGATTGTGCCCTATGCACAGGAGGGGCTCAAATGCACAGAGCTTTGCCTTGGAGCAGGTGACGTGCCAGTTGAGAGCTTATGATTAAGGATCAGAGGACAAACCAGTGCAGGTGCTATTGTGGTAGGCATCTGCTACAGGCTTTCTGATTGACAAAAGGAAGCACATGAAGCCTTCTTTACACAGCTCATGGGGGACATGCTCTGCTGGACTTGATAGCCACACACAAAGAAGAACTGCTCAAAGATGTGAAGGCTGAGGTCTTCACTGGCCGCAGTGACCATGAGATTGTGGAGTTCAGGATCCTGAGAGAAGCGAGTAAGACAAACAGAATCACAGCCCTGCACTTCAGGAGAGCAGTTTTCAGCTTGTTCAGGTATCTCCTTGGCAGGATCTCATGGGAGACTGCTCTGGAGGGCAATGGGGCCAAGGAGAGGTGGATAATCTTCAAGGACAGGCTCCTCAGAGCAGAAGTTGTTTCTTATGACGTGGAAGAAGTCGAGCAAGCATGGCGGAAGGCCAGCGTGGATGAACAAGGAACACATGACTGAGCTCAAATGCAAAAAGGAAGCACACAGAAGGTGGAGACAGACATGGGCTACCTGAAAGGAATATAGAGACATTGCCCAGGAGTGCAGGGATGAAGTTAGGAAAGCCTAAGCTCAGCTCAAGTTGGAACTAGAGAAGGATATGAAGGGCAACAAGAAGGGCTTCTATAGGTACACTGACAGTAAAAGGAAGGCTAAGGAAAACAGAGGCCCACTGCTCAATGGGGCAAGGCACCTAGTGCCAAAGGACACAGGAATGACTGATGTACTCAGTGCCTTTTTTTGCTTCAGTTTTCACTCGTAAGGCTTGTCCTCAGGCCTCACAGGTCCCTGAGCCTAATGGCAGAGTCTGGGGGAGTGAAGCATTACTCATAGTAGAGGAAAATACAGTTAGAGACCACTTAAACCAGTTTGACATATACAAGTCCATAGGACCAGATGGGATTCATCTAAGGCAGCAAAAGGAGTTGGCTGATGTCATTGTGAGGTCACTCTCTATCATCTTTGAAAGGTCATGTTGATCAGGGGAGGTTCTGAATGCCTGGTAAAAGCAAATGTCACACCCATTTTCAAGAAGGGCAAGAAGGGGAATCCAGGGAACTACAGGCCAGTGAACCTCACCGCTGTCTCTGGGAAGCTTATGGAACAAATCCTTCTCAAAGACATTTCCAAGTACATGAAGGACAAGAAGGTGACTGGCAACAGCCAGGATAGATTAATCAAGGGGAAATCATGCCTGACTGATTGCCCTCTATGATGAGATGACTGGCTGTGTAGACAAGGGGAGAGCAGTGGATCTTGTTTACCTTGATTTTAGTAAGGCCTTTGACATGGTCTTCCATAGTATTCTTATAACCAAACTAGTAAGATATGGACTGGATAAGTGGGTGGAAATTTGGCTGGATTACCAGGCTCAAAGGGTACAAATCCAGTACTACTACTCAGTAGTAGTCCAACTTGCAACCAGTTATCAGTGGTGTCCCTTAAGGGTCAATACTTGGCCAATACTGTTTAATGTCTTTATGAATGACCCGGATAATGGGACAGAGTGCACTCTCAGCAAGTTTGTGGATGACACCAAATTGGAGGTGGGGGGAAGTGCTCAATATGCTGTAGGTCAGAGGGACCTGGACAGGCTGGAGAAACAGGCTGCCAGGATCCTCATGAAGTTTAACAAGGATAAATGCCAAGTCTTGCATCTGGGATGGAATAACACTCGAATTGGGGGGAATGGCTGGAATTGGCTGGACGGCCGGGCCCAGAGAGTTGTGGTGAATGGAGTCAAATCCAGTTGGCGGCCGGTCACGAGCGGTGTTCCCCAGGGCTCAGTACTGGGGCCGGTCTTGTTTAATATCTTTATCGATGATCTGGATGAGGGGATCGAGTGCACCCTCAGGAAGTTTGCAGACGACACCAAGTTGGGCGGGAGTGTTGATCTGCTCGAGGGTAGGAAGGCTCTGCAGAGGGACCTGGACAGGCTGGATCGATGGGCCGAGGCCAATTGTATGAGGTTCAACAAGGCCAAGTGCCGGGTCCTGCACTTCGGCCACAACAACCCCATGCAGCGCTACAGGCTTGGGGAAGAGTGGCTGGAAAGCTGCCCAGCAGAGAAGGACCTGGGGGTGTTGGTCGACAGCCGGCTGAACATGAGCTGGCAGTATGCCCAGGCGGCCAAGAAGGCCAATGGCATCCTGGCCTGTATCAGAAATAGTGTGGCCAGCAGGAGTAGGGAAGTGATCGTGCCCCTGTACTCGGCCCTGGTGAGGCCGCACCTCAAATACTGTGTTCAGTTTTGGGCCCCTCACTACAAGAAGGACATTGAGGTGCTGGAGCGTGTCCAGAGAAGGGCAATGAGGCTGGTGAGGGGTCTGGAGAAGAAGTCTTATGAGGAGCGGCTGAGGGAACTGGGGTTGTTTAGCCTGGAGAAAAGGAGGCTGAGGGGAGACCTCATCGCTCTCTACAACTACCTGCAAGGAGGTTGTAGCGAGGTGGGTGTCGGTCTCTTCTCCGAAGTAACAAGCGATAGGACAAGAGGAAATGGCCTCAAGTTGCGCCAGGGGAGGTTTAGATTGGATGTAAGGAAAAATTTCTTTACTGAAAGAGTGGTGAAACATTGGAACAGGCTGCCCAGGGAAGTGGTGGAGTCCCCATCCCTGGAGGTATTTAAAAGACGAGTAGATGAGGCACTTAGGGACATGGTTTAGTGGACATGGTGGTGTTGGGTTGACGGTTGGACTCGATGATCTTAGAGGTCTTTTCCAACCTTAATGATTCTATGATTCTATGATTCTATGAATGGTCAATATGCTGGAGGCAGGGCTGCTATTCAAAGGAACCTCAACGGGCTGGAAAAATGGGCTGACAGGAACCTCATGAAGTTCAACAAAGGGAAATGCCGAGTCCTGCACTGGAGATGGAATAATGCCAGTATACTCTGAGGGCCAACTGGCTAGGAAGCAGCTTTGCAGAAAAGTACCTTGGAATCCTGGTGGACAAAAAGTTGAACATGAGCCAGCAACGTGCCCTTGCAGCAAAGAAAACCAACAGCACCCTGGGCTTTATTAGCAAAAGTACAGCCACCAGGTCAAGGAAAGCAACCCTTCCCTTCTATTGAGCACTGGTGAGGCCACATCTGGAGTGCTGTGCCCAGCTTTTGTCTCCCCACTACACAACAGGCATGGACATACTGGAGCAAGCCCAGCAGAGGGCCACCAAAATGGACAGAGGGCTGGAGCACGACACATGAGGAGAGTTTGAGGGAGCTGGACTTGTTCAGCCTGGAGAAGAGAAGGCTCGGGAGACCTTATTGCTTTCTTTAACTACCTAATGGGCCAGACTCTGCTTGGAAACATTCAGCACAAGGACAAGTGGCAATGGTCACAAGTTGGAAAGTGAGAAATTCTGATTAGATATAAAGAAAAAATTTCCCCATGAGGATGGTCAAACACTAGAACAGGAACCCGGAGAGGTTGTGGGATCCCCATCCTTGGAGATATTCAAAACTCAACTAGACAAGGTCCTGAGTGACCTGCTCTAAGCAGGAGGTTGTATTAGAGACCTCCAGATGTCCTTTCCAACCTATATGATTTTATGACTAAAAAATCAATAGGTTATTTTCATCTCAGAAGGACAGGGGGATGAGCTCACAGGTAAGAAACATGAACATCCACTTAGCATCTTTATCAGGGGCCTGTCAGAGCAGCTAAAACTGTCACCAACAGACTTCTGTCAAAAAGTCTGATGCTTCAAGTCAGACATGCTTTGTTTTGAAAACAGGGGGACAGAAATGAAATAAGTGCTCCGCTAAGTAACTGCATATGCAACTTATAAATCCTTTTTCTCCCATGACTCTCAATTGTTCTATCAAATACAGTGGCTCTAATTGGCAGAAATTTGAAATGCAATAAAAATTTCAGTAATGAGATTTTCCTGGTAGAATGTCAGACAACATTTTCAGATCTATGTTTCAAGCTCAAATAAATGCTACGTAGAAGGCTATTGTGAATATGACATTTGGGGGAACAGAAGGTCAAAATAGCAACAATCTTCATAACATTCTAAATTTTTAGTTCTTTAATTAGAAGTCTTTTTTTTAAATGCAGATAAAGAACTCTTCATTCATTCAATGTAAATACAACCTCACAACTCACATGTAACAATAACTTGATTTTTGTTATGGTTTTAACCCAGCAGGTTTAAGTATCAAATGTCCCCCCAACCTGCCTTCAATTTTCATTTTTGGTTATGTTTTTGTGGGTTTGGGGGGAAGGGTGAAAGGGGAAAGAGGCTCAAAATCACAAAGGAGGGCAGGGGTGTGGGTAGAGTGAGATGCCTGGAAATTAAAATAGTGGTCTTTCAATTAGCGTTGAATTTTACATTCTGAGATGCACAAACTGGTTAAGATACATATACAAGCCAAACAAAATACTTCACACAACTCAAGAGTCCTGAAAAGTTAACTAAAATTCTGCTAACTTTATGAATGTCACACAGTCCTTTAGGAGTTTCAGTGAAACAATTCAGCGAGCAAAGTTTCTTCTCAGTGCATGAGAGAGTGGCACAATCTGACCCTCAGGGTATGACTGGCTTTTATTAATGCCTTGAAACCAAATACTATGGAAACAAGCTGTATGTCTTATATAAACCTTGGGTGGCTACATACAGAATTAAAGCTGTAGGACTGAGGATTAAGACTGAGAATGCAGAAATCAGGATTCCTCAGTGGCCGGTATTTCTTCTTTGCAGAGTTAAAAACATAAACCACAACAATATCGGACGCTTAATAAGTCCTCTTATCTAGGATGCATCTCAAAAAACAATATTATATAGTGCTCAAAAAAGAAGCATAAAACCCCTTTCTATTGCAAACCTTTTCTGGCAGTTGAGATTCAACCTCTTTTTTCAGTCTCCTTAGCAAAAAGGGCCGGAGCACTTTGTGGAGACGACGGATGATCAGGATAGTCTCTTCCTCATTTAAGTCCACCTACAAAAGTTTATAAAGGTCACAACAAGGCAACTCAGTGTGTTATGTAATGTCTTTGTGATTAGGTAAAAGATTATTTCTCATTATAAATGTTTGCAGTAATTACTTGTTATGTTACAACTAAATTGACTCAGAGTCCAGAAAGAGACACTTTAATGAAGACTTTTAAAGCTGTAATAAAGGTGGCTTTTAAGTATGCTAATTCTCTGAGCACAAAGGAGAGTTCAAAGACTATTCCTATAACATGGCCTCCATTTTTTTTCCATGGTTTGTTTCTAATGAACTTTAAGCAAACTGTTGCAGTACCCTTTCTCCAGTCATGGCAAATGGAGCATTGAACCACTGTTCAAAGGTGCTGCAGCTCTTGAAAATGGTAGGGAGGAGGAAGTTGAGAAGAGCCCAGAGTTCAGGCAATTTGTTCTGAAGTGGAGTCCCGGTCAACAATATCCTCCTAGGGGCCACATAATGAGTGTTCAAGACCTGAGTCAGCTTGCAGTGATGGTTCTTCATTCGATGGCCTTCATCTACTATCATGTATTTCCATCGAATCTGCAAGAAGAATAAAAGCTGGTAAAGAAAAAGCAGGTCAGATATCATCAGAATTAGAACCTACCTCCCAGTAGATTTAAAACAGGAACGTTTCAAAACCGAAACATCAGTCATTCTTGTTGAATGACTGGAAACCCAAATCTGACATTATCCAAGCATTAGTGGCCTCCCAAGCAACAAGAGGAGAAACAAATACTAGGTAGGCTACATCTGTAAATAAGCTTGCATCAGCAAACAGCTGAATCCCCTCATTTCTTGGGAGGAGTTCAGGAGACTGGCACCATAAGGTCAGAATTTGTCTTACTGGGGAAGAAAAAGAACACGAGAAATCCAAATGAAACTGTCAGAAAGAAGAAAATAGACAGGATGCAAAGGCATTTTCAGACAAAATAACTGTATTCTCTCAAAAGATAGTAACCCTGAACTTTGCTTTGATTCAGTTAATCCCTTTCTTCTAACCCCAAAATGAAGCAACATAATAAAGGACATCTCAGTCACTGCATCTTCTGAAATAAAACTTTAATGCAGTCAGAGCAGATGTTGAAAGAAAACTGCCATGGTTTTTATTACTTTCTGTGCTAAGACATGGATAGCTAACCTATACCCCATAGGATGAGTTTGATGGGACACTGCTTGAACCTCAGAACATCAGTGATTCAGTGTCGTGGTTTAATCTCAGTCGGCAACTAAGCACCACGCAGCTGCTCGCTCACTCCCCCCCACAATGGGTGGCGGGACGTTCAAACATTGGGATACGCATTTAGCAAAGGCCACCTGGTTAGTCAACACGAGGGGATCTGCCAATCGAGCTGGCCCTGCCCAGTCAGAACTTTTACGTACTGTAGATGGGAATAAAGTCCCTGTAGTGCACATAAAAAATATGCTGGGGAAGACAGTCTGGGTTATTCCTGCCTCGGGCAGAGGCAGACCCATCCATGGGATTGCTTTTGCTCAAGGACCTGGGTGCACTTGGTGGATAATGCGGAAGGATGGGGAAGTCCGATGTGTACCTCAAGGGGATTTGATTTTGGGTGAGAATAGCCAATGATCTGAATTATGTGATGTTAAGTACTAATTATAGTTATAATAATTATAATAATAATACACAAAACAAGTGATGCACAGTACAATTGCTCACCACCCGCTGACCGATGCCCAGCCAATCCCTGAGCAGTAGCCCCCCCGGCCAGCTTTCCCCAGTTTATGTACTGAGCATGACGTCACATGGCATGGAATGTCCCTTTGGCCAGTTTGGCTGTGCCCCTCCCAGCTTCTTGTGCACCTCCAGCCTTCTCAGTCGGTAGAGCATGGGAAGCTGAAAAGTCCTTGGCTAGTGTAAGCATTACCTAGCAACAACTAAAACATCGGTGTGTTATCAACTTTGTTCTCATCCTAAATCCAAAACACTGTACCAGCTACTAGAAAGGAAATTAACTCTATCCCTGCCGAAACCAGGACATTCAGGCAGTTCTTTAGTTCGGTCCTTTCAGACACTTAATGACAGCTGTTTAGGGCTTTTTTTGTTGTTTTTGCTTTTTAAAAAGCAAATACTGCCTCACAACCTACTTTGTTACAGATGTGAAGCTTTCAGTGCCTCTTGCTGCTTTATATGCTTGCTGAGGCCCTCAGTGATCAGAAAGAAGTGGGCAGATAACCAGTAGACAAGCATGTGTCACACAACCAAAAATATAACCACCACCCCCAACAGAAGTTGGGCATATATCCAAATCCTAGGCCATGTGACCAGAGGCTTCATGTAAGTCAGGTCACATGCCAAGAATAGAATAGAATAGAATAGAATAGAATAGAATAATAGTTCAGTTGGAAGGGACCTACAACAATCATCCAGTCCAACTGCCTGACCACTTCAGGGCTGACCAAAAATTAAAGCATCTTATTAAGGGCATTGTCCAAATGCCTCTTAAACACTGACAGGCTTGGGGCATCGACCACCTCTCTAGGAAGCCTGTTCCAGTGTTTGACCACCCTCTCGGTAAAGAAATGCTTCCTCATGTCCAGTCTAAACCTCCCCTGACGCAGCTTTGAGCCATTCCCACGCATCCTGTCACTGGATACCAGGGAGAAGAGATCAGCACCTCCCTCTCCACTTCCCCTCCTCAGGAAGCTGTAGAGAGCAATGGGGTCACCCCTCAGCCTCCTTCTCTCCAAACTAGACAAGTCCTTAGCTGCTCCTCATAGGACATGCCTTCCAGCCCTTTCACCAGCTTTGTTGCCCTCCTCTGGATGCATTCAAGTACCTTAACATCCTTCTTAATTTATGGGGCCCAGAACTGCACACAGTATTCAAGGTGAGGCCATACCAACACTGAATACAGTGGGATAATCACCTCTTTTGACCAGCTGGTTATGCTGTGTTTGATGCACCCCAGGATGTGGTTTGCCCTCTTGACTGCCAGGGCACACTGCTGACTCCTATTGAGCCTACTGTCAACCAGCACCCCCAGATCCCTAAATCCCTATGCCAAGGGCATGCTAGTCATAAACCACAGGATACCTCTGTAGTTATGTACAACGTTTGAGTCATGTGATAGGGTACACAGAAACATAACAAGACTATGAAGTACTGATCACATGACCAGTAAGGTCACAGTTTGTAGTCCTCAAGTGCTTTCATCAGATGCTACATAGCTCCATTGCACAGAAAAGATCGGTGCCACACTGCTGTTCCCTGCTCTTATCTTTTAGTAATGGTGGGCAAAAACTAGAGGGATAGAAAAACTGTGCAGATTAAAACTGTTTTCAACCATTCAGAATTATGCTAAGATCATGTATTGTCTATGTTCCAGAGAGGACAAATGAGACATCTAAATATATAATAGGATAAAAGGAAGACAATAGGATCACAAGGTTTCACGGTATGGCAAAACATACCTACCTGGTCGGGTTTGTGTGTATTTTATAAAATACTCTTACACTACCATACAGTTTTCAAAACAGTTCATTACGTCTGAGGCACCAATATCCACAGATCAGTTTGTGAGCTTTTAAAAACTGAGTCTTATGTAATAAAGTGTCTGGATATCAAATTCATTATATAGGTGGTCACTTGGGAAAAACACACCACACAGCTGGAGAGGTTGTAATAACAGTGAGCTTCAGCTCAGAAACAGAACTAAAAAAGTAGAGTCAGGAGGATAGATTAGGATAAATGCTATCAGGCAGTGGAAAGAAAAATCACACTTTTCTAAAGACAGGTAAGTCTACAGTACTGACAAAATTCCAGAGCAATAATATTATTCTCTGAATTATATCCAGGAAAATCCTGCTGTTTTCAGGAGGGAGAGATCCAATTGTCAACAAGGGAATGAAAAGGTAGATGAAATGCTTAATTTTTAGCAAGACAAAACAGCAATCCAGGGCTATAAATCAAAAACAGGTGTTTTGTGCTAGGCACCAAATAAGATGATGTCTTTAAGGGTTAGCTGTTAAGAGATGACAGACATTCCTTACCTTAGCAAGAATATGTTTGTCCTTTATTATGTACTCGTAAGTAGTTAAAAGAACATTAAATTTTCCACTTCGAAGCTGAGGAACAAGTGAGCGACGCATGGCAGGTGTCCCCTAAAAGAGAGACAAAGGATGAAGAAAACAGATATACCTATATTTCTATGCAGTAGAGTCATGAATTAGCAGAGAAAGAGCCAATATATGACCTTGTAATCCTGCAAAATCATACCAAATATATTGTTATATTCCATACTCCTTCAAGAGTGGTTTCCCTAACCAGCTGCTGGACTGTAAAGCTCTGTTTATATGGGAATGGAAGCATGCAGCCGGCAGTCTAGTCACCTTACTAATTGCTTGAATTTATAGGAACTGCAGTAGCCAAAAAACAAAATATTCAGCTGTATACAAAATGTGCAGTATTTATCATTTGTATTGCTCTCAGCAAATCCTTGCAATATGGTATTTAACAATTTTATTCTGCATTTCGCTAACCGAAAGCAATTATAGTTAATTACAGTAATCTTGGGATGATTAACTCTCACTGCTTAGTACATAATGTACATGACAAAACTTTACAAACAGTTTACAAATGAATGTAGGGGCTGAGGAAAAAACATGTTTTATTCTTTCAGCTTGATGTTCATATAAAAAAATAAATCAAACCTTGTAAGATATTTTCACCACAGAAGGAGCCCATTTGTCAAATTCGTATGTCCAGTTGGATAAAGTTCTAAATACAAGATTAATAGGTAAAAATAATATATTACATTATTTGTTAAAAGAAAAAAAGTTAAACTTCACAATTATGCCATCTGTTTCCCACTGAATGCTGGATTCTCAACGTGCTTCTTACACCCCCTATAATAAACAGTATATTTAAAAAGAAACACATAATATATTGTAACAGGATATATGTATCTTTATTTGAGAGGGGAGGAAATAGAAATAAAGTGGGGAAAATGTCTCTTCCCCTTATATTCAGGGGTCCCTTTCAGACCAATTCAGCAAAGTATTTGAAGTATACCTTTGTATTTTGACACGTATTAAGGGGAAGATATACCTACATAGAAAGACTTATGTGTCATTGTAAGCTGATCGCCTCTCATAAATTGAGCCTGAAACTTTTCAGATATAGCCATATGAAGTCTACAGTAAAATACATCTGTATTCAGCTGTAATGATATACTATTACCACTAGGCAAATTTGGTTTTGCACTGTGTGGTTTCAGCTTTACGATCACAATAAATAGTCTTTAAAATGGGTAAAAGTGTGTTTGCCAGT
This sequence comes from Aptenodytes patagonicus, assembly GCF_965638725.1. Lineage (NCBI taxonomy): Eukaryota > Metazoa > Chordata > Aves > Sphenisciformes > Spheniscidae > Aptenodytes > Aptenodytes patagonicus. The sequence goes on from NC_134981.1 coordinate 20,562,349, forward strand.
ATGATACGGGAACAGAAGATAACCTTTTTGTTTGTGAAGTCATTGGACATGCCAAGGCAGCACCAATGTGGTCTAATGTGCATCTTATGGGGGGATGTCCTGGTTTCGGCAGGGATAGAGTTAATTTCCTTCCTAGTAGCTGGTACAGTGCTGTGTTTTGGATTTAGGATGAGAGCAAAGTTGATAACGCACCGATGTTTTAGTTGTTGCTAGGTAATGCTTACACTAGCCAAGGACTTTTCAGCTTCCCATGCTCTACCGACTGAGAAGGCTGGAGGTGCACAAGAAGCTGGGAGGGGGCACAGCCAAAATGGCCAAAGGGACATTCCATACCATGTGACGTCATGCTCAGTACATAAACTGGGGAAAGCTGGCCAGGGGGGCCGCTGCTCGGGGACTGGCTGGGCATCGGTCGGCAGGTGGTGAGCAATTGTACTGTGCATCACTTGTTTTCTGTATTATTATTATCATATTATTATTATTATTATTATCATTTTATTTCAATTATTAAACTGCTTTTATCTCAACCCATGAGTTTTTCTCACTTGTGCTCTTCCAATTCTCTCCCCCATCCCACCGGGGGTGGGGGGAGTGAGCCAGCGGCTGTGTGGTGCTCAGTTGCCGACTGAGGTTAAACCACGACAGTCCTTTTTGGCGCCCAACGTGGGGCACGAAGGGTTGAGATAATAACAGATTAACCAGAGCATATTAAGGAACTTATATCTGTTAATAGTTGTGGGTCACAATGTTGGTTTCTCTGTTCTCGATATTGATTTGTATAATCTGCATCGCGCTCTTTTTCCTGCTGTACATGTTAAAGATTGGTGTTGGTTTTTGCAGTTTGCTGTGGTCTGCAGTGATTAGTGATGTCTCGCTTGTGAGGTTTGTTTTTAGAACATTGACCTTGACATTAGTGTGGTATGTAAACTTCGCAATGAAGCCCTTACTGTACCACGGAGACCATTTCGTGGAGACAACTAGCAATTGCAGTAACTTTTCTGAGAGTTTTTTTACGGAGGAAATACAGAATGGCAGTGTCACTACCTTCTTCTATGATGTTTCCTCCTTCATTACAGTAACTTTTCAGTATTTTGAACAGCCTTGGGCAGTTAAGATACTTCTATTGGTACTTCTTGGGAATATTGTTTCGGTTTTGTCTAAAGTTGGTAAGCAGTTTAAGAATATCATCCAGAGATCTGCCCCAAGGCTGAATAATTATGAGTGGCAGGGTGTGTGGGACAAGATGGGCAAGTACCTAGGCCAATGGGCACCCAAAGTGTTTTGGAACTTCACCCCTGAGCAAGTGCAGAATCCTGAAAAGTTAGTAGAACATTTGGACAAAGTATGCTCTCACCCTGGCAACTCCAGAGAGATGCAGATCATTGCAACGTGCTGGGGCCTGGCCCATGCCTACCGAGCCCTGTTCAACACCATTCAGTACCCTCAAAGGAAAGAGAAGGTCTCTGGCTCTGACAGTAAAACGACATGCCCTGCGGCCACTCCGACCCCAGCGACACGCGGTGCAGCCACTCAGACCCCGGCGACAGGCCCTGCAGCCACTCCGACCCCAGCAACATGCACTGCAGCTACTCCAACCCCGGCGACAGGCCCTGCGGCCACTCAGACCCCGGCGACATGCTCTGCAGCTACTCAGACTCTGGCGATAGGCCCTGCGGCCACTCAGACTCCAGTGACAGGCACTGCAGCTACTCAGACTCTGGCAACAGGCCCTGCAGCCACTCAGACCCCGACGACACGCACTGCGGCCACTCCAACCCTGGCGACAGGCCCTGCGGCCACTCAGACTCCGGTGACAGGCCCTGCGGCCACTCAGACTCCGGCAACACACCCTGTGGCTGAACCAAAGAACCAGCCTGTGCTGGTATCAGTCGCCCCCGTACACAAGAAGAAATCTTGGAAGCGGAAGTCGGTTCGTTTAGTAAGGGAGGAAGAAGCTTCTTCTAAAAGGGAGCCGGAGGAAGAAGTGTACGAGGCAGATGACCCTAGAGAAGGGCCATCACGAAAACAGCAGGAGGAGAGCGGGCCGCTGATCGGGGAGGAAGAAGAGGAAGAACTCATAAACGAGGCAGTGACCACCCGATCTCTATCCCCGAGTGAGCTGTGAGATATACGAAAAGATTTCAGCCGTCGTCCAGGTGAGCATATTGTCACCTGGCTGCTCCGATGCTGGGATAATGGGGCCAGTAGCCTGGAATTAGAGGGTAGGGAAGCCAAGCAGCTGGGATCCCTTTCCAGGGAAGGGGGCATTGACAAAGCAATTGGAAAAGGGACACGAGTCCTCAGCCTTTGGAGGCGACTCTTGTCAAGCATGAAGGAAAGGTATCCCTTTAAGGAAGATGTCATATGTCGCCCAAGCAAGTGGGCCACCATGGAGAAGGGTATCCAGTTTCTGAGAGAATTAGCCGTGCTGGAGGTGATTTATGATGACCTGAACAATGAACAACTATCCAAAGATCCAGACGAAGTCAAGTGTACACGACCCATGTGGCGGGACATTCAAACATTGGGATACGCATTTAGCAAAGGCCACCTGGTTAGTCAACACGAGGGGATCTGCCAAGCAAGCTGGCCCTGCCCAGTCAGAACTTTTACGTACTGTAGATGGGAATAAAGTCCCTGTAGTGCACATAAAAAATATGCTGGGGAAGACAGTCTGGGTTATTCCTGCCTCGGGCAGAGGCAAACCCATCCATGGGATTGCTTTTGCTCAAGGACCTGGGTGCACTTGGTGGATAATGCGGAAGGATGGGGAAGTCCGATGTGTACCTCAAGGGGATTTGATTTTGGGTGAGAATAGCCAATGATCTGAATTATGTGATGTTAAGTACTAATTATAGTTATAAGAGTTATACTAATAATACACAGATATACTAATCATACTAATAATATTATATGCCATACTAATGTTATTACAATAAGAATCACCCAGACTAATGAAGAATAACTTCAGTGAAACCAAGCAAAGCAGTGATGATGGTACCAGAACTGACTTCAACATGAAACAATCCAACACCACATACCATCTCCATTTTTTCCTGCCCTGGAAGATTATTATGACAGATGGAGCCCGAGGTCATGGACTAAATGAACTCACCAAACGTTTTAGAGTGATGGCCCACAGACTAAGGGAATGATATCTCTGTGTGTGTGTGTGTGTGTATATATATAGAAAAAAAAGGGGTGGTGATTAATGAAAATGTACTGGAAAATATGAGACTTGAGCATGATGCAGATGGTATAGAATAAGGGGTGGATATTGTCCTGGTTTCAGCAGGGATAGAGTTAATTTCCTTTCTAGTAGCTGGTACAGTGCTGTGTTTTGGATTTAGGATGAGAACAAAGTTGATAACACACCGATGTTTTAGTTGTTGCTAGGTAGTGCTTACACTAGCCAAGGACTTTTTAGTTTCCCATGCTCTACCGACTGAGAAGGCTGGAGGTGCACAAGAAGCTGGGAGGGGGCACAGCCAAAATGGCCAAAGGGACATTCCATACCATGTGACGTCATGCTCAGTACATAAACTGGGGAAAGCTGGCCGGGGGGGCCGCTGCTCGGGGACTGGCTGGGCATCGGTCGGTGGGTGGTGAGCAATTGTACTGTGCATCACTTGCTTTGTGTATTATTATTATTATCATATTATTATTATTATCATTTTATTTCAATTATTAAACTGTTTTTATCTCAACCCACGAGTTTTTCTCACTTGTGCTCTTCCAATTCTCTCCCCCATCCCACCGGGGGAGGGGGGAGTGAGCCAGCGGCTGCGTGGTGCTTAGTTGCCGACTGAGGTTAAACCACGACAGGGGAGAAGAGAAGGAAGAAAGAGTTTTAAAATAACTAAAGTCACTGAAGTTTCAGCTTCTCTCTTCTAGAAACTTTAAAAGGTTCCTAGAATGGGGAAAACTACAGGCATGTAATATAAAAAAAAAGTATCATTCCTCTCTCGTGGCTAATGTGAGGAGTAACAGTGAAGTAGGACATACTATATAGCATGCCAGCAGAGTGAACAGCAAAATTAATGAAACAAAGTGCTTTTATCAGCCATCTGGTCACCTTTCCAATGCTAGGCAATCAGTTAGGAAGAAATAATCACAGGCTAAATTCAGAGTATACGCTCAGTGCAATTCCAAGATGTGCCTCATCTTGTCATTGTGTGAAAAAAAAGTACATGTTGCTAAGAAACCAAACTACAATACACAGAATAATAGCAGAATGAATTTCTTTACTTACGAAAGGGGAACAATGATGAGATAGGGGCCGTTGAGTCTTTTGTGTTCCATCAGATAAGTGATGAGTGCAATAGTCTGTATGGTTTTTCCTAGTCCCATTTCATCAGCTAAAATTCCATTCAAATTGTTATTATAGAGTGAAACCATCCATTCCAGGCCCTGGAGCTGAAATGAATAATCATCTCAATTATTTGAAATCCACATAGGTAGGTAGTACTAATATTACAGAAGTGAGGTTCTTCTCTTACTACTTAGATGCTGTTTTTCCTTCTACAGTACTATGTGCATGCAGTTCCCAATATGTCTTGAAAAAGGTGATATGACTTACATCTATATGAAAGTCATCGCTGCTATTTAGGGCCAGTATGGCCCATGCTAAAGTCATATTTTATACATACTGAAGTTTTTTTGTACTGTAGGCAGACTAACACTGCCGCCCATACTTCAGGTTTCTTAACACCACTAAAAAATTCTATTCATTAATTTAGACACCATCAAATTTAAAACCTTTGGAGTAAAATTTCATGTCAGATCTCTGCCTCAACCAAAACTTTCTCAAAACCAAACCTATCAAGTCTCATGCACTAGCCGTAAGGCTCACATTTGGTTCCACTTCACACCCCCTGACTGTATCACTAGCATCTTGAAACTCTTGTAGTACACACCCAGTGTTTGCTGTCCACAATTCCATGTGTCAGAAGAGGTCCACTGATCAACTATGCCTGACATGTAGAATCCCAGAGCTGGGAAGAAGCCACAACAGCGTAGTAAACAGTATCTACCTAGCTGGGCTAGCTAGAAGGCACACTCTATTGCATCCTAGCACAGTGACTACTTTCTTGTCACACAGCCTTCTATGTATGTACATATCATATTATCCCATACAAGTGTAATCTAGACACATTCCCACTTCCATGATCCAGATGTTTGATGAGTCTCATGCATGGGGAGATAAGTAAATTAACAGGTCTGAGAAAGTTCAGCTAAGAAGTATGGGGAAAACATTGTATGTCAAAAGTAATCTGTTGTATCCATGAAAATTTATACAAAATAATACAGCCAATCTATCAGCTTCACACATATGCTGATTGATTTATATTTAGGTACTAAATTCTCTGAAGACTGTCTTTACTGAACTCTTTCTGAACTTTTCTGAACTCTTACTGAACTCTTACTGAACTTTTTCTGCAATTGTCTCCCACTTACAAGTGGCTACAGAACTGATAATAGAGAAACTCCTGTGTCATCAATCACCCCTTCACTGACATGTACTGATGTGCAGAAGGAAGAGGCAGCCTAACTAAAATCAAGAATGAAGAACACATGAAAAAGGAAAAAAAAGAGAAGGAAAGTGGGACAGGAAAAAATGGATAAGATCTAGAGGAAATTGAAGGGCATAAGAGTCAAAGGGAGAGTGATAGGACAAGAACCAAAACCAGGCCTCAACACGCCTGCTGTAAAGCTCTCTGGAAAAGTGTGCACCTTATCTGTAACGCTAACAATCTGTATATAAAACAAATATTGTATAGAACAATTTTATCAATTCAATCACTAGAGATCCACGCTGAGGTGCTAAAAGCTCAAATTGTTAAATTTTTAAATATTAAAAGAAGAAAAAGTTTATTTAAAAAAATAATAAATTAAAATTAAAATAATGAGCAAAAATCCAAATACTGGGTTGATGGGAAGGAGAGCAAAACCAAAACACTATTGGTCTGCAATGAAAAGAGATGTTTACAGGTATATATAGAAAGTTGATGTTGTTATTCAAGCAGTATGTATGAAATTTGATCTGGGATAGAAGACTACATTCCCTTTCTCCATATGATCATCAATTTCTAACCTAATAGATATCTTGTGTTTCTGCACGCATTTTCAAACAGTTTGTCATTTTAAGTACTGTAATGAAATATCCAGGATAAGGCAAGTCTTAAACATTATAACATTCTTTACTCAATGAAAAAAGTATATTATATAGGAGCCTGGCCATTATTATGCAACTGTCGGCTGTAGAGCAGGGTATTATTTTGAATAAAAGGGTTTGGAACTACTTAAGCTAACTCCAACTATATTTCTTACCTGATAATGTTTTAGTGTACCATTAATAAGAAGAGAAGACTGCTTCTCCACCCTCTCTATGATTGCATGAGCAACAGTGTAGTAGGACTGAGACCCTCTAGCACTATATTGCATACTGTATTCATCATCCACATCTTGTTTGGCTGTCCTGGAAAGCAAAGAATAAAGGTAAATTCCCACAAATACATATATTTTTCAATACAGTTCACTTATTTATACAAGTGGTAAAGAGGCAGTAGAAATCCTCAACTGTGGGAAGTTCACCCTTAGAAGAATGCATGTTACTTTTTAAGTAGTACACAAGTACTACCAAGCAGTCATATCCCTTCTCCTGCAGATGCATGTCACAGGTGCTACAACAACCAGCCACTCATGGTAATCTAGAGCACGCTAACTTTGAGAGCCCTGATAAGAAATCACCATTCAGGGGCAGTGGGGGGGAGGAGAGAAAAAGAAAAAAAGAAAAAAAAAGGCAGAATCCAAAGCTCACTCAATGATTTGTTTAGCATCTTTCTCAGAAACTTCCTCACTGTTAGGATCCAGAAGTATCTTCTCATCTGCTTCTAACCTGCTTGATTCTTCTTCATCATCCTAGAGAAGATGGAAAAAGGACAGGAAAATGTTGTACTCTCCAATGCTACTCAGTCGTAACTTTGGCTAACACTCACATATTTATTAACAGTTTTCATTGAACAATGCTTTATACTGACAGGAACCTGAACCAAAAAGTTCAACTGACAGCTACCTTGATGCACTGCAACAAAACAAAAAAAAATATACATAGATTAACTAACAGAAAGTCACAATACTTTAAGAAAAAATATTTTCCTCTTCAGTGTTCTCATTTATAAAAATCTTACTCTACCTGTCCTGTTCATAGAGCAGACTGACATTATGCATATGTTTGTATCATATTCAAGATGCACGATACTGTAAGACAACTGGCAAGAGCTCCTGCATTCATGCTGTTTTAAGCTTTTGGTTGGTTTTTTTTTTAAACAGATTATATTTTTAATCTTTATTTATAGTTTCCCTTCTAGCTATAGTTGCAATGGATGACAAATGGGTAAATTTTTCTGATTTTACTGGGGGGTCTCTAACAATGCTTGAACCATTTGAAGAAAAGGGTGTTGTGGAACAATTTAAATTCTTAACTATTAAACAGAGCAAAATATTGCTCTATAATATTGCATCTATCAAAGATGATATAAGCAGACAAATGAATGTACCAAACTATGTCTTATTACATTGGCCCTATTTCATCCCTACTGAAGAATTACCAAGGAAAAAAAACCAAAATGACCCTGAAAGCTTCCAAATGCTGATGTGCAACTGTAAAAATGAAGGTGTATTCTAGCAAATGATCCTAATAAACCTTTGCCATTTACTGACTCAAAACACCTGAGTCAGAATCACACCACAATCAATAAAATTTGTCTTTTCTCATCCTCTCAATAGGCAATACTTCAATGTTAAGACTAGGAAAGCATTGCTTTCTGTAGAAAAGTATTACATAACAGACACAAGAAGCATCTAGAAGATAAAAGATGTTAATTTCATTCAGCACAAAGCCACCATACATCCTTTACAGAGGTGTATTTTAAAATAGGAACCTGCTTGCCTGTTCTGACATGATTATTTCATTATTTTTACTCTGATGATATGAGAGTAAAACAAGTTCTCTTTTCCCCTCATTCAGATTATCAGGTAGGCATTTACAGCACATATAAAAGACATGCTATGCAATGAGCATCACTGCAAAAAGGATGTATTTTGCTGTTTGTATTATGTTTAAAACAATTAGACACTTGCTACTGCTTTTCTTCAAGCCTATGAAAAAAGGAACACAGGAAAATAACGTGGGTTTTGCTCTACTGCACTACTAAAAATGAAATTTGAAGAAAAGCATACCTACCTCCTCCTCATATTCAGAGCCACTTTCATCTTCACTGTCTAACCTGGGAGCAACTTCATAGCTGTACAGAGAAGACAAAAGAATACGAATTAGAAATACAAAGGGAGGAATGGAATAGATTCAATACATTTCCTACTCAACTTACAAGTAATAAATTAAAAGGCAAATGGAATAGACAAAAAAGTTTCATCAAAAATAACAATACAGTTGACACCCCCCCCAATAATAAAAATACCCCGTTGGTTGCTAGCTACTTACCCAGGGTTCATTTCCAACCAAGCATCTAGCTGACTTGCTTTTGGTGCTTCTGGTCCAAGAAGAACTTTGCCTGTTTCAGTGTGAGTCACTTTGACTGGAAGGTCACTCATCTGACTGCTCTCATCTATGGGCTAAAAATTCAGATGAAATTTTATAAGATAACTGGTCTTCCTGTGTTTGCCACAGTTAATTAAGAGAGCTAACAGCAACTGCAAAGTTATGACTCTGAATAAGTTAATGTGTTACTGAAGCCTCGACTTCCCATACTGCTACCAAGTCAACACTAAGTCACAGTATTTCTGTGTGTAACATATCTCTACATTTGATATCCACACATGCATCACAGTATTCCAAGTAAATAAATGAGAGCAGTGTGGAACAGAAGTAACTTGATCTCTCTGAAAGAAGAGAGAAAGTATATTATGCTTACAGTCCTTTCACTCTTGCTGCTTATACTGATGGAGATCTGTAAGGAGAAAAAACAATGAGCTTTCAGCCTTTTTCTTTCTTTATGGATGAAGAAATGGAGCTATAAGATTTTAATTAACTTTTAAAGTAAAGAAGGCCTAGTTAAAGATTCACTGTCCTGATTCCCTTTCACTTACTCTGGTGCTCTAACAAAAGAAAAACAGAACAAAATTATGTCTTTGATACTTCTTTGGCCTGCTCAAACCACAGATTTTCTACTTTACAAACTATTTTGGCTAAATATCTTCTTTTTAATAATAATTAGCACAATAAAGAACCCTTTCCCAAAATATATAAACACAAAACTGGAAAAAAAATTTGAACAGGTATAAAGATGACTTGAACAGGTATAAAGATGACTTACAGTGAGTATAAAACTTACTCCCCCTTCTATAAATGATTATGTTACAGCAGTATATGTACATTTTCCTGGTGCAACTGTATATACATTAAAGGATGTGGCTGTACTTTTTTAACTACGCCAGCAAAGATATTACTTTCATGTGTAGGTAAGACTAAGTAAAGTAATAAGCAGAATTTTCAAGTTGTGTTTACACATAAATGAGTAAAAAAGGGCATAACAGTATAGCTCTTAATGAGGCAGCATATGTCCTCCAATTCTACTGAAAAAAAAAAGAAAAAGAGAGCTAACTGTTCAAAGAACAACATGGGAAAACTTTTCATTTTCAGTTGCTTCTGAGGGACAAAGTACCTTCAGGTATCTTGAGAAGCCTTTGTGACAGTATATTTTACCCTATGCCAGAAAGGGAATTGATGTGCAATGTCAACAGTGTATTTTCTAGTAATGAGATGATATCTGTTGTGCTTACAAGTGCATTTTGAAAAATAAATAATGTACTATACACAGATTTTTATCTCAAGAAAAACATTTATTTTTAAGTGTCTGCCGAAGCTGAAAAGGATTTTTCAGCATACTCAGTGATAGATTCAATGTACCTTTGTTGTAGACTTCAACTCTTTGAAGAGAAACAAGTTAGCACCAATGTTAATCCAGATTGGTTTTCTCCTGGTTATAAAAAAAGTTATGGCAATGGTATATGACTTCTCCAAATTCCTTCACTCCTATGTACTGTAACACAGAGCTCCCAGCTTGTGCCCAGGCAATCCACTGACCCACAGCCATGCTGGCTGAAGCAGAAGGTCAGATCTGAAGCTGCAAGGATTAAACAGTAAGGTTTGCCCAGCCATGCCTAAGGGCGAGTCAGGCAGGAGCTGTGAGCAATTGAAGAGGAGTAAATGAGCTTGATTGGTAGTCAATATCAAAGGCTTCTGAATCAATTGGACCCTCTCTTGTGCCAGCTCAGGGATAGCAATACCTATGATGGGCATGGGATGAGAATGCATGATCATGCAATTCTCCTTCCACACATGACAGTACAGTCTCCTTCTTTGGACAACTCCCAGTACATAGAGAGAGCTAGGAAGAGCTGGTAGCTCTTGATGCTGCTGCTCTGGGTGGGATTTCCAAGGTAATGCCTCTCTGGAACCTCTCTTTTCTTCCCAGGAGGAGAAGCCATATACCACTCCCATGACTCAGACCAGGATTAACAGCCATCTTTTATTCTCTGACTCTACTGCCCCAAACAGAGCTTTTAAGAGCTCCTTTTTGTTAACACATGTAAATCTAACAAGACTCCATAAGAATCAATATAAGTTTTTCATATAAATATGGGGTCTACACATAGCAACAGAGAGAGAGAGAGAAAAGTAGAAGAAAAGAAGAAAGGAAAGAAAGCAAGCAGGTCCAAACCCGAAACCAGAGACCTTGACTCCACACTCCACAAAAACTTAAGGATGGGTATAATTCTCCTCACGTTACTCATATGAGAAAGTGAAGCTGTCTCTCACACACACTCTCTCATAGTCTTTCTTTCTCTTTTCCTGATGCTCTCAGACTTCTGTCTTTAGTCAGTCATCCTTGCTGTAAGTTGCTTTAAATTGCAATTGGATAATCTTCCAGATTCTGGGGGAGCCTTTTGTCAGAGGAATTCCTGGGGATATAGCCTCTATTTGATGAAATTGAGAGTTGCTAAATTAACAAAGGACAAACTGAAGATATGATTCTTTGTTCATAGTAGAAACTATTTTTAAGAAACAAAATAAAGTACTGAAGGAGCTAGCGAACGTTACAGCAGGACCTCTCTCGATCATCTACCAAAGGTCTTGGGAGTCTGGGGAGGTCCCCGCTGACTGGAAGCTAGCCAACATTATTCCAATTTACAGGAAGGGCACGAGGGAAGTCCCAGGAAACTACAGACCTGTTAGTCTAACCTCAGTACCTGGGAAAATTATGGAGAAGATCATGCTGGGTGCTATTGAAAGGCATTTAAAGGACAATGCAATCATCAGGCACAGTCAACACGGGTTCACAAAGGGAAAGTGCTGTCTAACAAATTTAATATCCTTCTATGATAAGGTCACCCGCCTAGTGGATGAAGGGAAGGCGGTGGATGTAGTTTTTCTGGATTTTAGTAAGGCTTTTGATGCTGTCCCTCACAGCATCCTTCTGGACAAGTTGTCCAACTGGGAGATGAGCAGGTACACGGTGCGCTGGGTGAAGAACTGGCTGAGTGGCAGGGCTCAAAGGGTTGTAGTGAATGGGGCTACATCTGGCAGGCAACCAGTCACCAGCGGTGTTCCTCAGGGCTCAATTCTAGGGCCAGTTCTGTTCAATATTTTTATCAACGATCTCGATGCAGGAGTTGAATGCACCCTTAGCAAGTTTGCTGACGATACTAAACTGGGAGGTGCTGTTGACTCTCTCGAGGGACGAGAGGCCTTGCAGAGGGATCTGGATAGATTGGAGCATTGGGAAATCTTCAGTGGCATGAAATTTAACAAGAACAAATGCCGGATTCTGCACCTGGGACAGAGTAATGCCGGACACAAGTATAAATTGGGAGAGGAGTGGCTGGAGAGCAGCCCTGCAGAAAGGGATCTGGGGGTGCTGGTTGACAGTAGGCTCAATAGGAGTCAGCAGTGTGCCCTGACAGACAAGAGGGCAAACCACATCCTGGGGTGCATTAAACACAGCATAACCAGCTGGTCAAAAGAGGTGATTATCCCGCTGTATTTAGCACTGGTGCGGCTTCACCTTGAGTACTGTGTGCAGTTCTGGGCCCCACAATTTAAGAAGGATGTGAAGGTCCTTGAATGCGTCCAGAGGAAGGCAACAAAGCTGGTGAAGGGGCTGGAAGGCATGTCCTATGAGGAGCGGCTGAGGACTCTGGGTTTGTCTAGTTGGGAGAGGAGGCTGAGGGGCGACCCCATTGCTCTCTACAGCTTCCTGAGGAGGGGAAGTGGAGAGGGAGGTGCTGATCTCTTCTCCCTGGTATCCTGTGACAGGATGTGTGGGAATGGCTCAAAGCTGCATCAGGGGAGGTTCAGACTAGACATTAGGAAGCATTTCTTTACCGAGAGGGTGGTCAAAAACTGGAACAGGCTTCCTAGAGAGGTGGTCGATGCCCCAAGCCTGTCAGTGTTTAAGAGGCATTTGGACAATGGCCTTAATAACATGTCAGGGTTTTGGTCAGCCCTGAATTGGTCAGGCAGTTGGACTGGATGATCACTGTAGGTCCCTTCCAACTGAACTATTCTATTCTATTCTAAAATATATATGCTTGTACATTCATGTTACTGTATTTTCTTTTCTTTCAAATAAGACTAAATTGATGAATACTGTGATCTCTGTGTGTGTCTCATGGGGACCTCAGCATGCACACTTGCTACCCTCGACCTTAGAGATTCCAAATGTGTAGGCACCTTTTGAACTAATTTCCCCAAATCAGTTTAATTTTTGCGCTCTCCCTGAATGTATACGTGGCTCTTGGTCACACGCAAAAGCCCTACAGAGTACTAACTGAACAAAGAGGTCAAATGTCTTGCATACATTTTAATCTTTTACCACCACTACAAGTTATAACAAGCTCTGGGAAAATTAAACAAACCAACCAACCCCACAAACTAAAAAGGCTTGTAAAATTCATACCTCTCCATCAGGACCAAGACCAGATCCCATTCCTTCTGCATTTTCTTCTGCCTTCTACAACAAATAGAGGCAAAACTATTATAGTTAAGCTATGAGCATAAAAAACATTTTATATGATGAAAGCATTCTAGAGCATGAGCAGTTTTTCACTTTGCATTTTCATAGCCTGGGATGAATGCAAATAAAGATATTGATGGATGCAGGAGGGATATATATACAGGTACTACTGCACTCACAGCACTTAGCAGTATTAATGGGAAATCTACTACCCTCTTAGTAGCCTTGGTAAATCTGTGCCTGGTACATGGCTAGCCTACTGGATTTCTGGTCCAGGAGAAGCTACATCTTTACTTTGGAGGCACAGGCCATTTTCTCTGTTAAAAATATATTCTTAACAAAATGTACAGCTGTCTTGGAGATGGATAGAGGGGAATAAGGAATATTTTTTTATGTCAGTCATTTCAAAATTGTCCATTTATTATATATTGGCATTTATTACCACATGTAGAGCATTGCTTTTAAGCAATGCATATATTAACATTTTAAATGGTATATATTTTTGGTGTCCAAACTATACAAAGTTAAATTGTCAGGAATATTAGCTACAGCAATCTGTTTATATACAAGCACATGAAACTTCTGAGACACTTTTTCTTATAGCTGTGTCCTGGTTTCGGCAGGGATAGAGTTAATTTCCTTCCTAGTAGCTGGTACAGTGTTTTGGATTTAGGATGAGAACAAAGTTGATAACACACCGATGTTTTAGTTGTTGCTAGGTAATGCTTACACTAGCCAAGGACTTTTTAGTTTCCCATGCTCTACCGACTGAGAAGGCTGGAGGTGCACAAGAAGCTGGGAGGGGGCACAGCCAAAATGGCCAAAGGGACATTCCATACCATGTGACGTCATGCTCAGTACATAAACTGGGGAAAGCTGGCCAGGGGGGCCGCTGCTCGGGGACTGGCTGGGCATCGGTCGGCGGGTGGTGAGCAATTGTACTGTGCATCACTTGTTTTGTGTATTATTATTATTATTATCATATTATTATTATTATTATCATTTTATTTCAATTATTAAACTGTTTTTATCTCAACCCACAACTTTTTCTCACTTGTGCTCTTCTAATTCTCTCCCCCATCCCACTGGGGGTGGGGGGAGTGAGCGAGCGGCTGCGTGGTGCTTATTTGCCGACTGAGATTAAACCACGACAAGCTGATAGTAAGATCATTCACATCATGAAAACTAGAGATGGAAATGGGCTATTAAGGCCATCTTACCCATCCTCTGGGAGAGGAAAGGAATTTAGGGGTCACAAAAATGACAAATTATTACTTAATTATAACTTTTTTTTTTCCATAAATTTGTTCAGTTACCAACTAGTCTCTCTGAAAGGGATAGAAATATTTAATAACATACAAAGTGGATTTTCAAAAGGCTTAAATTAAATGGTTACAATGTAGACAATGAACAATACTACTTGTAGAATACCCATTTATACAAAATACACCTATTAAAGTTCTCTTTCTCTGGCTATTTCTAGTGGCCCTACAAACCAAATATGGAACTGAATTTAGAATCCAGAGGTCTAAATAAGCAGTTCTATATGTTACAATTGAATATACTAGCCTTTTCTGATATACTCTAGTTTGGACTCATAACTTATTCCTAATTTACATGGTTGGCCCATTTTTGCCTATAGGAAGTTTATCAGTAATTCAAATGCTTACAACCCACAGGTTTCTAATCCCATCTTCTTCTTTCCATCTTTGGAATAATGTTAGCATGGCAAAAATACAGCATTTCCTACAACAGACTTCAGAGAAATATGAATTCATTCAATGTTAAGAATTTGACAATGCAGATTACAGACACTCTGATCTCTGTAAGACAACTGGAGATCACTGCATTTACCAATGTTAAAATGGGGTTTGAGGGGGAAATGGGATAAAAATGTTAGTTTTAGCTACTTTCCTTCTTTCTTCTCCTCCTCTTTTTCTTCTCTTTGGCTGCTTGTGCCTGTTTGTGCTCCCATACCAGATTGGTCAGATTAGCCACATACTCGTCTGTCTGCTGCAATAAGTAGGCTAGGCGTCTATCTTTCTTTTGGTCAATCAACTTACGGTAGCCTTCTTCATCTTCAGCCTAGCAATACAGGACAAACATCATCCATGAAAGAAATGTTCTGAAGAAGAACCTACAATTGCAGTCTCAATGATGATGTGTTACCTTAAATATCTCCTACTCTTGCGGGGGGGGGCATTCTACAACAGGACTGAGAACAGAAAAAAATTATACAACAGCACATCAGACAAGTTACAATGCTGGGAAACTGAGGGAATTGATAAGACTCCTACAGAGAAGATTTTTCAAAAGCATGAAGTACAGTTATCCCCCACTCTCATAGAAAGATAATGGGACCCAGATGATTAACTCTTATTTGGCCCTTTACCCAGTATAAGTAATAATCTTTATCTGTCAGGTGTTACCAAGAAATTTTCCTTAGGGCAGATTATGCATCATCTATCTACTCTGGTGTTGTTTCATCTTCCTATGGAGAATCTGATGCTGGCCACTGTTAGAAACAGGATATCAGATCAGATCAGCCACATCTCTGAGTCAGTTCAGCAACTCCCATATCCCTACAGCTCTGCATAAGTGTGTTGTTAGGGCATAGCAGGAAATATTACTTGTGTATGCCAGAAAGATATAATGACATCTTTATGCATATCAGGAAATACAAGACAAGCATCACAAAGCCCACTGCAGATCTTGGCCAAGATAACTCAGTGAATAAATTAATAATTGAAGAAGTATACAGGGCCTTATAAAACCAAACAAAAATAAGAAATATTTTGAAGACCATTACTTTCAATAAAAATAGCGCAGTTGTGAGATATGAACAAACTCCTGCCTTTCTGGAGACATACCAGAACTGCAGTAACCTGGCAAGAACTTGCAAGGTAAAATCCATTTTCAGCATTCAAGGCAACAGAACTACAGTGCTCAAAAAGTAAGCTTCTATGACTATTATAATTAAATATAGTATCATTATAACTTAGCCAAGGTATTTCCCCTATACATACTATCTTTTCCTTGGCGAGATCTTTTGAAGCATATCATGAATGTTCTTGCATGCGATATAAATGTTAAGGAACTTCCCTGGGACACAATCACCATTGCTAATCCTAGTTATCTAAGGACAATCTGCGTAAGGAATCTAACACTATTATCTAAGATGCTTTGGTTAAAAAGTATGTTATCATACTTTTAAACATAGCCTATTTTCCTAGGCTAGCCCAAGTGTCTGAGAGGAGATGAAGTCTTTAGAAATTTCTAGTATATAGAAGATTAACTTCTGGCTACACTGAATTAAAGATCTGTAAAAACTGTAAGAACATATCACAGTTGGACTAAATTTAAACAGGGGAAATAACTCCACTAACATAATATGCATAATTAGTGTCATTTTGTTTTGCTTTTCCATGAAAATTTAATTAAGCTTTTAGAAGGAAACAGGGTAAGTGCTTCTGACTGCAAAACCCAGTTGAAGATTCCTACTGAGTGCTGTGTCTCTGATAGCAGATCTGAGTCACAGGCTTTGGGTAGGAGGTTTTAGGAGGAAGCACTGGATATTAGTGTTTTGTGATATTTCTGGACATACAAATCCATCTTGTATTTATTAGCTGTGGACTTCTTTACCATATATCATATATATTTCAGAGAGACATAAGCTCATTCACCTCAGAATCTAAAAAATATTTTTAAAACAATGAGACTTTACAAAAGTCATCATATTTTTATCTGATAATTAACATTGCAACAGCTTGAACAGATAAACCATTGGCAATTGTCTCTATTGATAATATAAAGAAGCTCTATAATGTAGATTGGTATGTAACCTTGAGAAAAGCCATAGGGCCTAAACATTTGTTCTCTTCTACAAGCCCTTCAGTTACATTTCATATGCACTTTTAATCCTCATTGGTGATTTAAAACCAAACTGTTCAGTCCTTATGCTTGGTGGGCACTGATTTTCGACAAGGATTAAAGTTTTATTTCACATCACCTTAAATAATTGGATTTTTATTAGCACTGTGTTTCAATGAAAACGTGCCGATTCCCATTAACTTCTATGTTGTTTTTACATTGTATCATTCAATTGCTGACTGAGAATCTATATTTTCCCAGTCACCTACTGTCTTGTAGGTTTCAACAATTCAAAAAAAAGCATTATAGTTACCCAGTGTCTGGTAGAAGTTTTTCATAAGAAAATTAATCTAACTCTGGTTGCTAACACACTTGTACATAAAAACTACTCTGTCTACATTTTAAGTTCTAAGACAGAGATATTTTAACTCTTGAAATGTAAGTAGTCCATTGATCAATTCCACAGCATTCTGAAGACACACAGTTATATACAAAACCATTATATTCTGTTTTTAAAAAAGGTGCAACTGGTATTGTTCAGGTGCAAAGAAGGGAGAGAATAAGAAATGACAGCAGCAAGAGGAACTACAGCTGACTGCCATTAATTCCCAGGAAAAAACTGCATATATTTACTGCTATTGAATATGTATGTGTGCAAATACAAAGTTTCTGAGTAATACCATAAAAAGTTAATCATAAGTAGTCTTCAAAACTATAATAGCTAGAAAGAATACACAGTACTTGTATAGTAAATAACTTGAATATCTCTGCAATGTTGTAAAAATGTTGACAAAGAGATTAAGTGATGTTATAAAAAAGTGGCTGTGATATGCATGAATGACAAGTTTTTAAGCTTGTAGAAAAGACAATTATATATTATCAGAAATCTTAAGAAAAAAGTAGCTATAGCTCAAAGTGAACACTATCAGGTTCACTACCATCATTAGAAATACAAGGAACTCTTCTGCAGTAGTTTTAGGTATATACTTTTTAAACTTCTTGAATTAAAGAGATTTTATTCTGAAAAGAGCATACATAAGCACCTGAGGGTGTACATCAGACTGTATGTAATTTTAGCCAAACTTGTCATACCCCTTCCCCCATTCCTTACCATTAGCCTTCTCATTCTTTCTTTCTCAATTCTCTCAGTTTCCTTTTTCTGCTCACGTTCAGTGTTGGCATGCCAAGTTGCCACAGCTTTAGAAATTTTCTGTATTTTCCCAGACACTGACCGGTGGTATTCTTTAAAATCTTTAGCATGCTGCAATATGCTGTTCAGATATTCCTAGAGAAAGAAAACAATTTAATTCAGAGATGTGACAGCACAAGATCACAAGATCCTAGAGAAGCTGGTGGCTCATGGCTTAGACAGGTGTACTCTGCGCTGGGTAAAAAACTGGCTGGACGGCCGGGCCCAGAGAGTTGTGGTGAATGGAGTTAAATCCAGTTGGCGGCCGGTCACGAGCAGTGTTCCCCAGGGCTCAGTACTGGGGCCGGTCTTGTTCAATATCTTTATCGATGATCTGGATGAGGGGATCGAGTGCACCCTCAGGAAGTTTGCAGACGACACCAAGTTGGGCGGGAGTGTTGATCTGCTCGAGGGTAGGAAGGCTCTGCAGAGGGACCTGGACAGGCTGGATCAATGGGCTGAGGCCAATTGTATAAGGTTCAACAAGGCCAAGTGCCGGGTCCTGCACTTTGGCCACAACAACCCCATGCAGCGCTACAGGCTTGGGGAAGAGTGGCTGGAAAGCTGCCTGGCGGAAAAGGACCTGGGGGTGCTGGTCGACAGCCAGCTGAACATGAGCTGGCAGTGTGCCCAGGCGGCCAAGAAGGCCAATGGCATCCTGGCCTGTATCAGAAATAGTGTGGCCAGCAGGAGTAGGGAAGGGATCGTCCCCCTGTACTCGGCCCTGGTGAGGCCGCACCTCGAATACTGTGTTCAGTTTTGGGCCCCTCACTACAAGAAGGACGTTGAGGTGCTGGAGCGTGTCCAGAGAAGGGCAACAAGGCTGGTGAAGGGTCTGGAGAACAAGTCTTATGAGGAGCGGCTGAGGGAACTGGGACTGTTTAGTCTGGAGAAGAGGAGGCTCAGGGGAGATCTTATCGCACTCTACAACTACCTGAAAGGAGGTTGTAGCGAGGTGGGTGTCGGTCTCTTCTCCCAAGTAACTAGCGATAGGACGAGAGGAAATGGCCTCAAGTTGCGCCAGGGGAGGTTTAGATTGGATGTGAGGAAAAATTTCTTTACTGAAAGAGTGGTTAAACATTGGAACAGGCTTCCCAGGGAAGTGGTTGAGTCCCCATCCCTGGAAGTATTTAAAAGACGTGTAGATGTGGTGCTTAGGGACATGGTTTAGTGGGCATGGTGGTGTTGGGTTGACGGTTGGACTCGATGATCTTAGAGGTCTTTTCCAACCTTAATGATTCTATGATTCTATGATTCTAAGATTTGAGATCAGGAATACAAGAGTTGTAATTTTAGAGTTTTATGCTTGCTTATTGCATAAACTTGTTTTCTTGTGCCTCAGTCTCCAGAGGTGAATAAAATATAAAATGACAATGACTGGCAGATCATAACAAGATGCAACAATCAACTGAATGGCATGTCCATGTCTGGGAGAACAGTTAATAGGAGTTAAAATACCTGATGTTTCTGTCTACGTTTCCTCTCTTGTTCTATCTTCTGCTGTTTCTCAAGCTTTTCTGTCATACGGGCCTCCCTCAGAGTCTGGCGCTTGCTTCTCTTGTAGGCTTTGGAGTTTAGTGCTGTCTCTAGTGTTGTGTCACGACGCATGCAGGCTACTACCTCTTGTCTTAGCTACCAGTGAGAAAAAAGAAACAGTTCAAAAGAAAACCATTTTTCACACACACAAGAACAACTTTAATTAGTAATACAGTAAATTAAAATTTTAGTGGTGCAGGAGATCTCCCAGCTTCCTTTCCCCTTTCCATTACAGTTCTGCAACTCCTCAGTTGTAGCAGAAAGGTCTGTCTCCCTAAATAAATCTTCAGTCTCTGTAGGATGACAGAAAGAGTCAAACAACGTAGGCACATCACTTTTTTCCTTCCTACCTACTGAAAATGACTGTCCTGCTTGTATGAAAGGCACTAGTCAAGATGTTACACCACCCAAGTAAAGCATGAAAGAACAGATATTGCATGCTTTTCTAGAATTGGTGCTGAACATAGGTGACAACTGTTCTCATTGTCAGTTGCATGGGAAACAGAATAGGGAGTAGGAAATTGGGAAGGCTTGGAATAATACAGCCACAGTCCCAGCAATGCAAGCAGGGAAAGCCTGCCACTTTTCAACTAACCTCTGACAAAGCCTCACTATAAAGGAATTGCAAGGGCAGTGGGAAGGAAGATGTAGATAACATGGTACAAATATTGCCAAAGACTTCTAAAGGAACTATTTTTGCTTGGCCTGACAAATCACATCTCTGCTGCTTCCAGGCCAGCCAGGCAAGCCAATGACAAGGGGCCCAGAATGGTCTGGCATTGTGACTCCCTTTCTGAAATTCAGATGCTGTTACATGTATTCAAGATCTAACTTGTATCTTAGATGTGCTTTTGTTAGGCTTAATTTTCACAGTCTGTGTGTCACAGTGGGAATGCTGAAAACAGATTACAGAGAAATGCTACCCACAACAAGAGCATTCAACTCTCACCAATAAAAGACCCATGACAAGTATAGAGTGTCATGAAAATTACATCTATTATGATTTGTGTTGAAAATAGGCTTGCAGCCTGTCCTTCTCTTGTGTCTCTGTGCCACTGCCATTATTTTCATGAAAAACTACCACAATTCTAGGATTACAACTTATACTGGAGGATGGAGCAGGAGGGAAAGAGAACACATGTACATATTCAGTAATAAACCAAAATAAATACTAAGTTAAACATTTCTGTGAAATTCTTCTTATCAAGTGTGCTCTTGTACAAAATCTCCTGTTTAAGGTCAGTGCTGCTGTAAAATCTCTTGACACATGCCACAACATCACATTTGATCCCATGCCACAACATCACATTTGACTGTGAGCACTACAAGAACTTCCCTGCAGCAAAAGGCATTACCTGGCGCTGGAAATTCAGTAATCTAAGTGCCTTCAACTCCACTGTAGCTTTGGTTCGCAGATCAGGAGGCAAAGAGCCAGGCAAGTTCTCCAGTTCTTGGATTCTGTGAGCAATTCGAGCCTGAAGCCTAAACAAATATAGGATTGGAAAAGATACTGGGAAAAATCCATCAGTAGTTATCAACAGTATATAGTAAAATTTGGCAATTTACCTCAGATACTTAGTTGGCTTTTACTACCTGTTTCTGAACTAACAGGTGTTTGTATAGATGGAGAATAATATGGTTTAATTTTCCATTTACAGAATAAATTGCCAAATAATGAAAACCCTCCTCTGCCCCTCCTCCCCTCTTTTAATTCTGACAGAAAGTATATGTGTGCATAGCAACTTGGAAATTTTATTTTACTCATGCTTCCTAGCATTCTGTCTGCAGGTCTGTTTGGTGGGTACTATTTTATGCCTTTAACACATGGTGTTGTCAGAATAGTTACCATATGCAAATGGAATTTTCTTACATTACATATTCCTAATATTAATATTCATAATTCTACTTGCTTGTTTTATTGTGACAACTTAAAGTTGTCACATTTTCAATAAAATGATAGCACTTACATAGCTATTGGACTACAAACTGGGTTCTATTTCACTCTTTCTTCATGGAATTCTTAATTCATTTACAAATCCAAAAGAGACTGACAATAATACACAAGTCAGAAAAAACTTACTTGGTTCTATTTTTCACATTCAAAATCAAGATCACAGAGCTAACATTTATATAATCTTTTTGAGCTTTTTTATTTACAAGTAAATGTTTATTTGCAAACTCTAAATTTGGCCAAGGCAGCAAAATGACAGACCACAACATTTTAAGTGGTCCAAAAGTTGCATTTAAGTTCAAATGAATCAGAAATAAGAGCTCTTCCTCACATTCCCTCTATTTCCTACATACTTTAAAAAAAAAAAACCACATACACCCCCAATTAAAATCCCCCAAAGCACAGGAATGGAAACATATTTAATCTCTACATCACATCTCCATTTTTCACTCTCCTAATGTATAAAACATCAGATCACATGAGGAAGAGGTGTCTGGTGCATATTTACATGTTATCCTGTGATGAGGATTTCAGCGCTAGCCTGCAGGCAGAAAGAAAACATCTTCTAGTGTTGCTTCTCTGCACATTAAGATAATTTTTTCTTTGTACTTCCCTTGCCCTTTCCCCACATCACACTACAGCAGTAGCACAGTGCCACAGGTGCTCTCATACACTGAGTGTTCCAGATGCACAGCTGGAAGGCAGATCACAGAGCAAGTTTGTGTCTGAATACAAGTTCATGTCTACACATGCATACACACACTCTTCTGTGGGTAGTCTGTTTATAAGGACTAGATGACTGAACCTACTCATTTCTACAGAGAAGTTCACAGTTACTTATCTCCTATCCACTATAATAGAATAAAGATAAGAAATCCATTATTAGCATAACCATATAACTTATAAATCCTGATAACTTGCTAACAGATCAAAATATTAATATTTCACAATAACTATATGCATACTGAACAATGTGTAATCTGAAAAGGAAAATATAATTCTTTTTTAAAGCTGCAGACAAGTACCCGTTCTGTAACAGTACTCCTACCCAAAACTCAAGAATAATATATTTTGAGTCTTCCCAGGTACTGACAAAGAAAAATTATTTAATATATTATTCCTTTTTTTCTGAGTTTTTCTCCAGCATTCTAGGCTTCCTCATACAACCTGCTATCTCCTCTTCAATTTAATAGTTTATTTTTTTAATAGAGGTTTCTGCATTTTATCCTGTTTTCATTTTAAGAGCTTGTTGATTTTACAGACCTTAAGTACATAAAAATAAAATGCTATCAGTTTTTCTAATCTTAAAAATAAATTCTATTTCACAGAATCACATAATCATTTAGGTTGGAAGGGTCCTCTTGAAATCAGCTAGTCCAACCACCCTGCTCAAGCAGGGTTACCTAGAGCAAGTTACCCAGGACTGTGTCCAGTCACGTTTTAAATGTCTCCAAGGATGGAGACTCCACAACCTCTCTGGGCAACCTGGTCCAGTGTTTGACCACCCTCACAGTAAAAAAGTATTTTTGGGAGTTCAGATGGAATTTCATGTGTTTTAATTTGTGCCCATTACCTCTTGTCCTGTCACTGAAAACTACTGAGAAGAGTCTGGCTCCCTCTTCTTCATTACTCCTTCCCATTGAGTATTTAAACACATTGATAAGATATCCCCTGGGCCTTCTCCAGGCTGAAGAGTCCAAGCTCTCTCAGCCTCTCCTCATACGAAAGGTGCTCCAGTCCGTCAATCATCTTGCCTGACCAACCTAGTGGCCTTCTAGGATGGAGGGACTACATCAGTGGACACGGGAAGAGCTACAGATGTCATCTATCTGGACTTCTGTAAGGCCTTTGACACGGTCCCCCACAACATCCTTCTCTCTAAACTGGAGAGGTATGGATTTGATGGATGGACTGTTCGGTGGGTGAGGAATTGGTTAGATGGTCACATCCAGAGAGCCAATGGCTCAATGTCTGGATGGAGACCAGCGACGAGTGGTGTCCCTCAGGGGTCCGTATTGGGACCAGTACTGTTTAATATCTTCATCAATGACATGGACAGTGGGACCGAGTGCACCCTCAGCAAATTTGCAGAGGACACCAAGCTGAGTGGTGTGGTTGACACACCAGAGGGACGGGATGCCATCCAGAGGGACCTGGACAAGCTGGAGAAGTGGGCCTGTGTGAACCTCATGAGGTTCAACAAGGCCAAGTGCAAGGTCCTGCACCTGGGTCGGGGCAACCCCTGGTATCAATACAGGCTGGGGGATGAAGGGATTGAGAGCAGCCCTGCCAAGAAGGACTTGGGGGTACTAGTGGACGAAAAACTGGACATGAGCCGGCAATGCGCGCTCACAGCCCAGAAAGCCAATTGTATCCTGGGCTGCATCAAAAGAAGCATGGCCAGCAAGTTGAGGGAGGTGATTCTGCCCCTCTACTCCGCTCTGGTGAGACCCCACCTGGAGTACTGCGTCCAGCTCTGGGGTCCCCAGTACAAGAAAGACAGGGACCTGTTGGAGCGGGTCCAGAGGAGGGCCACAAAGATGATCAGAGGGCTGGAACACCTCTCCTATGAGGAAAGACTTGGGGTTGTTCATCCTGGAGAAGAGAAGGCTCCGGGGAGACCTTATTGCGGCCTTTCGATACTTAAAGGGGGCTTATAAGAAAGATGGGGACAGACTTTTTAGTAGTGCCTGTAGCGATAGGACAAGGAGTAATGGTTTTAAACTAAAAGAGGGTAGATTCAGACTAGATATAAGGAAGAAATGTTTTACGATGAGGGTGGTGAGACACTGGAACAGGTTGCCCAGAGAGGCTGTAGCTGCCCCATCCCTGGAAACATTCAAGGTCAGGCTGGATGGGGCTTTGAGCAACCTGATCTAGTTGAAGATGTCCCTGCTCATTGCAGGGGGGTTAGACTAGATGACCTTTAGAGGTCCCTTCCAACCCAAACTATTCTATGATTCTATTCTATGATCTTTGTGGCCCTTTGCTGGAATTGCTCCAGTAAGTCCGTATCTTTCTTGTACTGGGGAGCCCAGAACTGGACACAGTACTCGAGATGTGGCCTCACCAGTGCTGAGTAGAGGGGAAGGATCTCCTCCTTCGACCTGCTGGCACCGTTCTTCCTACTGCAGCCCAGTATAGAATCATAGAATCATAGAATCATTTAGGTTGGAAAAGATCTCTAAGATCATCGAGTCCAACCGTCGACCCAACACCACCAGGCCCACTAAACCATGTCCCTAAGCACCACATCTACACGTCTTTTAAATACCTCCAGGGATGGGGACTCCACCACTTCCCTGGGCAGCCTGTTCCAATGTTTCACCACTCTTTCAGTAAAGAAATTTTTCCTCACGTCCAATCTAAACCTCCCCTGGCGCAACTTGAGGCCATTTCCTCTCATCCTATCACTAGTTACTTGGGAGAAGAGACCGACACCCACCTTGCTACAGCCTCCTTTCAGGTAGTTGTAGAGCACGATAAGGTCTCCCCTGAGCCTCCTCTTCTCCAGACTAAACAGTCCCAGTTCCCTCAGCCGCTCCTCATAAGACTTGTTCTCCAGACCCTTCACCAGCCTTGTTGCCCTTCTCTGGACACGCTCCAGCACCTCAACGTCCTTCTTGTAGTGAGGGGCCCAAAACTGAACACAGTATTCGAGGTGTGGCCTCACCAGTGCCGCAGTATGCTGTTGGCCTTCTTTGCCATGAGGGTGCATTGGTGGCTCATGGTCAGCTTGTTGTCCACCAGTACCCCCAGGTCCATCTCTGCAGAGCTGCTTTCCAGCTGGGTGGCCCCCAGTGTGTAGTTGTGCATGGGGTTGTTCCTCCTCTCCTCTTGTTGAACTGCATGAGGTTCCTCTCTGCCCATTTCTCATGCCTGTCCAGGTCCCTCTGGACGGCAGCACAACTCTCTGGCGTATCAGACACTCCTCCCAGTTTTGGGTCATCTGAAAACTCTGCCCCATTTTACAAGTCATTAATGAATGTGTTAAAGGATTGGACCCAGTATTTATCCCTGGGGTACACTGCAATTTACTGGCTTCCAACTAAACATCGTGCCACTGATCACCACCCTCTGGGCCTGGCCGTTCAGGCAGTTTTCAGTCCACCTCATTGTCTGCTCATCCAGCCCATACTTCATTAGCTTCCCTATAAGGATGTTACGGGAGAGAGTGTTAAAAGCCTTCCTGACGTCTATGTAGACGATATCCACTGCTCTCCCCTCATCTACTAAGCCAGTCATTTCATCACAGGTTATCAAGTTGGTCAAGCATGACCTCCCCTTGGTGAATCCATGCTGACTACTCCCAATCACCTTCTTGTCCTTAATGTGCCTGGAAATGGTTCCCAGGATTTGCTGCTCCATCACCTTCCCAGGGATCGAGGTGAAGCTTACTGGCCTGTAGTTCCCCGGGTCCTCCTTCTTGCTCTTCTTGAAGATAGGAGTGACATTTGCTTTCCTCCATTCCTCAGGCACTTCTCCCAGTCACCATGACCTTTCAAAGATTATTGAGAGTGGCCTCGTAATGACATCAGCCAGCTCCCTCGGCACTCATGGGTGCATCCCATCAGGGATGGGATAGCAATTTTAAAACAACATATAACACCTATGATTTCTTGGAATACCTTAGATTTTC
Source organism: Aptenodytes patagonicus (assembly GCF_965638725.1). Taxonomy (NCBI): domain Eukaryota; kingdom Metazoa; phylum Chordata; class Aves; order Sphenisciformes; family Spheniscidae; genus Aptenodytes; species Aptenodytes patagonicus. The sequence goes on from NC_134981.1 coordinate 20,588,571, forward strand.
TATTAATCAGTGACCCAGTTCAGCAATTAAAATTTTTATTATTTCAAAGAAACCATTAAACAGGGATTCTTAATCAAATTCCACAGAAATATAATGGCGATAGGCTCTTTACCTAAATAAGAAGTGATGATGACTCAGGTTCCCATCTAATGGTGATTTGCTGCCCAAAGGGACTACACTTCCTCCCTTGTTTTCCTTCCGGCCCATACACTTCTCTCCCCTGCTTTCAACTGTCCTTTGTGGTCATGTGACTCCACAGTGAAGTGTATAGGGCAGAACACTATTCACTATTTTGTGTGGGTATCTTTCTGCCAGTTTTGCTCCCTGAACTAGATTACCGTTAGAGAAGTGCCAATGGGGAGACAGTGGGAAGGGTCAGCAGGAGGGAGAAGTAAAAATGGGAGACAGGAGTACCTCTTTTGGCAACAGCTAACAATTAGACTGCCTTAGCTGTACTGTCAAATCACACCAGAAGAACATGCTGCTTTTTTAATTATGGTGCCCTGCAGAAGTAGAATATGTCAACGTTTCTGCCCTGCTATTCAATCTGTTTTGGGGTTACTAAAGTTTTCTAATGCAAAGCTTCAATAGTCTTGCAAAACAAATTAAAGAAAATAATTACATCTTCTCTACCCTTGCTTAATGAAGATGTTCCAAGAATCAATATTATGCTGGCTTTCCCTACTCTCTGAGGTAGAGTTCCCATGATAAATATGTCATTATGCAATGAAATAATATCATTACTTAACATAAGGGAACTCAGTTTTTTTTTTAACTTAATCTAGCACATCATACATAAAAAAGCTTTAGTTTAAAAATGAAGTGGATTTAAAAAATAGAAGTTTCATTACAAGACATCATATTGACATCTATGTTATTCATAATCAGGGTTGGAACATTTAGGTCAAAAACACAGTTGTCTGCTTCTTGAGGTACATCTTTGTAAACAATGGCAGTTCTAATTTTTCTTTTGAACAGCTGCTAAGGATGGAGCCCTTAAGTTCTATTCCCTGACCACCACAATGTCTTAACCTTAGAGAACACCTGGGGGCAACATTAGATTGTACCCCATGGAACGTTGTACTGGGTGTGGCTGGGATGGAGTTAACTTTCTTCATAGCAGCACATATGGTGCTGTGTTTTGAATTTGTGGCTAAAACAATGTTGTTAACATACCAGTGTTTTGGTTGTTGCTGAACAGTACTAGCACAGTGTCAAGGCCTTTTATTTTTCCCACTCTGCATCCTCCAGAGATTAGGCTGGGGGTGCACAAGAAGTTGGGAGGGGACACAGCTGGGGCAGCTGATGCAAACTGACCAAAGGAATATTCCATGGCATATAACATCATGCTCAACAATAAAATGGAGGGATTGGGGTGGTTTGGGAAGGTAGCCATTGCTCGGGGGCTGGCTGGGCATCAGTCTACTTGTGGGAGGTGGTGAGTGATTGCCTTTGCATCACTTCGTTGTTTGTTTCTTCTTCCTCTTTCCTTCACTGATTAAACTATCTTTATCTCAACCCATGAGTTTTCTCTCTTTTGCTCTTCCTATTCTCTCTCCCATCCTACTTGGCGGGGCGTGGGAGTGAACGAGCGGCTGTGTGTTGTTTAGCTACTAACTGGGGTTAAGCCACAACAAACGTCTATCAGAAAGCTAAGAACTTCCTAGTCCTTCCTGAATTTTCCTAGGTTCCCCATGCTTTATATATGTCAGTCAGCCTCCAGCCTGCTTATTCCAGCACAGATGCAGGACTTTACACTTGCCTTTTTTGGACTCCATGAGGTTCCTGTCAGCCCATTTCTCCAGCCTGTCGAGGTCCCTCTGAATAGCAGCCCTGCCTACAAGCGTATTGACCATTCTTCCCAAATTGGTATTGTCAGAAAAATTGCTGGGAGTGTGGTCTGTCCGCTCATCCAGGTCTTTATTAAAGATGTTAAACAATATCAGACACAGTATTGATCCCCAAGGGATGTCACTAGCAACTGCATACCAGTTAGGCTTTGTACCACTGATCACAACCCTCTGAGCACAATGGTCCAGCTAATTTTCCGCCCACCTTATCATCCACTTATCCAGTCCATATATCACCACTTCAGTTATAAGGATACTATGGGAGACTGTGTCAAAAACCTTGCTAAAGTCAAGGTAAACTAATTCCACTGCTCTCCCCTTGACCACATAGCCAGTCAAACTGGTTTAAGTGGTCTCTAACTGTATTTTCCTCTACTATGAGTAATGCTTCACTCCCCCAGACTCTGCCATTAGGCTCAGGGACCTGTGAGGCCTGAGGACAAGCCTTACGAGTGAAAACTGAAGCAAAAAAAGGCACTGAGTACATCAGTCATTCCTGTGTCCTTTGGCACTAGGTGCCTTGCCCCATTGAGCAGTGGGCCTCTGTTTTCCTTAGCCTTCCTTTTACTGTCAGTGTACCTATAGAAGCCCTTCTTGTTGCCCTTCATATCCTTCTCTAGTTCCAACTTGAGCTGAGCTTAGGCTTTCCTAACTTCATCCCTGCACTCCTGGGCAATGTCTCTATATTCCTTTCAGGTAGCCCATGTCTGTCTCCACCTTCTGTGTGCTTCCTTTTTGCATTTGAGCTCAGTCATGTGTTCCTTGTTCATCCACGCTGGCCTTCCGCCATGCTTGCTCGACTTCTTCCACGTCATAAGAAACAACTTCTGCTCTGAGGAGCCTGTCCTTGAAGATTATCTACCTCTCCTTGGCCCCATTGCCCTCCAGAGCAGTCTCCCATGAGATCCTGCCAAGGAGATACCTGAACAAGCTGAAAACTGCTCTCCTGAAGTGCAGGGCTGTGATTCTGTTTGTCTTACTCGCTTCTCTCAGGATCCTGAACTCCACAATCTCATGGTCACTGCGGCCAGTGAAGACCTCAGCCTTCACATCTTTGAGCAGTTCTTCCTTGTCTGCAAGTAACATGTCTAGCAGAGCATCTCTCCTAGTCAGGCCATCCAAAACCTGTGTCAAGAATTTGTCTTCAACACACTCCAAAAATCTTATCAACTGCTTGTGCCCAGCCATGTTGCCCTTTAAAAAGATCTCAGGGTGATTAAAGTCCCACATAAGTACTGAGGCCTGTGATCAAAAAGGCTTCCTCCAGCTGTCTAAATGAAACCCTCAACCCCTCATCCTCGCTTTCCCAGCTTGACCTTCTTCACAGAATAGCTGAGGTTGGAAGGGACCTCTTGAGATGATCTAGGCTAGCCCTCCTGCTCAAAGACAGGTCACCTAGAAGGAGTTGCTTAGAAATTTGCCCAGTTAGATTTTTAATATCTCCAAGGATGGAGACTCCACAACCTCTGTGGGCAACCTGGTCCAGTGTTTGACCATCCTCACAGTAAAAAAGCCTTTTCTTTTATTTAAATGGAATTACTTGTATTTCAATTTGTGCACACTGCCTCGCCCTGTCACTGGGCACTACTGAGAAGAGTCTGTCTCCATCTTCTTTAATCCCTTCCACAACATATTTAGACACATAGATAAGATTCCGCCCTGAACCTTCTCTTCTCTAGGCTAAACAGTCCCAGCTCCCTCAGCCTCTCCTCATATGAAAGATGCTCCAATCCCATAATCATATTTGCGGCCCTGCTCTGGACTCACTGCAGTATGTCCATATCTTTCTTGTACTGGGGAGCCCAGAACTGGACACAGTACTCGAGATGCGGCCTCACCAGTGCTGAGTAGAGGGGAAGGATCTCCTCCTTAGACCTGCTGGCACTGTTCTTCCTAACGCAATCCCGTATGTTGTTGGCCTTCTCTACCACATGAGAACATTGGTGGCTCATGTTCAACTTGGTGTCCACCAGGACCCCCAGGTCCTTTTCTACAAAGCTGCTTTTCAGCCAGCTGGATCCCACAGTGTAGTGGTGCATGGGGTTGTTTCTCCCCAGGGGCAGGACTGGGCATTTCCCTTTGCTGAACTTCACGAGGTTCCACTCTGCCCATTTCTCCAGTCTGTCAAGGTCCTTCTGAATGGCAGCACAACCATCTGGTGTATCAGCCACTCCTCTCAATATTGTGTCATCTGCAAATTTGCTGAGAGTGCACTCTGTCCCATCATTCACGTCATTAATGAAGATATTGTATTTGCCAAATAACTGACCACTAAGGAACACCACTAGCGACTGACCTCCGACTGGACTTTTTGCTACAGATTACCACTATTTGAGCCCAGCAGTTCAGCCAGTTTTCAATCCTCCTCACTGTCCACTTATCCAGTACATGCTTCATCAGTTTGTCTATGAGAATATTATGGGAGACAGTGTCAAAAGTCTTGATAAAGTCAAGGTAAACAACATGCACTGCTTTCCCTTCATACATCAGGCCAGTCATCTCATCATAGAAGGCTATCAGGTTGGTTATGTGTGATTTCCCCTTCATAAATCCATGGTGACTACTCCCAATCACTGTCTTGTCCTTCATGTGCCTGGAAATGGTTCCCAGAATTAGTTGCTGCATCACCTTCCCAGGGATCGAGGTGAAGCTGACCGACTGGCCTGTAGTTCCCCAGATCCTCCTTCTTGTCCTTGAAAACAGGAGTGACATTTGCTTTCCTCCAGTCCTCAGGAACCTCTCCCTATCACCATGACCTTTCAAAGATTATTGAGAATGGCCTTGCAATGACATCAGCCAGCTCCCTCAGCACTCATGGGTGCATCCCATCAGGCCCCATGGACTTATATATGTCCACTTTGTTTAAATGTTCCCTAACCTGATCCTCCTCTACTGAGGGTAAGTCTTCCTTGCTCCAGATTTTCCCAGTGGTCTCAGGGGCCTGGGATTCCACAAAGCAAATCTTCCATGTTAAAAACCAAGACGAAGGCGGCACTGAATACCTCAGCCTTTTCTGTGTCCTTTATCACCAGGTCCCCTGCCCCAATCAGCAGCAGGCCTGCATTTTCCCCTAATCTTCCTTTTGCTGTTGATATACATAGAATCATAGAATCATTAAGGTTGGAAAAGACCTCTAAGATCATCAAGTCCAACCGTTAACCTAATACTACCAAGTCCACCACTAAACCATGTCCCTAAGTGCTGCATCTACACATCTTTTAAATACCTCCAGGGATGGGGACTCAACCACTTCCCTGGGCAGCCTGTTCCAATGCTTGAAAACCTTTTCAGTGAAGAAATTTTTCCTAATATCCAATCGAAACCTCCCCCGGCGCAACTTAAGGCCATTTCCTCTCGTCCTATCGCTTGTTACTTGGGAGAAGAGACTGACACCCACCTCACTACAACCTCCTTTCAGGTAATTGTAGAGAGCGATGAGGTCTCCCCTGAGCCTCCTCTTCTCCAGACTAAACAACCCCAGTTCCCTCAGCCGCTCCTCATAAGACTTGTTCTCCAGACCCCTCACCAGCCTCATTGCCCTTCTCTGGACGCGCTCCAGCACCTCAACGTCCTTCTTGTAGTGAGGGGCCCAAAACTGAACACAGTATTCGAGGTGCGGCCTCACCAGGGCCAACTACAAAGGGACAATCACTTCCCTAGTCCTGCTGGCCACACTATTTCTGATACAGGCCAGGATGCCATTGGCCTTCTTGGCCACCTGGGCACACTGCCGGCTCATGTTCAGCCAGCTGTCAACCAGCACCCCCAGGTCCTTTTCTGCTGGGCAGCTTTCCATCCACTCTTCCCCAAGCCTGTAGCGCTGCATGGGGTTGTTGTGACCCAAGTGCAGGGCCCGGCACTTGGCCTTGTTGAATCTCATACAGTTGGCCTTGGCCCATCGATCCAGCCTGTCTGGGTCCCTCTGCAGAGCCTTCCTACCCTCGAGCAGATCAACACTCCCGCCCAACTTGGTGTCGTCTGCAAACTTCCTGAGGGTGCACTTGATCCCCTCGTCCAGATCATTGATCGAGATATTAAACAGAACTGGCCCCAATACTGAGCCCTGGGGAACACCACTTGTGACTGGCCGCCAACTGGATTTAACCACAACTCTCTGGGCCCGGCCATCCAGCCAGTTTTTTACCCATCAAACAGTACAGCCGTCCAAGCCATGAGCAGCCAGTTTCTCCAGGAGAATGCTGTGGGAAACGGTGTCAAAGGCTTTACTAAAGTCCAGGTAAACAACATCCACAGCCTTTCCCTCATCCACTAAGTGGGTCACCTTGTCATAGAAGGAGATCAGGTCAAGCAGGACCTGCCTTTCACAAGCCCATGCTGACTGGGCCTGATCACCTGGTTGTCCTGTACGTGCCATGTGATGGCACTCAAGATGATCTGCTCCATAACCTTCTCCGGCACCGAGGTCAAGTTGACAGGCTGTAGAAGCCCTTCTTGTTGTCCTTCACATCCTTCTCCAGATTCAACTCCAGGTGGGGTTTTGCTTTTCTGCTCTTTTCTTAAAGAGCTTTATGTATCCACTGCAACACTCAAATCACATGAGCTATCCCAGCATGTCAGTAAACACAATGAGGTCAGACCTTTGTGACTGTGCATGGAGTTCTGATTCCTTCTGTTTCTTTTCCATGCTGCATGTGTTTGTGTACAGTCACTTAAAATGGGCCACTAGCCATGCTAGTGGGAAGGAGAAGTGTGAAGGCCTCCACATCATGCTGTCCCTGTGGGCACTTCTTTGCTGTTCCCCATACCTCCACTTTTCTTTGAAGAGTCTCTGTGAAGATCCTGTCCATTTCCTGCTCATACTCCCTGATGCTACATAGCCTGCTCCCCTCCTCGCATAGCTCCTTCACCTGGTGGCTCAGTGCCTCAAACATAGCACGTCTCCCACAAGTGAGGCCACCACTGCCCCCAGCCCCCGGGAGAGGCCCCAGGCACTCCCTGCAGCCCCAGACCTGGGCAGCTGCATCCTTCTTCCTCTGTGGGCTCTGTGTCTGGGTCAAGCTCCCTGACGTGCCAGGGGTACTTGCTCCAGCAAGTGCTGGGGACCAAGCCCTGTGGCACGTCACTACCATTGTTGTGCAGCCTCAAGCAGTCCCACACTTTATTGAGCAGAGTTTCTGGCCCCTTTCCGACACAAACTGCCCTCTAACTACCAATATCCCTGTTCGCTGGTCCTGTTTGTTGCACTTCTCTGTTGAGAATTACTCTCTAGAGGGTATAGAGGCTTCTGTCCATTCCCTAAGTTTGTCTCTTTTCTCTGACACATCTCCTCAAACCTGTCTCAGCTAACTGCTTGTGCTAGTTCTCTCTCCGCTCGTCCTCTATGCATGTATCCAATCTTACCCTCCATATCCAAGTTATGTCAGTTTTTAGTCCCATTCTCCTCTGCATTGAGGGGTATAGGACTTGAGGGGGCCTTCAGATTCCCCTGCTGCCATAGCTAGCCACACCATAGAACTTCCTTTCATGTGCTGCTCAAACTCCATCTTAAAACTAGAGGCTATGCTTACTGAAAAGCTGTTCCAGAACCCTGTACCTCTGACAGTTAGAAATCATCTTCTATTTCCCAGCCTAAATTTATTTCTGGTCTCTTTATTACCATTTGTTCTTGTACAAACTGTCTGTTACATTAACTAGTTCTTTCCTGAACTGATGCTTTCTTCTTTAATGTAAATATACATATAATAAGGAAAGCAGTACCTTTTAATGTCCTAAAAGTTGAGAAGTACTCATTGGTATAGCCTCTTCTACTACCTACAGGGAGGTTACAGAAAAGAGTGCCAGACTTCTCAGAGGCGTACACTGCAAGGACAAGAGACGGCAGGTGCAAAAAAGGGAAATTCTGATTGGACATAAGGAAAAAAACAATCACAATGAGAGTTGTGCAGCACTGGAACAGAGGCCCAGAGAGGTTGTGGGATCTACATCTTTGGAGATTTTCAAAATTTGCCTGGACAAAGCTCTGAGCAACCTGATCTAACTTTGAAGTTAGCCCTGCTTTGAGCAGGAAGGTTGGACTAGATGCTCTCCACAAGTTTCTTCCAACCTGAATGATTAAATAAAGCAACCATGGTTTTTTGAGCCTTCACTAGGTTAGGCTATATAAACTATTATTTTTTTTTTTGTCGCTAAGCCAGAACATCCTTTCTCTGCATCATCTAAGATAACCCTTCCTGCATTTGTTCTGGTTTCAACTAACTTTTCTTTAACCTGAGTGTCAAGAATAGCATATAGTAGGTCCTCTTAGGGATGTGAATTATTATATTAATAGTTTTTACTCTCTATTGGAAATATCTCCCCCCTCATACATCCTAAAACCATGCCTGTGCTTTTCATTGGCTTTATTATCATGGCTAGTTCATTATCATTAGTGGTTCAAAAGCCCTAGTTCTGAACCTAACAAAAAAGACAGTGCCAGAAATTTGAAAGGAACCAGAAACAGACAAGCCAGGAGGCGTTAGACTCAGGTTCAGTACAAGATTCCAAAATCAACCTGAGCAAACCTAAAAAGTTTTCTTCTGTTATATAGATTTTTGAAAGAACAATAAAGTTGCAGTATTTGCAGTCCAGACACTGCAACCTTTAACTAACCTCCAAACCATAAAACAAATCTCTTCCCCTCGTTTGCAGACAGTAGTTGTTTAATGAAATATTTCCTTTTATTAATATCATAAATTACTTTCATAAGGCTATGATAAATATAAATGGAAAAACTACAGGGGGGAGAGAAATGGGAGAAGAATCCAGTAAAATAAGAACAGGTACAGAACTGATATACATTTAATCATTAAGACATACTGTTCTTGCATTCTTAAAAATTTAATGTATATTGCCACAGCAACTGTACACCTAAGTAATAATAAAATTTGCATTATCAGGCAATAAAGCTACAATTTATATATAACCATATAGATTTTTTTTTCAAATCCTTTAGAAGTTAAAAAAGTCTGCTTACAATACCTTGTGACAATTTAGTGGCAGGCAATCACTGGATTTCAGCATTAACAGACAAGCAACATGAAATTTTCAGGGTTATTGAACACTGGACTAGCACTAAATTTACTTTTCTAATTTTCTTTTAGTAAGCTACCCCAATTCACGGTACTCAGCAACCATTAATCCTGCACTTTTATTTCTGTGACACAGTAAACACCAAAGTTGGTAATCTGCCCTCAGTGAGAGCAAGGCAGATGTCCTAGTTAAAAAGAACTTAAAATAAATTTTTGGTGGGCTAGCAGGGATATAGGACTGCAAAGAGCAAAAATGAAGCAACTCCTAAGGAAAGCTTCCCTCCCACCTCAATACCTGTTTCTCCGGTGGAGTCACTTTTGGCATATAATGTTACGTAGCAATTAACATCATACAGTTCAATTCATTGGCTATTCTCACCCAAAATCAAATCCCCTTGAGGTACACATCAGACTTCACCATCCTCCCACATCAACCACCAAGTGCACCCAGGTCCTTGAGCAAAAGCAATCCCACGGATGGGTTTGCCTTTGCCTGAGGCAGGAATAACCCAGACTCTCTTCCCCAACACATTTTTTATGTGCACTACAGGAACTTTATGCCCATCTACAGTACGTAAAAGTTCTGACTGGGCAGGGCCAGCTCGATTGGCAGATCCCCTCGTGTTGACTAACCAGGTGGCTTTTGCTAAATGCGTATCCCAATGTTTGAACACCCCAACACCCATTGCTCTCAGCATAGTCTTTAACAGTCCGTTGTATCGTTCCATTTTCCCAGAGGCTGGTGCATGATAGGGGATGTGATATACCCACTCAATGCCATGCTCTTTGGCCCAGGGTTGTTTCGGAAATGAGTCCCGTTGTCTGACTCAATTCTTTCTGGGGTGCCATGTCGCCATAGGACTTGCTTTTCAAGGCCCAGGATAGTGTTCCGGGCAGTGGCATGGGGCACGGGATATGTTTCCAGCCATCCGGTGGTTGCCTCCACCATTGTAAGCATGTGGCGCTTGCCTTGGCGGGTTTGTGGGAGTGTGATATAATCGATCTGCCAGGCCTCCCCATATTTATATTTCAGCCATCGTCCTCCATACCAGAGGGGCTTTAATCGCTTGGCTTGCTTGATTGCACCACGTTTCACATTCATGGATAACCTGCGCAAAAGTGTCCATGGTCAAGTCCACCCCTCGATCACGAGCCCATCTGTATGTTGCATCTCTTCCTTGGTGACCTGAGGTGTCATGGGCCCACCGAGCTAGAAATAATTCACCCTTATGTTGCCAGTCCAGATCCACCTGAGCCACTTCAATCTTAGCAGCCTGATCCACCTGCTGGTTGTTTTGATGTTCTTCAGTGGCCCGACTCTTGGGCACGGGAGCATCTACGTGACGGACTTTTACAACCAGGTTCTCTACCTGGGCAGCAATATCTTGCCACAATGCGGCAGCCCAGATGGGTTTGCCTCTGCGCTGCCAGTTGCTCTGCTTCCACTGCTGTAACCACCCCCACAGGGCATTTGCCACCATCCATGAGTCAGTATAGAGATAGAGCACTGGCCACTTTTCTCGGTCAGCAATGTCTAAAGCCAGCTGGATGGCCTTTACTTCTACAAATTGGCTCGATTCACCTTCTCCTTCAGCAGTTTCTACAACTTTTTGCGTGGGACTCCATACAGCAGCCTTCCACCTCCGATGCTTTCCCACAAGACGACAGGACCCATCAGTGAACAGGGCATATTGCTTCTCATTTTCTGGTAGTTCATTATGCAGTGGGGCCTCCTCAGCACGCGTCACCTCCTCCTCTGGCGATATTCCAAAATCTTTGCCCTCTGGCCAATCCATGATCACTTCCAGGATTCCTGGGCGACTGGGGTTTCCTATTCGAGCCCGGTGTGTGATCAGTGCGACCCACTTACTCCACGTAGCATCAGTTGCATGATGTGTACAGGGGACCCTCCCTCTGAACATCCAGCCTAGCACCGGCAGTCGGGGTGCCAGGAGGAGCTGTGCTTCAGTGCCGATCACTTCTGAAGCAGCTCGAACCCCTTCATATGCTGCTAATATCTCTTTTTCAGTTGGAGTATAGCGGGCCTCGGATCCTCTGTATCCCCGACTCCAAAACCCTAGGGGTCGACCTCGAGTCTCCCCTGGTGCTTTCTGCCAGAGGCTCCAGGTAGGGCCATTCTCCCTGGCTGCGGTGTAGAGCACATTTTTTACATCTTGTCCTGCCCGGACTGGCCCCAGGGCTACTGCATGAACTATCTCCTCTTTAATTTGTTCAAAAGCTTGTCGTTGCTCAGGGCCCCATTTGAAATCGTTCTTCTTTCGGGTCACTTGATAGAGAGGGTTTACAATCAGACTGTAATTTGGAATGTGCATTCTCCAAAAACCCACGACGCCTAAGAAAGCTTGTGTTTCCTTTTTGCTAGTTGGTGGAGACCTGGCTGTTATTTTGTTGATCACATCCATTGGGATCTGACGACGTCCATCTTGCCATTTTATTCCTAAAAACTGGATCTCCTGTGCGGGTCCCCTGACCTTACTTTGTTTTATGGCAAATCCGGCCTTCAGCAGGATTTGGACTATTTCCTTCCCTTTCTCAAAAAATTCTCCTGCTGTGTTGCCCCATACAACAATGTCATCACTGTATTGCAGATGTTCCGGAGATTCACCCTGTTCTAGTGCAGTCTGGATCAGTCCATGGCAAATGGTAGGGCTGTGTTTCCACCCCTGGGGCAGTCGGTTCCAGGTGTACTGGATGCCCCTCCAAGTGAAAGCAAATTGTGGCCTGCACTCTGCTGCCAAAGGGATTGAGAAAAACGCATTAGCGATATCAACTGTGGCATACCACTTGGCTGCCTTTGACTCCAGTTCGTATTGAAGTTCTAGCATGTCTGGCACAGCAGCACTCAGCGGTGGCGTGACTTCATTCAGGCCACGACAGTCTACTGTTAGTCTCCACTCTCCATTAGACTTTCACACTGGCCATATGGGGCTGTTAAAGGGTGAACGAGTCTTGTTGATCACTCCTTGGCTCTCCAGTCGACGAATCAGCTCATGGATGGGAATCAGGGAGTCTCGGTTGGTTGCGATATTGCTGCCGATGCACTGTTGTGATAGCGATTGACACCTGTTGTTCTTTGACCCTCAGCAACCCCACAACAGAGGGGTCCTCCGAGAGACCAGGCAAGGTGGACAGCTGTTTAATTTCCTCCGTCTCCAAGGCAGCTATACCAAAAGCCCACCGGTACCCTTTTGGGTCCTTGAAATGCCCTCTCCTGAGGTAGTCTATGCCAAGGATGCACGGAGCCTCTGGGCCAGTCACAATGGGGTGCTTCTGCCACCCATTCCCAGTTAGACTCACTTCGGCTTCCAATACAGTTAGCTGTTGGGATCCCCCCGTCACCCCAGAAATACAGATGGGTTCTGCCCCTATATAGCTTGATGGCATTAAGGTACACTGTGCACTGGTGTCTACTAGAGCCTTATACTCCTGTGCGTCCAATGTACCAGGCCATTGAATCCACACAGTCCAGTAAACCCGGTTGTCCCTTTCCTCCCCCTGGCTGGAGGCAGGGCCCCTCTAGTCTTGGTCATAGTATTTATTACTCACTTCTTGTAAATACGAGTCATAAGTCTCTTCATTATGATCAAGAGTAAGATCAGCCCTTCTACTCTCTCTGGGGAACTGCCCGCTGGAAACTGGAGCAGCAATTTTCCTGGAAGAACCCCTTTCTGTGATTGTTTTCCCTTACAACTCACGTACCCATGCCTCTGGGGCTGCAGTAGGTTTCCCATCCCACTTCCTCATGTCCTCTCCGTGGTCACGCAGGTAAAACCACAGGGTGCCCCGTGGTGTGTACCCTTTATATTCTCTCTCTCTTGAGCAAAAGAACGCTGACTCCTCATAGCTGAGATACTGGTCCGTACAGATGGGGAGTAGGACCTATCCTCTCTGAGTTGCTGGATCTCCCGGGACAGTTTCTCCACAGCCGAGATGAGGGAGGAAGAAAGACTTTCCTCATATTGCCGGAGTTGGCCAGCCAATTCATCCACCGTTTGTCCCTCTCCGTCTTTCCAGGTCATTACTGCCAATGAGTTGGCATACAACGATGGTGCACTCCGTACAAACTTCTGCTACATGAGTCGCATGCACTTGACTTCATCTGGATCTTTGGATAGCTGCTTGTTGTCCAGGTCATCATATATCACCTCCAGCACAGCTAATTCCCTCAGAAACTGGATACCCTTCTCCATGGTGGCCCACTTGCCAGGGTGACATATAACATCTTCCTTAAAGGGATACCTTTCCTTCACGCTTGACAAGAGTCGCCTCCAAAGGCTGAGGACTTGTGTCCCTTTTCCAATCGCTTTGTCAATGCCCCCTTCCCTAGAAAGGGATCCCAGCTGCTTGGCTTCCCTACCCTCTAATTCCAGGCTACTGGCCCCGTTATCCCAGCATCGAAGCAGCTAGGTGACAATATGCTTGCCTGGATGACGGCTGAAATATTTTCGTATATCTCGCAGCTCACTCAGGGATAGAGATCGGGTGGTCACTGCCTCGTTTATGAGTTCTTCCTCCTCCCCAAGCAGCAGCCGCCTCTCCTCCTCCTGTTCTCGTGATAGCCCTACTTCGGGGTAGTCTGCCTCATTCACTTCTTCCTCCGGCTCCCTTCTAGAAGAAGCTTCTTCCTCCCTTACTAAACGAGCCAACTTCCGCTTCCATTATTTCTTCTCGTGTATAGGGGCGACTGATACCGGCACAGGTTGGTTCTTTGGTTCAGCCGCAGGGCCTGCCGCCGGAGTTAGAGTGGACACAGAGCCTGTCGCCGGGGTTGAAGTAGCCACAGTACCTGTCACTGGGGTTGGAGTAGCCGCAGTGCCTGTCACCGGGGTTGGAGTAGCCGCAGTGCCTGTCACCTTGTCGTCAGATCCAGAGTCCTTCTCGTCCCCTTGAGGGTACTGAATAATGTTGAACAGGGCTCGGTAGGCATGGGCCAGGCCCCAGCACGTTGCAATGATCTGCATCTCTCTGGAGTTGCCAGGCTGACAGCATACTTTGTCCAAATACTTCACTAGTTTTTCAGGATTCTGTACTTGTTCAGGGACAAAGTTCCAAAACACTGGGGGTGCCCACTGTCCTAGGTACTTGCCCATGCTATCCCACACGCCCTGCCACTCATAACTATTCAGCCTCGGGGCACATCTCTGGGTGATTTTTTTAAATAGTTGTTTAACCCTAAACAAGACCTGAAACACATTCAGGAGACATAGCAATAGGAGCATGCTGGCTTGAACATCCCATGGATATTCAACATTCTCGAGAACTGGTGTAACTAGCCTGAAGGAGAAAGGGAGGGTGAAAAAATGGGGGAAGTCATCCCCCCGTCTTCTCCATAGATTTGTTCTCCCAGGAGAAAAAGTGAAGTGTCATTATTAATTATTTCTGAAAGATGGTGCCTGAGGTACAGAGATGACAGCAACACCAAATACAAATACCAAATTAGTCTTTTTACCAGTAATATTACCGTATCATAAGCCGATGTTTCACAGTACAGCAAAATGGAAATCCTGACCCATCTCCCAGAAGTGATAAACAGCACCGCAGGGAATACATACTGCAAGCAAGGATTTACATAATACAACCATGCAAACAAATAAAAGAACATTGTGACCAGCGACTATTAAATGCTTATAACAAATCTATTTTAACACCCACTGGTCAGATCTGTCGTTATCTCAACCCTTTGTGCCCCACGTTCGGTGCCAAAAAGGACTGTCGTGGTTTAACCCCAGTCGGCAACTAAGCACCACACAGCCACTCGCTCACCCTCTCCCACCCCCGGTGGGATGGGGGAGAGATTTGGAAGAGCAAAAGTAAGAAAACTCATGGGTTCAGATAAGAACAGTTTAATACTTGAAATATTATTTTATTATTATCATTAATTGTAATGGAAAGTAAAACACCAAGAGAGAGAGAAAAAAAACAAAAAAAAAACAGGGAAAGAAAAAAAAAATTATGCAACCGCTCACAACCCACAACCCACCAACCGATGCCCAGTCAGTCCCCGAGCAGTGATTGCTGCCCCCCGGCCAAGTCCCCCCCAGCTTATATACTGAGCATGACGTCATATGGTATGGAATATCCCTTTGGCCAGTTTGGGTCAGCTGTCCTGACTATATTCCCTCCCAGCTTCTTGTGCACCTCCTCATTGGCAGAGTATGGGAAGCTGAAAAGTCCTTGACTTAGTATAAACACTGCTTAGCAACAACTAAAACATCAATGTGTTATCACATTATTCTCATGCTAAATCCAAAACACAGCACTATACCAGCTACTAGGAAGGAAATTAACTCTATCCCTGCTGAAACCAGGACAGATATGGAGAATTATACATACATTAACTGATGACAAAAGTAGACATACCCCTATTGACGCCACTTTGTGCAAAGTGCAGCTGCACATACATGACAGCAAGAATGCAATAGAAAGAACAAAGTTCCATACTGCATATATATGTATTTGGGACAATGCATCAGAAAGCATTAGGGTACGTTAGAAATTCATCAAAAATATTATGTTCAGAACTGATTTAAAATTGATTTTTAATTTTTTTTATTGGAACTTAGTATTAGTAATTTTAAGTGCTGCTCAATTTTGTCTTAACATCAGTAAGGCACAGTAGACAGTCTGATATAAGATTCTAAAATTCCTGAAAAAAACAAAATGTATGTAATACTGCATTAACTGCAGGAGACTCATTTAGTGTCCTCAAGAGAACAGAAAATGAAAGCAGAATTAGGTCAGTAAAGTTTTCCATACTGATTGACCACCAAATCAAGAAGGGTTACTCTTCTGGCAAGAGAGTACCATTAAAAGCAACAGATATTTTTTCAGGTCCACGGAAGATTGTTATTCCTTGAAATAAGAACACTTCATCAACAGGCTCCCCTTGATCGGGTGGCCTGTAGTAAACACCAACCACGAGGTTTCCTTTGTTGGCTTGGCCCCTAATTTTCACCCACAAGCTCTCAACCTGTTTATCGCTGTTTTTCGAAGACAGCTCTGTGCAGTCAATCCATTCTTTTACATGGAGGGCAACCCCCCTGTCCCTCCTTCCTTGCCTGTCCCTTCTGAACAGTTTATAGCCATCGATTGCAGCGCTCCAGGTGTGTGATTCATCCCACCACATTTCAGTGACAGCAATTAAATCATAGCTTTCTAGCTGCACAGTGGCTTCCAGCTCCTCCTGTTTGTTACCCATGCTGCATGCATTGGTATAGAGGCACTTCAGTTGGGCTGTCAACTGTGTCACCTTTTTAGAGTAACACACCCTAATTCCTTTGAGGCTTTTCACCGATGTTTCCCTGTTGGTTCCTAATACATCAGCAGCCCCTGGCTCTTCTCTGTTACTCAAAACTCCATCCCTTTCCCCCAATATATCTAGTTTAAATCTAGTTTAAAGCTCTCCTTATAAGTCTGCTTAAAAGCTTTCCTTATAAGCCTGGCCAGCTTGTTGGCAAAGACACTCTTGCCCCCTCTTGGTGAGGTGAATCCCATCAGCTCCCAACAGACCCAGCTTCTCAAAGGTAGATCCATGATGACAGAAGCCAAAACCTTGAGTATGGCACCAGCTATGCAGCCAGGCATTCACCTGTCCAAATTGTCTCCTCCTTCCTGAACCCCTTCCCCTGATTGAGAGAATAGAGGAGATGAGACGAGAAACAAGATAGACGTTAGACAGATACGAGAAAGGAGGGAGCAAGAGATGAGAGAGATGAGATGAGAGAGGACAAGAGGGAGATGAGATGCCCTGCATGCAACTAGGACATGCTCTAACATATATGCTACATAAGCAACCCATAAAAATTGAAAGGTGTTATAGAAACATGCATCTCCCCCAAAAGCAAACTATTAATCACTTATGGGGGTGCATATGCACAAAGAGGAATGGCCAAATACCTCAGCAAGTGACTTCTTATATAGCAGATAAATTAGCAGTAAGTGAATGTGACACAGCAGACTTCACATCTTCAGTCAAGAAACACCATGCTCAAGGCCACAGACTGTACGGGACTGGTGCCACAGCCAGAAGTTCGGCTACTTAGACCATGGGACTCGCTTTGAGAAACCTGGTCTCCTGGGGGCTGACAGGGTCCATCTGTCAGAGAAGGGGAAGAGCATCTTCAGTCATAGGCTTGCCAAGCTGGTGAAGGGGGCTTTAAACTAGAGATGCCGGGGGAGGGGAACCTCAATCCATCCCACTCCTACCAGTTTGATGCCAGGGCCAGCAATAGATGCCCAGAGCCTGGAGAAGGATCACAGGTCAGCAGGAGAGCACCTGAAGAGCAGCACAAAGGAACTCCAGCCAGTAAGACAGCTTCATCGGGGGCCCAACTTAAATGCCTCTATGCAAACGCACTTAGCATGGGGAATAAACAAGAGGCGTTAGAGACGTGCGCACACCTGCAGGGCTACGACCTTATTGGCATCACGGAGACGTGGTGGGATGGCTCCTATGATTGGAGTGCTGGGACGGAGGGATACAGGCTCTTTAGGAAGGACAGGCAGGGGAGACAAGGACGGGGTGTCGCCCTCTATGTCAAGGACCAGCTGGAGTGCATGGAGCTCTGCCTGGGGATGGATGAGGAGCCAACCGAGAGCTTATGGGTCAGGATTAAAGGGAAGTCAGGGACAGGTGACATTACGGTGGGGGTCTGCTACAGGCCACCTGACCAGGAAGACCGAGCGGATGAGGCCCTCTATGGACAGATGGGAGCAGCCTCACGCTCACAAGCCCTGGTCCTCATGGGGGACTTCAACCACCCCGACATCTGTTGGAGGGACAACACGGCAGGGCATAAGCAATCCGGGAGGTTCCTGGAGTGCGTCAATGATAACTTCCTTTTCCAAGTGATAGAGGAGCCAACGAGGAGAGGTGCTACGCTGGACCTTGTTCTCGCCAACAAAGAGGGGCTGGTGGGGAATGTGAAGCTCAAGGGCAGCCTGGGCTGCAGCGACCACGAAATGGTGGAGTTCAAGATCCTGAGGGCACCGAGGAGGGCGCACAGCAAGCTCACTACCCTGGACTTCAGGAGAGCAGACTTTGGCCTCTTCAGGGACCTGCTTGGTAGAGTGCCATGGGACAAAGCCCTGGAGGGAAGAGGGCCCCAAGAAAGCTGGGTAATATTCAAGGATCACCTCCTCCAAGCTCAGGAGCAATGCATCCCAACAAAGAGGAAGTCAGGCAAAAACACCAGAGGCCTGCATGGATGAACAAGGAGCTCCTGGCCAAACTCAAACACAAAAAGGAAGCCTACAGAGGGTGGAAGCAAGGACAGGTAGCCTGGGAGGAATACAGAGAAACTGTCTGAGCAGCCAGGGACCAGGTTAGGAAAGCTAAAGCTCTGATAGAATTAAATCTGGCCAGGGACGTCAAGGGCAACAAGAAAAGATTCTATAGGTACGTCGGGGATAAAAGGAAGACAAGGGAAAATGTGGGCCCTCTCCGGAATGAAACGGGAGACCTGGTTACCCAGGACACGGAGAAGGCAGAGGTACTCAATGACTTTTTTGCCTCGGTCTTCTCCGGCAAGTGCTTGAGCCTCACCGCCCAAGCCGCAGAAGGCAAAGGCAGGGACTGGGAGAATGAAGAGCCGCCCACTGTGGGAGAACATCAGGTTCGAGACCATCTAAGGCACCTGAAGGTGCACAAGTCCATGGGACCTGATGAGATCCATCTGTGGGTCCTGAAGGAACTGGCGGATGAAGTTGCTAAGCCGCTATCCATTGTATTTGAGAAGTCGTGGCAGTCTGGTGAAGTTCCCACTGACTGGAAAAGGGGAAACATAACCCCCATTTTTAAAAAGGGAAAAAAGGAAGACCCGGGGAACTATAGGCCAGTCAGCCTCACGTCTGTGCCTGGGAAGATCATGGAGCAGATCCTCCTGGAAGCCACGCTAAGGCACATGGAGGACAGGGAGGTGATTCGAGACAGCCAGCATGGCTTCACCAAGGGCAAGTCCTGCCTGAATAACCTAGTGGCCTTCTAGGATGGAGGGACTACATCAGTGGACACGGGAAGGGCTACAGATGTCATCTATCTGGACCTCTGTAAGGCCTTTGACATGATCCCCCACAACATCCTTCTCTCTAAACTGGAGAGGTATGGATTTGATGGGTGGACTGTCCAGTAAAGGGTGAGGAACTGGTTAGATGGTTGCATCCAGAGGGTAGTGGACAACGGCTCAATGTCCAGATGGAGATCAGTGACGAGTGGCGTCCCGCAGGGGTCCGTATTGGGACCGG
Source organism: Aptenodytes patagonicus (assembly GCF_965638725.1). NCBI lineage: Eukaryota > Metazoa > Chordata > Aves > Sphenisciformes > Spheniscidae > Aptenodytes > Aptenodytes patagonicus. Next base: position 20,607,712 of record NC_134981.1, read on the forward strand.
TACTGTTTAATATCTTCATCAATGACATGGACAGTGGGATCGAGTGCACCCTCAGCAAGTTTGCAGACGACACCAAGCTGAGTGGTGCAGTCGACACGCCAGAGGGACAGGATGCCATCCAGAGGGACCTGGACAAGCTGGAGAAGTGGGCCTGTGTGAACCTCATGAGGTTTAACAAGGCCAAGTGCAAGGTCCTGCACCTGGGTCAGGGCAATCCCTGATATCAATACAGGCTGGGAGATGAAGGGATTGAGAGCAGCCCTGCCGAGAAGGACTTGGGGGTACTGGTGGAGGAAAAGCTGGACATGAGCCAGCAATGTGTGCTCGCAGCCCAGAAGGCCAGCCGTATCCTGGGCTGCATCAAAAGAAGCATGGCCAGCAGGTCGAGGGAGGTGATTCTGCCCCTCTACTCCGCTCTGGTGAGACCCCACCTGGAATACTATGTCCAGCTCTGGAGCCCTCAGCATAAGAAAGACAGGGACCTGTTGGAGCGGGTCCAGAGGAGGGCCACGAAAATGATCAGGGGGATGGAACACCTCTCCTATGAAGAAAGGCTGAGAGAGTTGGGGTTGTTCAGCCTAGAGAAGAGAAGGCTTTGGGGAGACCTTATTGCAGCCTATCAGTACTTAAAGGGGGCTTATAAGAAAGATGGCAGCAAACTTTTTAGCAGGGCCTGTTGTGACAGGACAAGGGGGAATGGCTTTAAACTAAAGGGGGGTAGATTTAGACTAGATATAAGGAAGAAATTTTTTACGCTGAGGGTGGTGAAACACTGGAACAGGTTGCCCAGAGAAGTTGTGGATGCCCCATCATTGGAAGTGTTCAAAGTCAGGTTGGACTGGGCTCTGAGCAACCTGATCTAGTTGAAGATGTCCCTGCTCATTGCAGGGGGGTTGGACTAGATGACCTTTAAAGGTCCCTTCCAACCGAAACTATTCTACGATTCTATGATTCAAAGCAGAGACTTCTCCACAGTGAAGCAATATGCCAAAATTTTAACTTTTGGTCTGGATGTTTGAATTATGGGATTTGTTGAAGCATCTTGCATCTTTTTTTGAAGATGTGAATAATTCACCTTTTTTATTTAAAAAAATTATTTCATAGTAAAATGCTTTCTCTTATTAAAAAAAGGAGCACTCTGGTTTACTATCCAGTAATTGTTTTTCAAAGATATTGCTAACTTAACTGGGTTTTCAGGATGCAAATGTTTATATTAACTTACTTCTATTCCCATTTTACTAAGAAGGCATGAATACTTCATACTGTTATGCTAACTCTACTTGTACTAAAACTAAGTCTATTACCATCCAAAGCATAAAAGCTGTTTTCACAGCTTTAGTTTGGTGTTACTTATTTAGGTTTAAATAATGAAAAGACCTATACAAGTTCTAAGCACCTTGGTATACAAAACAAAACAAATTCCCAACAACACTCAATATTTAAAAAGCTTGAATTACTAGCCAGTCATTACAAAAACAATTCTACTATTCCAGAATCCCTCTCAAACTTCCATCTTATTTAGCCTGCCCAGATCAGGCTATTTAGAACCTAATGGATATGCTGTGACTGCAACCAATTTCTACATAGTTGAGTAGATCTACCTCAGTTATTTTCTGCTGTCCCTCACTCCCCTTCCTCCCTCATTTATGCATATCCTCAAGTCATAAAATTTGGCACAAACAGTGCAGCAGTGGAGCAGGGCTGGAAGGGCAGAAGTGGTTACAAATGAGTTTATGCAATACCGGCCAAATGATTGCTGGCTCAGGTTAATGCTATGATCCCTCATTCAGAGCAACAGTGAAACTGTATTATGGTGCATCCTACATGTTTTCTGAAAAAGCTGTTAGATCATGACTGTACACACCAAAATAGCTACAGCCATTCCATGCTAAGGTCAAAATTATGAGACTAACAGAACAACCACAACTATAAGTCAGAAAAGCACTTAAGCATGCTCTTATGTAAAAACCGCAAGTGTTTTGCTGGATCAAGGCCTGGTTTCTGGATATCACACCATATCCTTCCTGAGACACTTGATATCCTATAAAAGTTCATGCCACTTACCCTCCCTCCTGTATCTGAAAAGGTAGAACACATTCACAAAGCAAGTATTCATTTAATCTGTTTTCAGTGAGATTACCATCTTTTGTCTACTTTCCCCCTATACCCTCATTGTTTTAGTAACAAGAAGAGGCATTATCATTTCAAATCAAGCAAATAAACTATGTGGAGTCTGCTTCCTGTCACTGACAGTGACCAGGAACATACTTTAGATATAAGTCAACCTTTCTCCTCCCCCAGTCCTCAAGGGGAATTGTATAATAGTCTCAGTAAGGGGAAAGAACAGTTTCTTTCTGTCCTGGTTTCGGAAGAGATACAGTTAATTTCCTTCCTAGTAGCTGGTACAGTGTTTTGGATTTAGGATGAGAACAAAGTTGATAACGCACCGATGTTTTAGTTGTTGCTACGTAATGCTTACACTAGCCAAGGACTTTTTAGTTTTCCACGCTCTACCGACTGAGAAGGCTGGAGGTGCACAAGAAGCTGGGAGGGGGCACAGCCAAACTGGCCAAAGGGACATTCCATACCATGTGACGTCATGCTCAGTACATAAACTGGGGAAAGCTGGCCAGGGGGGCCGCTGCTCGGGGACTGGCTGGGCATTGGTCGGCGGGTGGTGAGCAATTGCACTGTGCATCACTTGCTTTGTGTATTATTATTATTATCATATTATTATTATTATTATCATTTTATTTCAATTATTAAACTGTTTTTTATGTCAACCCACGAGTTTTTTCTCACTTGTGCTCTTCCAGTTCTCTCCCCCATCCCACTGGGGGTGGGGGGAGTGAGCGAGCGGCTGCGTGGTGCTTAGTTGCCGACTGAGGTTAAACCACGACAGTCCTTTTTGGCGCCCAACGTGGGGCTCGAAGGGTTTGAAATAATAACAGATTAACTGGAGTGTATTAAGGAACTTATATCTGTTAATAGTTGTGGGTCACAATGTTGGTTTCTCTGTTCTCGATATTGATTTGTCTAATCTGCATCGTGCTCTTTTTCCTGCTGTACATGTTAAAGATTGGTGTTGGGTTTTGCAGTTTGCTGTGGTCTGCAGTGATTAGTGATGTCTCGCTTGTGAGGTTTGTTGTTAGAACATTGACCTTGACGTTTCTGTGGTATGTAAACTTCGCAATGAAGCCCTTACTGTACCACGGAGACCATTTCGTGGAGACAACTAGCAATTGCAGTGACTTTTCTGAGAGTTTTTTTACGGAGGAAATAGAGAATGGCAGTGTCACTACCTTCTTCTATGATGTTTCCTCCTTCATTACAGTAACTTTTCAGTATTTTGAACAGCCTTGGGCAGTTAAGATACTTCTATTGGTACTTCTTGGGAATATCGTTTCGGTTTTGTCTAAAGTTGGTAAGCAATTTAAGAATATCATCCAGAGATCTGCCCCAAGGCTGAGTAGTTATGAGTGGCAGGGTGTGTGGGACAAGATGGGCAAGTACCTAGGCCAATGGGCACCCCCAGTGTTTTGGAACTTCACCCCTGAGCAAGTGCAGAATCCTGAAAAGTTAGTAGAACATTTGGACAAAGTATGCTGTCACCCTGGCAACTCCAGAGAGATGCAGATCATTGCAACGTGCTGGGGCCTGGCCCATGCCTACCGAGCCCTGTTCAACACCATTCAGTACCCTCAAAGGGAAGAGAAGGTCTCTGGATCTGACAGTAAAACAACACGCACTGCGGCCACTCAGAGCCGGGCAACACGCCCTGCAGCCACACCGACCCCAGCGACACGCCGTGCAGCCACTCAGACCCTGGCGACAGGCCCTGCAGCCACTCCGACCCCAGCAACATGCACTGCAGCTACTCAGACGCCGGCAACAGGCCCTGCGGCCACTCAGACCCGGGCAACATGCACTGTGGCCACTCAGACCCTGGCGACAGGCCCTGCAGCCACTCAGACCCTGGTGACAGGCCCTGCAGCTACCCAGATCCCGGCGACAGGCCCTGCGGCCACTCAGACCCCGGCGACAGGCACTGCGGCCACTCAGACCCCGGCGACAGGCCCTGCAGCCACTCCGACCCCAGCGACAGGCCCTGCAGCCACCCAGATCCCGGCGACATGCACTGCAGCTACTCAGACTCCGGCAACAGGCCCTGCGGCCACTCAGACCCCGGCGACAGGCCCTGCGGCCACTCAGACCCCGGCGACATGCACTGCGGCCACTCCAACCCCGGCGACAGGCCCTGCGGCCACTCAGACTCCGGTGACATGCACTGCGGCCACTCCAACTCCAGCGACACGCCCTGTGGCTGAACCAAAGAACCAGCCTGTGCCGGTATCAGTCGCCCCTGTACACAAGAAGAAATTTTGGAAGCGGAAGTCAGCTCGTTTAGTAAGGGAGGAAGAAGCTTCTTCTAAAAGGGGGCTGGAGGAAGAAGTGTACGAGACACATGACCCTGGAGAAGGGCCATCACGAGAACGGGAGGAGGAGAGACGGCTGCTGACTGGGGAGGAAGAAGAGGAAGAACTCATAAACGAGGCAGTGACCACCCGATCTCTATCCCTGAGTGAGCTGCGAGATATACGAAAAGATTTCAGCCGTCGTCCAGGTGAGCATATTGTCACCTGGCTGCTCCGATGCTGGGATAATGGGGCCAGTAGCCTGGAATTAGAGGGTAAAGAAGCCAAGCAGCTGAGATCCCTTTCTAGGGAAGGGGGCATTGACAAAGCAATTGGAAAAGGGACACGAGTCCTCAGCCTTTGGAGGCGACTCTTGTCAAGCGTGAAGGAAAGGTATCCCTTTAAGGAAGATGTCATATGTCGCCCAAGCAAGTGGGCCACCATGGAGAAGGGTATCCAGTTTCTGAGGGAATTAGCTGTGCTGGAGGTGATTTATGATGACCTGAACAATGAACAACTATCCAAAGATCCAGACGAAGTCAAGTGCACACGACCCATGTGGCGGAAGTTTATAAGGAGCTCACCATCGTCATACGCCAATTCATTGGCAGTGATGACCTGGAAAGATGGAGAGGAACAAACAGTGGATGAATTGGCTGGTCAACTCCGGCAATACGAGGAAAGTCTTTCTTCCTCCCTCGTCTCGGCTGTGGAGAAACTGTCCAAAAAACTGTCCCGGGAGATCCAGCAACTCAGAGAGGATAGGTCCTACTCCTCACCTGTACGGACCAGTATCTCGGCTATGAGGAGTCAGCGTTCTTTTGCTCAAGAGAGAGAATATAAAGGGTACACACCACGGGGCACCCTATGGTTTTGTCTGTGTGACCACGGAGAGGACATGAGGAAGTGGGATGGGAAACCTACTGCAGCCCTAGGGGCACGGGTACGCGAATTGCAAGGGAAAACAATCACAGAAAGAGGTTCTTCCAGGAAAATTGCTGCTCCAGTTTCCAGCGGGCAGTTCCCCAGACAGGGTAGAAGGGCTGATCTTACTCCTGATCTTAATGAAGAAACTTCTGACTCGTACGTACAAGAAATGAGAAATGAGTACTGTGATGAGGACTAGAGGGGCCCTGCCTCCAGCCAGGGGGAGGAAAGGGACAACCGGGTTTACTGGACTGTGTGGATTCGGTGGCCTGGCACATCAGACCCACAGAAGTATAAGGCTCTAGTAGACGCCGGTGCACAGTGTACCCTAATGCCATCAAGCTATATAGGGGCAGAACCCATCTGTATTTCTGGGGTGACGGGGGGATCCCAACAGCTAACTGTATTGGAAGCCGAAGTGAGTCTAACTGGGAATGGGTGGCAGAAGCACCCCATTGTGACTGGCCCAGACGCTCCGTGCATCCTTGGCATAGACTACCTCAGGAGAGGGCATTTCAAGGACCCAAAAGGGTACCGGTGGGCTTTTGGTATAGCTGCCTTGGAGACGGAGGAAATTAAACAGCTGTCCACCCTGACTGGTCTCTCGGAGGACCTCTCTGTTGTGGGGTTGCTGAAGGTCGAAGAGCAACAGGTGCCAATCGCTACCAACACGGTGCACCGGCAGCAATATCGCACCAACCGAGACTCCCTGATTCCCATTCATGAGCTGATTTTCGACTGGAGAGCCAAGGAGTGATCAGCAAGACTCGCTCACCCTTTAACAGCCCCATATGGCCAGTGCGGAACTCTAATGGAGGATGGAGACTAACAGTAGACTATCGTGGCCTAAATGAAGTCACACCACCGCTGAGTGCTGCTGTGCCAGACATGCTAGAACTTCAATACGAACTGGAGTCAAAGGCAGCCAAGTGGTATGCCACAGTTGATATCGCTAATGCGTTTTTCTCAATCCCTTTGGCAGCAGAGTGCAGGCCACAATTTGCTTTCACTTGGAGGGGCGTTCAGTACACCTGGAACCGACTGCCCCAGGGGTGGAAACACAGCCCCACCATTTGCCATGGACTGATCCAGACTGTGCTGGAACAGGGTGGAGCTCCAGAACACCTGCAATACATTGATGACATCATCGTGTGGGGCAACACAGCAGGAGAAGTTTTTGAAAAAGGGAAGGAAATAGTCCAAATCCTCCTGAAGGCCGGTTTTGCCATAAAACAAAGTAAGGTCAAGGGACCTGCACAGGAGATCCAGTTTTTAGGAATAAAATGGCAAGATGGACGTCGTCAGATCCCAATGGATGTGATCAACAAAATAACAGCCAGGTCTCCACCAACTAGCAAAAAGGAAACACAAGCTTTCTTAGGCGTCGTGGGTTTTTGGAGAATGCACATTCCAAATTACAGTCTGATTGTAAACCCTCTCTATCAAGTGACCCGGAAGAAGAACGATTTCAAATGGGGCCCTGAGCAACGACAAGCTTTTGAACAAATTAAAGAGGAGATAGTTCATGCAGTAGCCCTGGGGCCAGTCCGGGCAGGACAAGATGTAAAAAATGTGCTCTATACCGCAGCCGGGGAGAACGGCCCTACCTGGAGCCTCTGGCAGAAAGCACCAGGGGAGACTCGAGGTCGACCCCTAGGGTTTTGGAGTCGGGGATACAGAGGATCCGAGGCCCGCTATACTCCAACTGAAAAAGAGATTTTGGCAGCATATGAAGGGGTTCGAGCTGCTTCGGAAGTGATCGGCACTGAAGCACAGCTCCTCCTGGCACCCCGACTGCCGGTGCTGGCCTGGATGTTCAGAGGGAGGGTCCCCTGTACACATCATGCAACTGATGCTACATGGAGTAAGTGGGTCGCACTAATCACACAACGGGCTCGAATAGGAAACCCCAGTCGCCCAGGAATCCTGGAAGTGATCATGGATTGGCCAGAGGGCAAAGATTTTGGAATATCGCCAGAGGAGGAGGTGACGCGTGCTGAGGAGGCCCCACTGCATAATGAACTACCAGAAAATGAGAAGCAATATGCCCTGTTCACTGATGGGTCCTGTCGTCTTGTGGGAAAGCATCGGAGGTGGAAAGCTGCTGTATGGAGTCCTATGCGACAAGTTGTAGAAACTGCTGAAGGAGAAGGTGAATCGAGCCAATTTGCAGAAGTAAAGGCCATCCAGCTGGCTTTAGACATTGCTGACCGAGAAAAGTGGCCAGTGCTCTGTCTCTGTACTGACTCATGGATGGTGGCAAATGCCCTGTGGGGGTGGTTGCAGCAATGGAAGCAGAACAACTGGCAGCGCAGAGGCAAACCCTTCTGGGCTGCCACATTGTGGCAAGATATTGCTGCCCGGGTGGAGAACCTGGTTGTAAAAGTCCGTCACGTAGATGCTCACATACCTAAGAGTCAGGCCACTGAAGAACATCAAAACAACCAGCAGGTGGATCAGGCTGCTAAGATTGAAGTGGCTCAGGTGGATCTGGACTGGCAACATAAGGGTGAGTTAGTTATAGGTCGGTGGGCCCATGACACCTCAGGTCACCAAGGAAGAGATGCAACATATAGATGGGCTCGTGATCGAGGGGTGGACTTGACCATGGACACTACTGCACAGGTTATCCATGAATGTGAAACATGCGCTGCGATCAAGCAAGCCAAGCGGTTAAAGCCCCTCTGGTATGGAGGACGATGGCTGAAATATAAATATGGGGAGGCCTGGCAGATCGATTATATCACACTCCCACAAACCCGCCAAGGCAAGCGCCACATGCTTACAATGGTGGAGGCAACCACCGGATGGCTGGAAACATATCCCGTGCCCCATGCTACCACCCGGAACGCTATCCTGGGCCTTGAAAAGCAAGTCCTATGGCGACATGGCACCCCAGAAAGAATTGAGTCAGACAACGGGACTCATTTCCGAAACAACCTCATAGACCCCTGGGCCAAAGAGCACGGCATTGAGTGGGTGTATCACATCCCCTATCATGCACCAGCCTCTGGGAAAATCCAACGATACAATGGACTGTTAAAGACTACGCTGAGAGCAATGGGTGGCGGGACATTCAAACATTGGGATACACATTTAGCAAAGGCCACCTGGTTAGTCAACACGAGGGGATCTGCCAATCGAGCAGGCCCTGCCCAGTCAGAACTTTTATGTACTGTAGATGGGAATAAAGTCCCTGTAGTGCACATAAAAAATGTGTTGGGGAAGACAGTCTGGGTTATTCCTGCCTCGGGCAAAGGCAAACCCATCCGTGGGATTGCTTTTGCTCAAGGACCTGGGTGCACTTGGTGGATAATGCGGAAGGATGGGGAAGTCCGATGTGTACCTCAAGGGGATTTGATTTTGGGTGAGAATAGCCAATGATCTGAATTATGTGATGTTAAGTACTAATTATAGTTATAATAGTTATACTAATAATACACAGATATACTAATAATATTATATGCCATACTAATGTTATTACAATAAGAATCACCCAGACTAATGAAGAATAACTTCAGTGAAACCAAGCAAAGCACAGTGATGACGGTACCAGAACTGACTTCAACATGAAACAATCCAACACCACATACCATCTCCATTTTTTCCTGCCCTGGAAGATTATTATGACAGATGGAGCCCGAGGTCATGGACTAAATGAACTCACCAAACGTTTTAGAGGGATGGCCCACAGACTAAGGGAATGATATCTGTGTCTGTGTGTGTGTGTGTGTGTGTATATATAGAAAAAAAAGGGGTGGTGATTAATGAAAATGTACTGGAAAATATGAGACTTGAGCATGACGCAGATGGTATAGAATAAGGGGTGGATATTGTCCTGGTTTCGGCAGGGATAGAGTTAATTTCCTTCCTAGTAGCTGGTACAGTGTTTTGGATTTAGGATGAGAACAAAGTTGATAACGCACCGATGTTTTAGTTGTTGCTAGGTAATGCTTACACTAGCCAAGGACTTTTTAGTTTTCCATGCTCTACTGACTGAGAAGGCTGGAGGTGCACAAGAAGCTGGGAGGGGGCACAGCCAGGACAGCTGACCCAAACTGGCCAAAGGGACATTCCATACCATGTGACGTCATGCTCAGCATATAAACTGGGGAAAGCTGGCCAGGGGGGCCGCTGCTCGGGGACTGGCTGGGCATCGGTCGGCGGGTGGTGAGCAATTGTACTGTGCATCACTTGTTTTGTGTATTATTATTATTATCATATTAATATTATTATCATTTTATTTCAATTATTAAACTGTTTTTTATGTCAACCCACGAGTTTCTTCTCACTTGTGCTCTTCCAATTCTCTCCCCTATCCCACCTGGGGAGGGGGGAGTGAGCGAGCAGCTGCGTGGTGCTTAGTTGCCGACTGAGATTTAACCACGACACTTTCTAACCACAGAAAATCATAAGAGATTAGATCCTCTGTGTGTTACTAGGAATATTACTGGGTACTCATCACCTTTTAATTAGTGTACTTACTTAGGAGTCTAACTCAACATTTATGGACCATACTTCCTGGTATCCTATTTTTCATCTTCACTTTCACCTCCTTAATACTCTCACTATTCTTTGGTAGTCCAGCCAACCCATTTATCATTATACAAAATTAGTTTTTGCTTTGGCCACTTATTCTTCAGTCTTTTCATTGCCATTTTTTTTTCTTCTGATTTCCTTTTGTTTACGGTTCTGAATACTTTCTGTACTAAAATAGTTTCCATGTGGATTCCAAGGATTTTAATTTCATAGCTATTATTATTTGCAGCTTTCCAAATATCACACTAATCCAGCCAAGTACTTGAGTCCATTTTAAAGTTAAGCTGGTTTGCAATGATACTACCAATATGCTTTGCTAATTCAGAACTTGGGCTGAAATTAAATCATGCTTTACAGTTTGATGTCTCTGTACTTGTTTTTGACATGGTCCCTCTATGGAAACTCAATTTAAACTACGATCACTACAATACAGGGGATGATTGCAAGAGTGCCCACTGAGAAAGTAAAAAATAAGCATATGCTTTTAAATCTTGTTATTCAGCTTTTACCTATATTCACGTTCCTGGAGTATTTCAATTGGATCCAATCCTTGTGGTTTCTGGATAGGGCTGATACGATTCTGTTTTTGCTGCAGCTGCACAATAGGTGAAGGCTGTCCAGGTATGGGCTGTGGTACAGAGGGCCCAGGCATGGCTGCAGAAGGCTGGGAAGCAGCAGGGGCAGGAGAAGGCCTCCCACTAGGAGATGGTATGGAGAGCTTTTGTGGTATATTGGGAATGCTCATATCTGGGGCTTGGCCTAGAACATAAGAAACATGACAACATGAAATATGGAATGCAGTAAAAAATCCAAGATGATTTTTTAGGTCAAAACATGAAGCTAAGACAAACGTTCAAACTTATCAGGAAAAATATTACGTTTCCCTCCCTATAGAGAAACAAACTCAAATGGACATTGCAGAAAGTGATCAAAAAAAAAAAAAAAGTGCATGTCAATTTATGAACAACACCTCTTTTTTTTTTAATTCACACTGTTTTTTAAGTATATCTAGTGTTAGTAAGAGCCCTCTAGAACTAGTTTCATATAAGCGCAGGACCAAATTCTGCCTCTTCATATGTTCATTGTCCTTATACCGCTTGCAAGGATGAATCGACAGTCACAATTTGACTAGAAGCATGAGTAGGCCTGCTTTTACAACTCTCTGTGAGAACCAGTAAGCCGTATTAAAATTTCAGCAATAGTACTTAAATATACCTGGCAAATATAAATAGCTTCCATTTTGCCCCCAACTCCCAATTAAATATATTTATGTATCTGAAATACTTTGTATCTGATTACTCTTTTATGTTATAGCATTCTAACTATTTTGAAAGTTAACTAACTCATCAGTTAACATGAATATAGCACCTGCCAATGACAGCACAGGTTTCAGTACCCTAACAAGTCAGGAAGTCACTCATGCACACAGATGTGAGAGAGTCACTGAGAACAGACATCTGCAACAATAAAGATATCACTTGATTGTTTGAGGAAACATAATAATTTATTGCTAAAAATACAACTACACAATATGCCTGTAGTTTTGTAATCAATTTCACTTCAGATCCAGCATCCATCTGGCATTCAACCATCTGCATCAATCTGTGGAAAAGGAACAAGCTTATATATTTAATTCTGATTGTAGAGGGTGCTTCATGTTCAGGTTGCCTAACAGCTGCAATAATTTCATCTGGTCAACTCATTCACCTTTGAATAAGTGGTAAAACACTCCTTGATATTTAAGTGCTAGGCAAAGTAAAGGTCACACCATTTCTTCTTTATGCCTTTTTATTTCCCCATTCTTTTTCCTGCCTCTTCCCCAATCCCTACCCACACGGTTTAACCTTAACTGTATGCATGATATAAAATTACTGCTATACTCCCTTCTACCTTCTGTCCAAGGTTTAGGGGTCATGGCAGCTATATGTCCAGGTACTCCTGGAGCTGGTCCTGGGCCAGCTGTAGGACCACTCATTGCATGTGACCCAATACCTATAATTTAACAGAGGAAAGAAAATTATTAAAATATAAAACATTACTACACATTAAAAAATCCTTCTGCATTCCAATATGCCAGTCTATTTATGCAAATAAGCTTTGTGCATTAAATACAGATTTAAGTGGATTCCACTGTGCAAAAAATTAATGTAATGAGGTATATTAAAATCACATCTTTTAAAATACTTGATGACAAAGCCACATGCATTGAAATTGTGACCAGTTATTCAAATTACTTTTTATAAGAAAATAGGATCATCTTTACCCTCAGTTTCTAAAGCTAAATAACAGTTTACAGAAATCGTTAACTCTTTAAAATAATCAGCATATTTTTTACTCTGTTCTTGAAGCTAATTTTGTGCCCAAAATAATTTGTATGGTGTATATTATGATATCACGAAGACAGGATTATTATTTCAAGTGAGTAATAAACAGCAGGAGGAGATAAATTTTTTAAAATAAAGATCACATTTTCATAGCCCTTGGTTAAAAAATGTACAAAATGGAAAAGACAAAAGAAATACATAAAGGATATTTAAAACTGCCTTTAAGTAAACTGGAATTTTTTTTTCCCATGGGAAAAGGTCCTAAAAGGTCTGAGGTTGAATGCAACGAAGAGTCAAAAAATATGCACATAATACTGTTATTAAGATATCACAATGGGATCAATATAATATCCATATAGCTAGATAAACCATTTCTTTATTTTCTTGAGGTTGTGGAGGAGGGAAAAAGTGAAAGACAATCATCATACAAATTAATGAACTTACAAACAAAACCAAACTTCAACAACAGAAAACTCCCCTCCTTTCCCTCCCTCCCCATTAAATTGATCTTAGGATTAGACTTGTTCAGAAAACGTAACAGGTGCAAGCTGTTTAAAGTAACACAGCTGTTTAAGACCAAAATAAGTTTGCGTACTGCATTATAACATCTATTATTATTATGAGAAACTCTTTTCCCTATGTTATGCACTTGACAGCATACTGCATATAGTTTCAATTTTCATGATCTGCATAATCAGTCAACTTCTAGATTTTATATCTATTTTTCACAGGGGAGTGAAAACGCATTCTAAGAAAAGCAGTAAAATGTAATTGGCAAATTGTGACAAACATTTGCAAAAGTGGCAGGCATAATCGGGACAGACAGTATATAAATTACTTTTATCTCTATTTTTAAAAAAATTACAGTATCCTATTAATAATGTGCTTTATGCACTTACTCCAACTTAAAACCATAGGTCATTATTCATATAGATGTCTGCAAATGGTTCCAAATTATATGCCTGCACACCAACAATTTCTGTTATTTTCCACAGGTAGAACTTAAAGAAGCATCTTGCCAATGACATGGTGCCTACATTCACTTACTTGATTGCCTGCTATAGGCAGCAGGAACCTGTTGCTGCTGAATGCCAGGCAGGGTCCTCTTTCCTTGAACAGCAAGTTGGAGGTTTTCTGGTAAAGACTGACCTCTAGCTAACATTTTGTATGCTAGAATCTGAGCTCGGAGCTGATGTAGCTGTACAGGACTGAAAGGGGAAGGACCTCTGTTGGGTTGACTCATAACTTGTGGGTCTCCTGGTATCATGGGTCCTGGCTGATTTGGAGTCATCTGGGGTGGAGTTGGACCTCGTCCAGACATTGGACTGGGCACATGTTCTGGTGCTCCCAGTGGAGATGGGTGTGGAGACATATAGCCTGGAGCAGATAAGAGGTTCAAAAACTTATTTTCCAGGTTAATCAAGTCTAAACTCCACTGAAGTTTCTTTACCTTAAACAGTATCTGAAGTATAAAAAAATTCTCTCACATTAGTAGAGCTGTAATATTTTCTACAAGAACAGAAGTATGATCTGAAATTCCCTGAGACAGCAAGAAGGCTACAAGAGCTATTATTCAAACAGAATAATTAACTCCCCTCACATTTGGGGTAAAACAACCTAAAACTAAATTGCATGTGAAATACAGCAATCAAATGGCATGATAGGGCACTGGTTCACCTGTATGTTGAATGAATATTTCATTGTAGAATGTTTTCAAAGATGTTTGCCTATTTTACAGTTTATAAAAACAGCATTATATTTATATATTTATATATTTATATATTTATTTTGATGTGCATACATCAAAGCACCTATTTAATGATACATAACCTTTTTGCTAATACTCTCCAACATACAAATATAAAAACAGACAGTATCTAATTCATATTTTTATATAATTCCTCAAGCTTACGTAGATTAAAGCTTTTAGTCTGAGAAATAACGTTCACTACCTTTTACCATCCAGGTGCTGGAAAACCCAGAGTATCAACTTTGAACACAAAAACTATCTTCTGAAGAAGCTGTTGAACATTAAATCCTATAAAAGATCTAACAGGGTATATTTGGTTTACATGGCACGGTTTTGGTAGTGGGGAGGGGGGGCTGCAGGGGTGGCTTCTGTGAGAAGAGACACAGGGCTGCCCCCATGTTGGACAGAGCCAGTTCTAGCAGGCTCCAAAACAGACCCGCTGCTGGCCAAAGCTGAGCCAATCAGTGAAGCTGGTGGTGCCTCTGTGATAACATATTTAAATAATTGCTAAATTGGGTAAAAATTGCTGCACAACAGCTGGGAGACAGAGGAGTGAGAAAAATGTGAGAGAAACAACTATGCAGACACCAAGGTCAGTGAAGAAGGAGGGGGAGGAGGTGCTCCAGGCACCGGAGCAGAGATTCCCCTGCAGCCCATGGTGAAGACCATGGTGAAGCAGGTTGTCCCCCTGCAGCCTGTGGAGGACCACGATGGAGCAGATATCCACCCTGCAGCCCATGGAGGACCCCACGCCGGAACAGGTGGATGTGCCCTGAAGGAAGCTGTGACCCTGTGGAGAGCCTGCACTGGAGCAGGTTTTCTGGCAGGAACTGTGGCCTGTGGGGGACTCATGCTGGAGCATGCCGTTCCTGAAGGACTACACCCCGTGGAAAGGATCTATGCTGGAGCAGTTCATGAAGAACTGCAGCCCGTGGGAAGGACCCACATTGGAGAAGTTCGTGAAGGACTGTATCCCATGGGAGGGACCCCATGCTGGAACAGGGGAACACAGTGAGGAAGAAGGAGCAGCAGAGAAAAAGCTTTATGAACTGACTGCAACCCCCATTCCCCATCTCCCCTGTGCCACTCGGTGGTGGAGGAGGAGGTAGAAGAGCCAGGAGTGAAATTGAGCCTGGGAAGAAGAAGGGAGGGGTGGGGGGAAGGTGTTTTTAGCTTTGTTTTTGTTTCTCACTATCCTACTCTCTTTTTAATTGGAAATAAATTAAATTAGTCTTCCCCAAGTTGAGTCTGTTTTGCCTGTGACAGTAATTGGTGAGTGATCTCCCTGTCCTCATCTTGACCCATGAGGTTTTTTTCATCTTATTTTCTCCCCATCTTGCTGAGGAGGGGGAGTGAGAGAACAGCTGGGAGGGCACGTGGAGGCCAGCCACGGTTGACCCACCACACAGGGTGAGCACAACTCTGAAGGGAACAGAATTCATCTTATTACAATCCTTGCTTTTTGGTGGGTTTAGGTTTTGAATTTTAATTATACTTCACAAATATTTCCCTGAGCTTCATAACACATCCATGAAAATAGACGGTATGGATATGCTTTTTAAGTGAGAGATCAAAGACTCCAAAGCATATCCAAGACAAAAAAATCTTAAGACTCCTTTAGGTGATGCACTACAGTTAGATTTTAAAGATGTCCACCAGCTGTGAAAGAGAGATTTGCAGAAGAAAAATAACATTTATATCTGTACTGGGTCTGTCTGGGATGGAGTTAATTTTCTTCATAGCAGCCTGTATGGTGCTGTGTTTTGGATTTGTGACTAAACCACTGTTGATAACACACCAATGTTTTGGCTATTGCTGAACAGTGCTTGCACAGTGTCAAGTCCTTCTCTGTTTCTCACTCTGCCCCCTCAGGGAGTAGGCTGGGGGTGCACAAAAAGTTGGGAGGGGACACAGCCGGGACAGCTGATCTGAACTGGCCAAAGGGATATTCCATGCCATGGTGAGCAATAAAAAACGATGGGGAAGTCTTTCCAAAGTAGCCGTTGCTCGGACACTGGCTGGGCATCAGTCTGCTTGTGGGAGGTGGCAAGCGATTGCCTTTGCATCACTTGGTGTTTTTTTTTCTCTTTCCTTCACTTATTAAACTCTCTTTATCTCAGCCCACAAGTAATTTCTTCCTTTTGGCCTTCTAATTCTCTCCCCCATACTGCTGGGGGAGGGGGTGTGTGAGGAAGCAGCTGGTGGGTGCTTAGTTGTTGGCTGAGGTCAACCCACCACAGTATCAATCTGATGAGCCTTACAAAACAACAAATCTAGTTCCCTTTCACAGTCTTTGACCAAGTTATAGGTCACAGAACTCAAAAGTTCATGTAGACTTCCCTGAGTTCTGTGGAATCAAATCTAGTCCTGTGATTCCTTGGCTGATCTGACATTCTGAACTAAAACTATGCCAACTTTATCGATACCTAGTCCTGGTCACAGTAACAAGCAATTTTACTCCTTCCCTTATTTCACTGTTCTTCCAATAAGGGCAGCATAGGGGAACTCTACAAATTTTGACTGGTGAGATGCCAGTAGCTGTAGATTCAGAATTCATACAAGCTGAGACATGAGAGTGCTAAAGAACTGAAAGTTAATGAAAGGTGGGGTCTGAGGATACTAATATCCTACTGTGAAGTACACGTTAAAAATAACTGAGAGAAAAGATAAAGAAAGAAGAACAGAAGATTTGGGGTTGGTTGTGTTTTGTTTTGTTTTTCAAAAATAGGAAAAGGAAATGGAAGGACAGGACAGAAAAAGAAGGTTTAGTTGGGAAAAGATCAGATAAGACAGAAAGAGACTAAGAATTCAGTTTTATAACTAAAGAGCAAAAAGGCAAGAAAAGACGACCCTGTTGAAAATAAGAAAAAATAAGGAACCTAAGGGAAAGATAGAAAGAAAGAGTTGAGGAAAGAATGAAAAGGAAGAATAAGAGACATTAAGGGTAAAAAGCTAAAATTACTGAGATTATTCAATAGAAAGATTAATATCAAAATTGCTTATACATATATTCATAAATATATTGCTGGTAATAAAAGCCATTATAAATAATCATACAGATCATACGGTTTATTCCATTTATTAATCTCTGTCCACCAAAGGTGTCAGGACTGAGACTACTAATTACTCTCAAAAATAATTCTTTCTTTATTAAGAAAAGGGGGGGGCTAAAATCCCACTTACTGAAGACACTGCTCTAAATGAATACATTATGGTGTTAAAAAAGCATATAATTGCTCTATCGTCTTATGCTTTTAAATTTTGGTTTCTTATTTATTGTATTTTTCCATTACTGTTACATTTCCAAATCTCACAATTTCCTTTAAATAGCAGCTACTTTTAACTAAGCTGTTTTCAAAACTGTCTGCCAAAGAAAGATTTCTTTGTCTCCCCGCTACATTATACTTTTCAAAGTTATTTAGTCCTAAATCAGTGATAGGTTTTGAGATGCTGGATCTTAAATCTATCTGAGCTACAAAAAAGTGAAGTCAAAAAAGTGAAATGAGACATACAGCACTCGGTTTTAACCCTGACAATTCAAGCCTTAAGTGCATGACATTGCTATGGAGAGAGGAATTTCTAGAAATGAATTTTTTTTTTAGATTTCTACATATTTAATAATTACATTTCTTCTCTCCCTCAAAGTCACATGCATTGGGAATCTTGGTAATAAGGAAAACAAGTTTTACAAAAGTAAAGATTAAAATAAAACACCAATAATTATTTCAGGTAAGGACAAAAACCTTCCAAACTTCTCATTATTAGCTATAAAATGTGACATTCATGGACTCTATAAAGTTTTGTGATGCCATATAGAGGTTTTCTACTTTAAGTGCAAAACCTTTAAAAAGAGTCAAGACACACTGGCCAACCTCGAGCACAACCCTGGTCTTCAGGAGAGCAGACTTTAGCATCTTTAGGGAGCTGCTTGAAAGAATCTCAGGGTATACAGCACTAGAAAGAAGAGGGATCCAAGAGAACTGGTTGATATTCAAGAATCACATCATTCAAGCTCAATGACACGCAGGAAGTCAAGCAAAGGCAACAGGAGGCCTGCAGTTTTGGACAAGGAGCTCCTGACTAAAATCAAAGAAAAAAAGGAAGTGCAAAGGAGGTGGAAGCAGAGGCAGGTGACCCAGGAGGAGTATAGAGACACTGTAGAAGCACACAGGGATGGGGTTAGGAAAGCCAAAGCTCATCTGGAGTTGAAACTGGAAAGGGATGTGAAGGGCAAGAATGACTTTTACAAGTATACTTGCAGGAAAAGGAAGAAAAAAAAAAATGTGGGCTCACTGCTGAATGAGGCTGGGAACCTGGTGACAAAGGACATAGAAAAGGCCAAGGTATTCAGTGCCTTCTTTGCCTTGGTCTTTACTGTTAAGACCAGCCTTCAGGAATCCTAGGCCTCTGAGACTAGAGGGAAAGTCTAGAGAAAGGAAGACTTACCCTCAGTAGAGGAGGATCAGGTTAGGGAAACATTTAAACTATCTGAATGTACGCAAGACCATGGGACCTGATGTGATGCACCCATGAGTGCTGAGGGAACTGGCCAATATTATTGCGAGGACATTCTTGATTATCTTTGAAAGGTCATGATGATTGGGAGAGGTTCCTGAGGACTGGAAGAAAGCAAATGTCACTCCTATTTTCAAGAAGGGCAAGAAGGAGGATCCAGGGAACTACAGGCCAGTCAGCCTCACCTCTGTCCCTGGGAAGGTGATGGAACAAATAATCCTGGAAGCCATTTCCAAACATATGAAAGATGAGAAGGCGATTGGGAGTAGTCAGCATGGATTTATGAAGGGGAAATCAAGCTTAAACAACTTGATAGCCTTCTATGATGAGATGACTCACTTGGTGGACTAGGGGAGATCAGTGCATGTTGTTTACCTTGACTTTAGCAAGGCCTTTGGCACAGTCTCTCACAGCATCCTTATAACCAAATTGGTGAGATATGAGATATACTGCAGCCAGTACTGTTTAACATCTTCATTAATGACCTGAATGATGGGACAGAGTGCACTCTCAGCAAGTCTGCAGATAATAAAGAATTGGAAAGGAGTGGCTGATACACCAGATGGTTGTACTGCCATTCAGAGGGACCTCAACAGGCTGGAGAAATGGGCAGAGAGGAACCTCATGAAATTCAACAAAGGGAAATGCCCAGTCCTGCCCCTGAGGAGGAATAACCCCATTCACGAATACAGACTGGAGGCCAAACAGCTCGAAAACAGCTTTGTAGAAAAGGACCTGGGGGTCCTTGTTGACACCAAGTGTAACATGAGCCAACAATGTGCCCTTGCAGCAAAGGCAGCCAAAAGCACCTTGGGCTGCTTTAGGAAGAGTGTTGCCAGCGGATAAAGGGAGGCAATTCTTCCCCTCTACTCAGCATTGGTGAGACCACACCTGGAGTACTGTGTCCAGTTCTGGGCTTCCCAGTACAAGAGAGACATGGACATACTGGAGTGAGCCCAGCAAAGGGCCACAAATATCATGAAGTATGATCAGAGCGTTTGACATATGAGGAGAGATTGAATGAGATGGGATGGGAAGATGGAGCCAGACTCTTCTCAGTGGTGCCCACTGAAAGGACAATAGGCAATGGGCACAAACTGAAACACAAGAAATTCCACTTAAATGTAAGAAAAAGCTTTTTTTTTACTGTGAGGGTGGTCAAACACTGGACCAGGTTGCCCAGAGAGATTCTGGAGTCTCTATCCTTGGAGATATGCAAAACCCAACTGGTCAAGATCCTGAGCAACCTGCTCTAGTTGACCCGTTTTTGAGCAGGGGGGTTGAACTAGATGATCTCCAGAGTTCCCTTCTGACCTCAACTATTCTGTGATTCACTGGTTTACCAGTGACAGTACTTGCAAGCTTGTACTCATAAAGCCTCTATACCACTTGATTTTTCCTATCTACACATGCTCTACTACAGGTGAGCATGCACGAGTGCTGAATAAGGTAGAAACTTATGATGGAGACTGATGAAGGTAAAGGTTATCTGGTATATATCAAAAAGGAAAAGTTAAAGATATAGGGCTAAAGAATATTAAAGATACAGACAAGAAGAGTCTGGACTTCTTTTCAGACTTTGCAAACAAGTTTTCCTCAATTAGCAGGCATTTCAAATGCATTTTTGCAGTACACATAAATTTCTACCATAAGTATGCATCAATTTCTCAAAACCCAGCCCATTAATTGCTCAGAAGAATGCTACCTACTGAATGCCAATACCACCACTTCTAGATTTTCCTCAGATGTCTTTGATTTTAGTCCTGACATAAACCCATCCTGCTTAGTTTAATCTGGGAAAGGTAAGATGACCCCAGCACAGAGTGATTGCAACAAGGGAGTTCTGTGTGCTGGCAGAGGACAATCAGATAACTGTTAATTCTGGAAAATATACAGGGGAAAAGACACGAAATATGAGGAAAAAAAATAGCCTTGACATCGCAAGTAAATTCCCCAGATTTCATGTGAATTTTCTGCCACTTGCATCTGGGCCTAATGTAAACCATATATCTATGCAATGCTCTGCATTACAAAAGTATTAATTCATTGCTATTTAAAATGCAGAGCTACAAAGACAACTTAAATCAGAGATGCATATAGTACCATAATAACAAAGACTTTAATGCTATAATTCTAATGGTTGCCAATATTCTGAATGGAAACAATCAGCTTTTTTTTTTTTCTTATATGAATATACTTTCTTTTACCAAATTATTTAAAATCAAACAACATTAGTATCTTGTTAAAAAATAGAATCATAGTATCATCTGGGTTGGACCTCTGGAGGTCATGTATTCTAACCTTCTGCTCAAAACAGGGCTAACTTCAAAGTTAGATCAGGCTGCTCAGAGCCTTATCCAGGCAAATTTTGAAAGTCTCCAAGGCCTCTCTGGGCCTCTGTTCCAGTGCTGCACAACTCTCACTGTGAATTTTTTTTTCCTTATGCACAATTAGAATACCTCTTGCTAGGCAGCAGGCACCTCTGAATAGTCTGGCTCCATCTTCTCTGTGACCCCTAGTAGAAGAGGCTGTTCCTGTGAGTCCTTCTCAAATTTTAGGAAGTTAAAAGGCTTTCTTAACTATATATATAATTAGCAACCAATTTTTTTTCAAACTTTGATACAACTTGATCTACACAAGTATGTCATAGCATCATGTGTTATATAAATTAAGCATATTATTTTCAGTCTTCACAGTGGAACAAACCCTAGTTCTAACACACCTCCAGAAGCAAGGGGGGGGGGGGGGGGGAGGAGCGTATATAATTTTTTTGCCTTAATTGCTTCTGCTTTCATTTTATTTAGCAGATGCAAATAGAACTTTTTCTTCATTTGGACTAATTCTTTCAAAGTTGAGAAAATGGGAGCTGAAAGCTGAGGAAAACTTGTACTCCTTTTCCACTCTATGAATAAACAGCAGATGACATTATTAATTCTAAACCACAATACCATAATAGCACTAGATGCACAGTCAAGATTCCACCATTCCAAGCAGTGGAACATTCAACAGTGCTTAAGTCAACTAAGCTCTTAACTACCACTAAATATTAAGATGACTTAAATGATGAAAATGTATGTGGACCATATACATTAAAATTTCAACTGCTGTCAGCTCTGATACAACTGATGGCAGGGGGGTGGGGATGGGATTTTTATTGAAACGATGAATGCAAACAAGTTTTGGGAGGAGAGATATAAACCAGAATTGAAGAAATTTAGTTCAATGGCTCATTTAGGTTGACTATCACTTTTTTCATTAATTAAATGTAGTCTCAGAAGGAGGAACAGAATAGGTATTCACAATACACAGTGAGAGCACATAACATCTTAGAAGAAATATACAGTGAGAAATATATTCATACAGGACTGAAGCTACAAGAAGATTTATTTAAGGTAAGCAAAGTATAAAATTTTCCTCATTGGTAATATGGCCAGTGCTAATATCATCTCTTGTGAAACTGTCAACTAAGAGAAAGATATGAAGGCCCCAAGCATGCAATTCATTCAAAATTAGGACTGGAGAAATATACTGTTGAGAGGTAGTCTTCCACTAGCAGACAGATGGATAAGATGACCAAATAGATTTTTCTCATCTTTAAAAGGCTGAAAGGATCAGAAAAGAAAGTGCAGCTAAGTTTAAGAACAGTAGGGACAGTAAATATCAATATTCTCTGTGAAGAAGCAGTAACTTGGTGAACTCTATGTTAACCTAAATTTGGGTAGCTTTATTGTAAAAAGCTCAGCAAACACTGCTTCATGATTAAAAATGTATAGAGATTAAGTCCCAGAGCCTTAAAAACCCTGCAGTGCTTATCTTTGCATTTCAAGTTCTTTTATCAACTGTGAACAGAGCACTTTAAACATTGTAATTGGAGTGGGTTTCACTGATGTATCACAGTAATTGCACTTATTTAGTTCCAAATTCCATGAAAAAAACAAGAGGGTTTTTTGGTTTGTTTCAATTCATTGATATCTTTCTATGATCTTGATTAGCATATATAATCAACTTGTTCCTTTTGTTATTTACTGCTACACCACTGTTATCTGCAAATTCTACCAGCAATGAGTTTATGACATATTTATGACAAATATATTCAGATTCCCGCAAGACCAACTAGAAATGTCCCCAACTGGTTGATGATTCGCTATTTAGTTATTTTTATAAGCTATCACTTAACAAGTTTTAGTCTGTTTAATATGGGTTATATTCATTTTGCTTAGTGCTACTTTTCTTCTAAATTAGAATGCTATGCAGAAGCAAGCCAAGCACTATACATGTCTATTATATAGACAGTCGTACCTGTTATTACTGCTTATTAGTTTTATTGTAGCACAGAGAAGTCCCATGCATGAGCCATGACCCACAGTGCTAAGTATTGTACTGTATTATTAGCACATTATGTTTAAATTGAACCAGTTTTCATTTTCAGAGTAAACATTCTGTTCATTTTAGGAAACACATTTGTTACAAGCAAAACTGTCTCTGAATGCATACTCAGGTAAAGTTTTGCTCTCAGATGAGCATGCTTGAATTCCACTGAAATCAGCAGAAAAACACTTTAATCTGATGGAGAATTTATACCTTCAGAAGTCAGTTCTATTTCACTTAATTGGTAGTGAAAGGTGTAACTGAAAACCAATACTTTCCAATGCTCAAGGTACAGGAACAAGTATTGACCAGGATCCCACTCAGAGTCACACAGCGGTTCAAGCAAAGACATTCTGCTAATCTATACCTGTTTTCTCTTCCCGCCATTTGTCTTATCCAATCTAACAAACACAAAAACACATCAAAAAAAGTAACCATCTCTTAATAGATTTGTACAGGGACTGGTAAAACAGGCCTCCTAATTCTAGTCAGGGTCTTTAGGCATTGCTGTAATACAACTAGTTATGCAATATACAGAACCTTATCTGCTAAACTAATTAATGAAAGTAGGTGTTGTCAGTTAAACCTTCAACATACTGAGCTGCTTATAGAATACGTTTCCTTTTACCTTGTGAACTAAAGGACATGAAGAAGACATATGATGAAATTAGCTTCTATTTTGTTTCTGTTGTTGGGCACAATTTTTTGGCAAAACCTATGAACAGTACTTGACCAAACACGGCAGATATTAAATAAGGCCACTCCAGGCTGGTTTGACTTTTCCCTTGTGATTCCTCCATCATAGGATTCAAACCAATCAAACTAATGCACTTATGTTTACAATACTGACATAAAAAAGAAGAAAACTGTTTTAAAAATGGAAACTGAAATCTATAATGGACTTTAGTGATTTGCTGAAGATCGTAGAAAGTTACCCAGGTCACAGATTATAACCTTACCCAAGCCCTTACATTCCCCCTTTTTTTCAGTACATGGTTGATGAACACTCCAAAAAGCAAGATAATTAAGTTATTCCTCTACTCCCCTCAATATCACAATTTATCTTTTCCAAACAGAGCACAGAGGAAATATAAGAAACTTGTTCCAAGGAACTTGTGACTTCCTGTAGCACAAAAGGGCCCCAAAAATCATACTGCATGCATAATATGTATAAACCTTGATTATGTTGGTCCATTGGACTCTGAAGTGGGCCCATTCCAGGGTGAGGAGGTCGCATACTCTTCATAGAGCTACAATGAACATCTTCAACCATTCCTTTTTCATGCAAGCCATCAGTAGGCTGTAAAAAAAAAATATATCTACTAAAACAAATCAAAGGGTCATAAAATAAAAATTTACACAAGTATATAAAGAAGCATATAAACTTCTCATACTACCTATTATAAGTAAATACAATGGGACTCTGTCCCTGGAATCAGATTTTTGGAAAGCAGAGCACAACATGAGAACATTTATCCCCCTTCCTGCTGCTTCCTTTTCTTTTTCTGATTCCTTATGAGCTGTTTGGACAATATCAAGTACTACAAACTGGAGGAAAATTGTCCAAACAGAAACAAATGAACTGTGTTGACTTCATATAACAAAGCAGTGTAATGCAGACCAACTTAGAACAGTACAGCCTGTGGCTTAGGCCAAATTATCAACCCAACCTTTTGCCTTTCAGTTGCCACTATACTGGAACGTCCCAAATGCTGTTTTCCTTCAAACACAAAGATTCCATTAAAGGAATCAATTTCTTATTCGTATATTTTTACTTCAAGTAAAAATCCTGCTTGTGACATCATGCTAATTTTTCTACAGCCAGCAATCATTTATGGTATACGTGGTGTATTGGGTTTAAGTGGCAAGGCTTTGGTAGCGGGAGGGGGCAGGACTGCAGGGGTGACCTCTGTGAGAAGAGGGAGAAGAGGTAAGGGGCTGCCCTATGCCTGACACAGCCAGTTCCAGCCAGCTCAGCAATAGTTCCACTGCAGGCCAGAGCTGAGCCAAATACTGGACAAGTGGGGGGGGGGGGGAGTGAGAAACAGCAGTGCAAACACCAAGGTCAGAGAAGAAGGAGAGGGAGGAGGTGCCCCGGGCGCCAGAGCAGGTATTCCCCTGCGGCCCATGAAGGACACCATGCTTTATTTTTTTTGTCTTTGTTTCTCACTGTCCAAATCTATTTTAATAAATAAATAAATAAAATTAATTTTCCCCAAGTCAAGTCTGTTTTGTCCGTGACAGTAATTGGTAAGCTATCTCCCTGTCTTTATCTCACCTTATGAGCTTTTTCATCCTATTTTCTCCCCCGTCCTGTTGAGGAGGGGGAGTGAGTGAGCAGCTGGGTGGGCATTTGGCTGCTGGCCAAGGCTAACCTGCCACACATGGTTATAAATAAAAAAAACCAAAACAAGGGATTATGCTTCTGGTTATGAGCAAATAGGAAGAGAGATCATAGAGCGCACAGTTCTCTCTCTGTCCCTCGAGTAAGATCTATGGAAAATACCATTGTTCTGGTTAATAAATATATATAGTTAAAAAATACACGACCCAGTTGGTGCATAAGAACAGCTATACCACTTCCGACCAAGACCATCTTTCCCTTTCTTCTGTCTCCAGAAGGGACCAGAGGTGAATACCCAGGAAGAATAAGATCAGGGCAAACATATAGCAACGCTTCCCTCTTCTATCCTCCCAGCTTCCAAATATTTTGAGTTCAGGAGATTTCCTGATGCTGTTGACACCCTGATGCTGCTGATAATGTGATTGATGGACTAAAGTGTATTCCAAAAATTAGTGAGAAAAAGTTACATTTATTCTTTCTGGCCTAACTATATCCTATAAATCAACAGTAAATTTTCCTGTGTACAGATTTTCTGGTTATTTAAATATATAATATTTAATTTTCACATAATTGTTGTTAAGTATGGGAACTATATGATTTATTAATGCCAATGTAATGTTAGATTATGCTATTAAAAGCAAATCTCTGTAAACACAAAGGAGCACAGGCACAATGGCAGGTGGAGGAACCCCAATAACCTAATTAGAGACAGAGCCCCTGCCCCGGCTCCTCCCAGGGCTGTCCCAAGGAGACCCTCAGCTCCAGTGTGAAACCCACCTGATGAGTCAATGGGAGCAGCTCTCCCAAGCACCTACAGACTGAGAGGGGTTACTGCCTACTAGGGTATGGGACTCATTATGGGATGACAGGAAGAACATTTTGGAATCATGCAAGACTTATTATGGAATGTTTAGGGGAGGAACCAAAGGCAGGGAAAGGGAGGGATCTAGGTGATTTTGGGAGGAACAAGCGTGGGAAAATGGAGGTATAAGGGGATAAAAGGGGCTGGTTGCACATAAACAGGTCTGGTGAGTGCATTTGTCTGACCATGCCCTGCACTTGATCAGCACAGTCTGTCCTGTCTTGTCATTAAACTCACCCCCTGGGTGAGGGGGCTCTCAACTCTGCGTGCATGTGTGTGTGTATGGAGGTCTAAGTGCCAGCAATTGCAGTGGGGAACCACAAGTCATAGGGGTCCATGTGTCTGTGGTACCAGCAACTGGAGAGACTGGAGTGCATGCTTATTGTGTGGGTATGTATGTCAGTGTGTGATTGCTAACATATATCAAGCCAAACTAGCCAGCAAGTAGGATAAGAGGTTTGGGAGCTAGGGTATAAGCCTGGGCCAGATACTGGAGAGACCAGAGGGTCTGCGAGTTGGCTACTAGAAGAACCAGGAGGTCCAAGCCAGCTACTGGAGAGATGATGGGGTATGGGGGTCAGCTACCGGTAAGGCCATAGATCTGGACCAGTTACCAGAGAGATCTATTTGCATGTGTGTGTATCTGTGAGGCGACTGGGAAGCCAAGGGATCCAGGGACCAACTACTGAATAGACTGAGTGTCTATGGCCAGTTATTGCAAGGATCTATAGCGTGTGTGTCTGTGTGTGCAAGGGGTGGGGGGGCAAGGCAAGTACCAGGAACTGGAATGAGGCTGCAGGTCTTGAGGGCTTGCATGCCAAGGTGCCAGCAACTGGAAGACCAGGGGATCCAGGGGCCAGCTAATGGGTCGACTGAGTGTCTGACCCCAGCTCCTGGAAGGATCCATATCGTATATTGTGGGAATGGGAGTCTCACTAACGGACATTCCTGAGTTTGATTTTAATGAGCAAACACTGCACCACCTGGCATGACAAGGCACTTAAGCAGAAAATAACGGAGAAAGGAATGTGCAGCTGGAAGGAGAAAAACAAGATAAAGACCATGAAGGCATTTCGCATGATCAGAAAGAACGGGCCAATCTGTTAGAGCATAGATGCGCGTGAACACAAGGCTGTAACCTATCTGCAAGCTGCAGGTAGCGCGTGTCCATAGTAGATAACTATATAAGCCTTGTTATAAGTGTAAATAAAGGAGAATGACCATACTCATATTGAGATCCGTCATTACTCCGGAATCGCAACTCCCGCTCCGTCGTCGACACTGAACAAAGGGAAACTCCGACATCTGGTAGCAGAGGATGGTTCGGCGCGCCTCTTCGAGACTGCGGTAAGAGCAGCGAGAGAAGGGGAGCGGGAGAAAAGTGGCTGGGAGTTGTACTATCCCGATGATCGGAGGGGGATAAGATAACGGAGCAGTCTGGCCAACTGCCTCCCAGTGAGCGACCGCTATCATGGAAATAGAGGCGGCAGCGGCGTTGCTCGTAAGCATCCTCTCAAAGAGAGGGATCGAGACAACGGTAAAGCAATTATGTACATTGATTAAATTAGGACAACGTTGGGGACATTTTAAGGACAGCCATACGATCTTTTCTGTGCTCGAATGGCGAGATTTAGGAAACACTATGTGGGAACAGACTATCGAAGGGAACGAAAAAACGGAAAAAGAAATTAAAACAGTGCGAGAACTGTGGAGATCTGTTTTAGAGACTCTGAAAGCCATGAAGGCGGAGAGGGAGGTGGCGTGTGCTGCCGCTCAGATGCTGGCCCCGCAGCCTCCGCCTGAAAAGCCAAAGAGCACAGAGTCTAGACTCTCACGGTTTTTTGGGCTGTCGGCGGTAAGAGGAATGTCGGGAAGTCCATTTAAAACTGTACAGGAGCTCAAGGACAGTGTTGAGTGTCGCTCCGGTTTGTCCAACCCGGCTAAAACATGTCCCCCGGGTCTCCCGGTTACGACCCATTGTTCTAAGAGTCCGGAAGTTGCCGGTGGGGAGGCTCACCAGGCAACTGAGGCGGTCGCGGAAGAGCGACGGCCCGGGGAGGAGGAGCGGCTGGTTCCGTTAACCCCTCCCTGGCCAACAGCCCCGCCTCTAGGAGTCTCTTCAGGTGCGTCTACTCCGCCACAGGGTGACAGCAAAGCACAGAGTATGGCTGAGACTAATGAGCTCCTGAAGAAGGTAGTGCAACAGTTACAGGACTCAACAATTACAGCCCAGAGGGGAGGAATGGAGCACCTGTCCGGGGCATCAGGGGAATCCCTACCCCCTTGCCTCTCTGGACCACCAGCGACGGTTCAGCCCAGACG
The DNA here is from genome assembly GCF_965638725.1 of Aptenodytes patagonicus. Lineage (NCBI taxonomy): Eukaryota > Metazoa > Chordata > Aves > Sphenisciformes > Spheniscidae > Aptenodytes > Aptenodytes patagonicus. The sequence goes on from NC_134981.1 coordinate 20,636,078, forward strand.
CTGGAGCGAAGTGGCTAGAGACGCTATGCTGGACGGGCAGTGGCAAGCGGCATCCAGCTTGGGGGCGAGTACTTTTCCTGTGCTGCAAGAGAATAACAGCAATAAGTGGGCGCCTCATGATTGGAAAATCCTACAGCAAGCAAAAAACACTGTGTCCCAGTATGGGATAAAATCAGAAGCTTCACGTCAAATTGTAATCTGGATCTTTTCGGCTGACCTGATGTGCCCTGCTGACTGCCAAAACCTTATGAGGCTTTTATTGTCACCTACGCAGTATTTGTTATGGGGGTTGGAATGGTCACGGCGGGCGGCAAGTGCTGCGGCACAGCATCAAACACAGAGGGATCCCCTCTATGGGATTACCGCGGAAATGATAACGGGGACGGGAAGGTTTAACGATATTAATGCTCAGTTGGTCTTTCCTATTGCTTTGTTGCAGTTGTCTGCCAAACTGGCGCTAGACGCCTTTTTAGCCTTACCCGGTTCGTCCACTCCATCCTTTAGTTCTGTACAGCAAGGTGCCACTGAAGCGTATAGTCATTTTGTCGATCGCTTGTGGGGGGCGATACGTGATCATCCAGATTTGGGGGAGGATAATAAACAACAAATGTTTCGCATTTTGGCCTTTGACAATGCCAATAATGCCACTAAAAACATTTTGGCCACGCTACCCAAAGATGCAGGGGTAGAAGACATGCTCATGCGAGTAGAGCGTGCTCAAATTAAGAAACAGACTGAAGTGATGGCTGCCACACTACAAACCGCCATTAAGGAGGTAATGGACCGGTCGGGGTGCCCAGCAGATCTGTGAAGCCTGCGTTATCATCAGGACAAAGAGAATCAGAGGACCCGTAACCGCAGAACTTAGCTCATGCGATGAGTTTTCCAAAAACGGTGGTTAAAAAAAAAAAAAAAAAAAGAAGAAAAAAAAAAGAAAAAAAAGAGGGAAAAAAAGAAAAAAAAGAAAAAAAGAAAAAAAAAGAAAAAAAAAGGAGGAAAAAAGAAAAGAAAAAAGAGAAAAAAAAGAAAAAAAAAGAAAAAAAAACAACAAACAAAAAAAAAAAAACAAAGAGTGCCTACGGTGTGTACCGTGAGTATTGTGTCAGTGTTACCATTGTGATAAGAAGTGGTGGGCCCGGTGCACGCGCACACAAAGGTGATCTGAAACTTGCTATCTGAAAGAAATAGTGCTGTATAGAATATTAATAACCACTGGACACGAAATACAGTCCACGAAAACGCCAAATTGATTATTGTTTGTGGGATTGAATGTAAAAAAGTTGTGGGACGTGCTTGCAGAATGATGGGAAACAGCAAAGATCTAATGTCAAAGGCGATTCGCCTGGAAGGGAAAACGGTGAGCCGGGCAGATGTGATCGTAATTGGGCTAATCTTAATAATCCCAGGGTCGGCAACTATATATCGCATTAACCCAAGGGAAAATATGTGGGTAACCTGGGCAAATAAAACAGGGCAGCCCGCGTTTTGCCTTTCCCTCGCCTCAGCAACTGAGCCGTTTAGGACTTGTTTGTTAGGTATGCCTGGATATAAGGAGGGTGACTTTGCCGGGTTCAGTAATGGCAGCTGTACTAATGTGACTGCAACTAGCAACTGTAGTGCTAACTTGATAAAAGTATTAAATCACTCGCTACCCTGGAATCCCCAGGAGTTGGAACTGTTAGGGTCGATGCGAGTTGGAAATACATCTAAAAATTGGACTCAGACATGTTTTATATTTGGGGGACCCCTACAGACGGGTATCCAGTTCTACCAGGCAAGAAATTGGACAGGGTGGACTAATATCACCTCTCACGCATCTTACTACAAGTATCAGGATGCGGGCGATTTTTGTGGTACCAACGACAGTGGTAATAGCTATGGTTTAGGAGCGGCTGGAGCGGAAACAAAGGGAGGAATAGGGATCTGGAACAATGGTACCCCAAAGGCATTGCCCCCACAGGTATTTTTAATATGTGGGGACAGGGCCTGGCAGGGTATCCCAGCAAATGCTGTAGGAGGGCCATGCTACTTAGGAAAATTGACCCTGCTGGCCCCGGGACAAAATTGGTGGAAAACCATAACAAGAAAAGGGCAACAACAAAGACGAAAAAGAGCCGCCACGGGTCTTTCCCCAGACTGTCGTGATGACGTAATTCTGCCTAGCGACACCGAAAAGGTCTTCCTTTCACTATTTGTACCAGGCGCTGCAGCTGCGAGGGCCCTAAATGAGGTAGGGAAATTAGCTTGTTGGGCTAAAAAGCAGGCTGATGTGACAACAGAGCTTATTGAAAAATTACTTGCAGATCAGGATAGCTTCCGTCATGCGATTTTACAGAATAGAGCTGCTATTGACTTTCTGTTATTAGCACAAGGGCATGGGTGTGAGGATTTTGAAGGGATGTGTTGTATGAATCTGTCTGACCATGGGGAGTCAATCCACAAACAGCTACAATGGTTAAAGGACCACGCCAAGAATATTCAACAAGATCAGGGGTTATTCGATACCTGGCTTAAGAATATATTTGGGGAACTGCCATCTTGGATAATAAGTTTAATAAAAGAAAGCTTACGCATTTTAATTGTTATATTAGTAATAAGTATATGCTCTTGTATAATTTTTAGCTGTGTGAAGAAAGCAATTATGAAAATTGTTAATCAAGTCTGGGTTGCTCAAAAACAAGAAGGGGGAATTGTGGAGGAGTGGCTGGTACAGCAGGGGCACGATCTAGGATCCGTGAGCAACCCATGTTTTTAACAGTAGCAGGGATATGCTGACAAAGACGGCTGGTGACCTTGACCATCCTTCCCTGAGCAGAAGAAGGAACCTCGCCACGTGATGAACAACAAAAGCGGAACAACACCCGGGATAAGGAGGAGGCAGAGATCGGTGAGACCAGCCGGCAGCTACCAATGAGAAGGGTGTTGTGAACGCGTGGACAGCTGTGATTAACCAATTATAGGTTGTTATGAAGCACGTGTCCCAAGGTGTTGTGAGCGCGTGCCCAGCCACCCCATCCGTTCCGGTGAATGATGGGGGAGTGGCCGGGGAGAAAGACCCCCTGGCTGCTGCGTTTGCAGACTTGCGGGTATCAGACAGCTCCTCCTCGTGGCTGGTTAAAAGGACTAGCCAAGCTAGGAGGGATATGTGTAATAGTATTTATATGCATTTTTGTTTTGTGTACCCTGTTTGTTGCAATGTATACGAAAAATGATTGAAAGATCGGTTTCAGCAGTGTTTCTAGTAAAACAAAAAGGGGGAGATGTGGGAATGGGAGTCTCACTAACGGACATTCCTGAGTTTGATTTTAATGAGCAAACACTGTACCACCTGGCATGACAAGGCACTTAAGCAGAAAATAACGGAGAAAGGAATGTGCAGCTGGAAGGAGAAAAACAAGATAAAGACCATGAAGGCATTTCGCATGATCAGAAAGAACGGGCCAATCTGCTAGAGCATAGATGCGCGTGAACACAAGGCTGTAACCTATCTGCAAGCTGCAGGTAGCGCGTGTCCATAGTAGATAACTATATAAGCCTTGTTATAAGTGTAAATAAAGGAGAATGACCATACTCATATTGAGATCTGTCATTACTCCGGAATCGCAACTCCCGCTCCGTCGTCGACACTGAACAAAGGGAAACTCCGACAGTATATATTTTCCACTAACAGGCTTTCATCCTGATCAGCTAGAGAGCAGAACAGGATGAGGCTGTTGGTGCTGGTTGTGCTTGCAAGTGCAGTGTTTTCTGTTGGTGTTGATCTGTGCAGCTGTATGTATATGTGTATTGTGTGCATATGTGCCTACTAGGAACACACACTCACTGTCACGACTGGCTAGACCTGGAGACACAGAGCACTGGCAGCCTTGCCCCTACCCTATTACAGGATTTAGCAACCCCTTATATCAAGCATTTTTTTTCATATATTTCTGCATACTTTGGATTCTTTCAAATTCTGTATGCATTATATTATTCTCTGTAAGTTAGTCAAGTATCCAATACAGAATGAAGGTAGTTTACTGGTTAGTTTGTCAATTTTAAAAGTGAGAATCATATCCCATTGCATATATATGCACAAATATGCCCATCCTACAAATATCTGCATGAATCAGAGTATATTTTGTCTACTCTAGTCATGCACACACACAAGTGTACTACAACAAATGAACTGGCAGCCTAGAGAAGAACAAGGCTGTTTAAGCCAACAGTGCTGCTAAAACAAATACTTGTGTAGTTACAGTCTTAGCCTCATTTGCAAAATCAGTAGAGAGAAGGGGAAGTAATTTTATTCTAGCTATACTGATTGGTCACCTTTAGATCAACTATCTGGACTCTACGGTCATGGTAAATTTTAAAAGAAGCCCTGAAGTATCTCAAAGGCATAACTTGTACTCTGGTACACAGAACTTCAAGATGCTCCTAAAATCTCTATAAAAGCTCTGTGGTATGTATTTGTTTCCATTGCTGACATAGCATACAGCTCCTGATGAATGCACAAGGTGGAGCCAGATGTAGAAGTTACACTTACTGTATTGAGTATTCAACTGTTCTACTGCAGAATTCCAGGTGCTTCCTCTCTTGTGCAGTTCAGGAATCTCTCAAGAGAGAGACAATTGAAGAACGTAAACCCAGATTGCCTACTGAGTTTTTGGTATTCACTAGAATGCTGGCATCTTGGGCAGTCACTGACCCCACAAACAAGGAAATGGCAATTGCAAATGTCTAATTATCATAGAATCATAGAATCATGTAGGTTGGAAAAGACCTCTAAGATCATCGAGTCCAACCGTTAACCTAACACTACCAAGTCCACCATTAAACCATGTCCCTAAGTGCCACGTCTACACGTCTTTTAAATACCTCCAGGGATGGTGACTCAACCACTTCCCTGGGCAGCCTGTTCCAATGCTTGACAACCCATTTGGTGAAGAAATTTTTCCTAATATCCAATCTAAACCTCCCCTGGTGCAACTTGAGGCTAACAACTAAACTAACTTGATGCTTCAAGATTCATGTGCATAAAATGCAAGTATTGAATGTACCAACCTGTCAAAGATGATTATTTCAGCAGTTCAATACAACTTGGGACCATGGCTCCCCTCCACCTTAGACATCTTTGCATTATCAAAAGTTTTAATGATGTGTTTTTTCATACTGTAGATGACAACCAGTGTCATGTCCTTATTGACTGGACATGACAATCATTGTTTTAATAACTAAGATTGAGCCATATGTGAAAAAGGCAAGTTGAAAAAGTTGCCATTTCAGAGAGTTCAAAAATGTTTTAAAAGTAAATAAGTGGTTCATTTTTATTTTAATTTGAAATTTGTCTATATGCTTATAGCAATAAGAACAACAATTCCAAGTGACACCAATGATAATCACCAAAAGGTTTTGAAATGATATCTTGCTTCTGTAAGCAGTTATTGCATATTTATGAAGGTAAAACACCTGTAAAAGTGAAGTTACCATAAATTTACTTCATAATTAAATAAAAAAAAGAGAATTAGTAAGAGAATGTCTTAAAAAAGAAAATTTCAGACATATTTCCTTATAGCAAAGGAAATTGATTGTGTAAGCACACACATAAATTTAAGCATGACAAGCACTCAAGTCAGATTATTCACATGCTTTAAATTAAATAGTTTTAAATTCCTTAATGAGATAGAGCCTATGTAAATTAATTTGACAATAATTTTTAAATCAACATGGAAGATGAAACAAATATTTAAGCCTTTTAAGAGATAATAATAAAAATAAAAGTTCATGAAAAAATAAGTCACCCCAGAAAAATATAATATGGAAAAAGAATAGTTCCAAACAGATGTCAAAAAAGATCCTTACAAGATCTAACATGTAGGTTTAACTACAAAAAATGACTACTAGAATGCTCTTGTAGCACTTCAATTTTATTCTCTAGCAAGGCCTATTCTATTGAAATGTGCAGTTTACAAGTTAAGATTTGCATAATTGCTAGCACTGTAGTTCGAACTGGTCTATTAAAAACAAACAAGTTCTGTTTGATCCGATATGTATACCATCTTTAGTAATAAAGATGTAATCAAAGTGTAGCTGCAGTTTTGCAGGTGATGTATGAAGTGCAGTAGCTTGTTTTGCAGGTCTAAATGTAGTAAAAGTATGCTTTTTAATCAATGGAGAGAAGTCTAGGAAAAAATCTCATTTATTAAAAGCAAAATTACCTTATGCCGTTGGTGTATGCCCTCCTGCAGGTAATCAGTAGACCCCATTGTCGGCATAGGATGTGGGACACTGGGCGGTCCAGGACTCGGCCCCATCACGCTGTGTACTGAGCCAGGAGATGGCCCTGGTCCTGGGCTAGGTCCTAGAATTGGTCCAGGTGAAGGACCTGGCCCTGGGGAAGGACCAGGATGAGGCATTGTGCCAGGGTCCACTGGTGTAGACATCTATTTTCTGTCTCCTTTTCAATTAACAGAATAGCTCTAATGAAAAGAAAAAAATAAATAAAACAGAATTTCTATGTGTCATTAGGGTCAGTGGAATATAGCCAGGAAAAAAAACTATACTGGAGACCATTTGGATGGTGAGAAACAAAGACAAAAAAATTAAAACAGCACCTTTCCCCATCCCTCCTTTTCCCAGGCTCAACTTCATTCCCAACTTCTCTACCCCTCCCCACCAGCAGCGCAGAGGGGACGGGGAATGGGGGGTTACAGTCAGTAGTAACAGTTCCTCTCTGCCTGTCCTTCCTCCTCACACTTTTCCCCTGCTCCAGCATGGGTCCTCTTCATGGAACACAATTCCTTCAGGAAAATCTGCTCCAGTGTGAGCTCTCCACGGGATGAAATTTCTTCAGGGATTAGCCAACTGCTCCAGTGTGGGGTCCTCCATGGGCTGCAGTGTGGATATCTGCTCCACCGTGGTGACACAGGACATGGAAAAGGCTGAGGTACTGAATGCCTTCTACGTCTCAGTCTTTACTAGCAAGACCAGCCTTCAGGAATCCCAGGTCCCAGAGACCACAGGGAAAGGCTGGAGCAAGGAAGAGGATCAGGTCAGGGAATCCTTAAGCAAACTGGATGTACACAAGCCCAATGGGCCCTGATGGAAGGCACCCATGAGCGCTGAGGGAGCTGGCTGATGTCATTGCGAGGCCACTCCCGATAACCTTTGAACAATCAAGGCGATTGGGAGAGGTGCCTGAGGACTGGAGGAAAGTAAATGTCATCACTCGTATCTTCAAGAAGGAAGACCCAGAGAACTACAGGCCAGTCAGCCTCACCTCCGATCCCTGAGAAAGTGATGCAGCGACTAATTCTGGGAACCATTTTCAGGCACATGGAAATTCATGTGGATTCACCAAGGGGAGGTGAAACGACTATGATGAAATGACTGGCTTAGTAGATGAGGGGAGAGCAGTGGATATGCTCTACGTACACTTTAGTAAGGTTTTTGACACTGTCTCCCATAAGACGCTCATAGACAAGCTGATGAAGTATGGGCTGGATGAGCAGACAGTGAGGTGGACTGAAAATTGGCTGAAGGGACGGGCCCAGAGGGTGGTGATCAGTGGCATGAAGATTAGTTGGAGGCCAGTGACTAGTGGTGTACCCCAGGGGTCAATACTGGGTCTGATCCTGTTTAACATCTTCATTAATGACCTGGATGATGGGCTATAAAATCAGCTAGCAAACTCCAATCAAATCTGCCATTATCTCAAACCCTTTGAGCCCCATGTTGGGCACCAAAAAAGACTGTCGTGGTTTAACCCCAGTAGGCAGCTAAGCACCACACAGCTGCTCGCTCACTCCCCCCCCAGTGGGATGGGGGAGAGAATCAGAAGGGTAAAAGTGAGAAAACTCGTGGGTTGAGATAAAGACAATTTAATAGGTAAAGCAAAAGCTGTACATGCAAACAATGCAAATAAGGAATTTATTCACTACTTCCCATCAGCAGGCAGATGTTTAGCCATTTCCAGGAAAGCAGGGCTCCATCATAAGTAACAGTTACTTGGGAAGACAAACGCCATTGAGCCGAACGTCCCCCACTTCCTCCTTCTTCCCCCAGCTTTTATGGCTGAGCATGACGTCATATGGTATGGTATATGGTCAGTTGGGGTCAGCTATCCCAGCTGTGTTCCCTCCCAACTTCTTGTGCACCCCAAGCCTACTTGCTGGCGGGGCAGTATGAGAAGCAGAAAAGGCCTTGACGCTGTGTAAGCACTGTTCAGCAATAACTAAAACATCAGTGTGTTATCAACACTGTTTTCAGCACAAATCCAAAACATAGCACCATACAAGCTACTAAGAAGAAAATTAACTCTATCCCAGCCAAAACCAGTACAGTCAGAGTGTAACGTCAGCAAGTTTGCAGATGAAACAAAACTGGGAGGAGTGGCTGATATGCCAGAGTATTGCAGCCAACTAGGCTAATGGCATCCTTGGCTGCATTAGGCAAAGCATTGCCAGCAGGTTGAGGGAGGTGATCCTTCCCCTCTCCTCAGCACTGGTGTGGCCACACCTGGAGTCCCGTGTCCAGTTCTGGGCTCCTCAGTACAAGAGAGGCATGGACACACTGGAGAGAGTCCAGCAAAGGGCCACAAAGATGATGAAGGGACTGGAGCATCTCTCCTATGAGGAAAGGCTGAGAGAGCTGGGACTGTTCAGCCTGGAGAAGAGAAGGCTCGGGGGGGATCTCATCAATGTATATAAATACCTGAAGGGAGGGTGCAAAGCAGATGGAGCGAGGCTCTTTTCAGTGGTGCCCAGTGACAGGGCAAGAGGCAATGGGCAGAAGCTGAAACACAGGAGATTCTGTGTGAACATCAGGAAACACTTTTTCACTGTGAGGGTGACTGAGCACTGGAACAGGTTGCCCAGAGAGGTTGTGGAGTCTCCCTCCTTGGAGATATTCAAAAGCTGTATGTATATAGTCCTGGGCAACTGGCTCTAGGTGGCTCTGCTTGAGCAGGGTGGTGGACAAGATGACCTCCAGAGGTTCCTTCCAACCTCAACCATTCTGTGATTCTGTGTATTCACTAGCAAACTTCAAGCTGGACTAGTTGGTAAATAACGCCGGGGGAGCAAGGGGATTAGGTCCGGGCTGGGATATCAGACAGGTAGGGATCCGTGCTGCTATGCCCAGGAAGACTTGCAAATGTGGAGTGCCTGTAGGATGAGCGTGTGAGCACATGCATGTTTGCTAGCAAACATCAAGCTGGACTAGCTGGTGAGTAGGGGACCTGTGAAGCAGGTAAGAGGGCCTGGGATCCAGGCATGGGTATCGGGTGGGCAGAGGGGCCATACTGGTACTCAAGGGATCCCCGAATGTGTGTGTGCTTGTCAATCTAGAGAGCATTGTGTGTGGGTCTTCACTAGTGACCTCCTATCTCTACCAGCTGAAGAGGAGGAAGGGGACTTGGCTGTCTGTGTTTATGTTTTATGTGGGTCCTATATGTAGGTGCTGTTGAAGGCAGTGCCTTGTCTGCGGCAGTCTATATGACTGGCCGTGTCAGTGTCCTGTGTTTGTGTGTGTTTTCCTAGGATACATGCTCAGCTTCGCTACTGGTTGAACCTGCAAACAGGAAAGTGGTAGCCTCATCCCTCAGCCTGCGCAGAGACCCAGGGTCCCTGGGCTGGGCTCCAGCAGCTGGGCAGGAGGGAGACCTGAGCTGGAGCGGCTGGAGGAGGTGGCCCTGGCTCCTAACATCACTTAACACAATGTACCCTCCCAGGATTCCCACCAAAGCAGAGAAGAGGCTCACTGAGAAGATGTAATGGAGTAGGAAAGTAGGATGGTCATTACTGCTGGCTGCCCCATTTGCTTGCAAATGAGGAATGTCAGGTTTACAGAACCGCCAACCTTGTTCCTGTCACAAGTAAAACAGCATTTACCCAACAGACCCAATATTTCAAGCAAGCAAAACGCAGTTGCATCAAGACCTTATTTGGGTATTCCCCCCCTTACCTACATGTTCTATCAGGACCAAAAATGTTTACTAGGTTCTGCTTATAAACTCCCTTTTGTTATGTTTTATTAGTTACATCTCTATTCTGATTCAAGTAAACAAATTAGAAAAAGGGTTGAACTCAATTAAAATTAACTACCTTGGGATCCCATTTCTTTGCAGGGTAAGACATGCTGATATCTCTGATGCTTTTCTGTTAAAAAAAAAAAAAATCACAGCAAAACACCACAGGGGCTAATTAACACCCCACAATCCCACAGCATCACCAACAAAAGGAACCACATTTTAAAATCGTCAGAAATTTATATATCATGTCAAAGCTTCTTAGAAGGGGCCTAGCAATTCTGCTGTATGACAGATGAGACAGACCAAAAGGAAGTTTTATAAGACAAAAATCACTATGTTGAAAAATATAGCAGCTGGTAGATATTCAAGGATTACCTCCTCCAAACTCAAGAATGGTCCATCCTGATGAGCAGGAAAACATGCAAAGGCAGCAGAATGTACTGCCTGCATGGATGTACAAGGAGCTCCTGACTAAACTCAAACATAAAAAGGAAGTGTACAGGAGATGGAAGCAGGGTCAGGTGACTCAGGAGGAATACAGAGACACTGTGAGCATGCAGGCATGGGGTTAGGAAAGCCAAAGCTCATCTGGAGTTGAATCTGTCAAGGGACATGAAGGGCAGCAAGAAGGGCTTCTACAGCTATAACAGCAGCAAAAGGAAAGCTAAAGAAAATGTGGGCAAGGGGTCTGGTGAAAGGAGACATGAAAAAGGCTGAGGTGCTCATCGCCGCCTTCACCTCAGCCTTTGCTGTTAAGACCAGTCTTTAGGAATCCTAGGCCCCTGAGACCAGGTGGAAACTCTAGAGCAAGGAAGACTTACCCTAAGTAGAGGAAGATCAAGTTAAGGAAACATATAAAAAATTAGGCATACACAAATCCATGGGCTCTGACAGGAATGCACCCACAAGTACTGAGGGAGCTGGCTGATGTCATTGCAATGCCACACTCAATTATCTTTGAAAGATCAGGGAAGATTTTGATATAAATCAAAATCTGATAGTCAAATGTTGTTTAAAAAGCTTTGGTTTTTATTGCATTATACTTATTATTATGGGATAAGTGACCATGGGCAGGTACCCTTATTATAAAACTGCTCTCAAAGTCAAGTAAAAGAAGCAAATAGACTAAGCCAGTCTAATGGCCAGTTGCCACTAAAGGGAGTGTTACTACCTCCTCCCTTGTGCTGGCACACATCTGACCCTACAGCAAGTCAGTTCAGGAACCCAAATCAGCAGAAAATTATGTTTTGTGGGGTTAGTTTTCTGCTGCTTTAGCTCTTCGGATAATGAAATTACTGTGTTATCAGACATGTGGAACTGGTGTCACTGGGAGGGAGAAGTACCAAGAAACAGGACTGATCTTGTTGGCAGCAACTGACCAGCAGTTTTATAAAAGGATGGCATCTGTGTTGCAATACACGGATTTTAGTAGACTACAAATTCCAACTGTTAGACACTGATAAGAGTTTTCAGAAAGCTAGAAAAGCAGACTGATTCTAACTTGTAGTCTGCCTCAATTTTTGTTAAGTACAAGTAACTAAAAAAAACAGTAGTTGGTTCTCCAGCAAGTTGAAGGCCTATAATTCATTTTCTGGGCTCTTAGCATCGTATAAGACACTTAAGCTGTGTTCTCATGGTTTGCAACGCTTGTCGAACCCCTCAAGTGAATTACAGCTGTGTTCACCCTAAAGCAGTCTTGTCTTTTGTGTGTTTCACTTGATGTTATGATTGCATAGACCTAATCAGGAATGTCCTTAAGTAAATATTTAAATAAAAAAGTCACATAACAGTCAATCATTTTTATATTTATTTTCTTGTATTATCCTGAATTTTGTAAATAAGAATCACAGAATGGTTGAGGTTGGAAAGGACCTCGGGAAGGCATCTGGTCTGGATGACAGGTCTGGATCCAGTATTGATCCCTGGGGTACACACGCGCACTAGATTTGGGGAAGATGCAGACACTCACACACACACAGACATAGGTCTCACCAGTAGCTGGCACTTAGTCCTTGCAGCACACATACATACAGGATAGAGAGTGAGATTATGCAGCGAGATAGTTAAGAAAGGATTTAATAAGTACATATAAGAAGATAGGACTGACTGCAGTGATCAGGCACAGGGCTCAGCTAGACAAGCGTACTGATTGGCCCCATTTTACACTCAACCGGCCCTTTTTATACCCCATTCTGCCTACCCCACCTTTTTGTTCCTCCCTGCTCCCCCTTCCCCCTGCACATTCTTTCACGGGTTTGTATAGCTATCGATTCCCGCACCTCTTCCAGTCTGGTGTCGAGGATCCTCCTCCCCCCTCTTTACAATCTTATAAGTTGCAAAGTCCAGGTTGATCTTCCTGGAAGCGGCACCTGTAGTTTCTTCTTGATATCCCAGTAATTAGTGTAACTGGCAAGGTTTGTTTCTTGTCATTGTCCCCATGTTAGTTTTGTCAGGTCTGTGTCTCTGCATATTTTCTTTCTGGTTTCCCCCTTTTTACCTTAGTTTCCCAATTGACAAAGTCCCTGTCGTGGTTTAACCTCAGTCAGCAACTGAGCACCACACAGCCGCTCGCTCACTCCCCCCACCACCGGTGGGATGGGGGAGAGAACTGGAAGAGCACAAGTGAGAAAAACTCGTGGGTTGAGATAAAAGCAGTTTAATAATTGAAATAAAATGATGATAATAATAATATGATAATAATACACAAAGCAAGTGATGCACAGTACAACTGCTCACCACCCGCCGACCGATGCCCAGCCACTCCCCAAGCAGCGGCCCCCCCGGCCAGCTTTCCCCAGTTTATGTACTAAGCATGACGTCACATGGTACGGAATGTCCCTTTGGCCAGTTTGACTGTGCCCCGCCCCCTCCCAGCTTCTTGTGCACCTCCAGCCTTCTCAGTCGGTAGAGCATGGGAAACTAAAAAGTCCTTGGCTAGTGTAAGCATTACCTAGCAACAACTACAACATCTGTGCGTTATCAACTTTGTTCTCCTCCTAAATCCAAAACACAGCACTGTACCAGCTACTATGAAGGAAATTAACTCTATCCCTGCCAAAACCAGGACAATATCCACCCATTATTCTACACCATCTGTGTCATGCTCAAGTCTCATATTTTCCAGTACATTTTCACTAATCACCACCCCTTTTTTTTCTATATACAAACACACACACAGAGATATCATTCCCTTAGTCTGTGGGCCATCCCTCTAAAATGTTCGGTGAGTTCATTTAGTCCATGACTTCGGGCTCCATTTGAAATCGTTCTTCTTTCGGGTCACTTGATAGAGAGGGCTTACAATCAGACTGTAATTTGGAATGTGCATTCTCCAAAAACCCACGACGCCTAAGAAAGCTTGTGTTTCCTTTTTGCTAGTTGGTGGAGACATGGCTGTTATTTTGTTGATCACATCCGTTGGGATCTGACGACGTCCATCTTGCCATTTTATTCCTAAAAACTGGATCTCCTGTGCAGGTCCCTTGACCTTACTTTGTTTTATGGCAAACCCGGCCTTCATCAGGATTTGGACTATTTCCTTCCCTTTTTCAATAACTTCTCCTGCTGTGTTGCCCCATATGATGATGTCATCAATGTATTGCAGGTGTTCTGGAGCCTCACCCTGTTCCAGCGCAGTCTGGATCAGTCCATGGCAAATGGTGGGGCTGTGTTTCCACCCCTGGGGCAGTCGGTTCCAGGTGTACTGGACGCCCCTCCAAGTGAAAGCAAACTGTGGCCTGCACTCTGCTGCCAAAGGGATTGAGAAAAACGCATTAGCGATATCAACTGTGGCATACCACTTGGCTGCCTTTGATTCCAATTCGTATTGCAGTTCTAGCATGTCTGGCACAGCAGCACTCAGCAGTGGCGTGACTTCATTTAGGCCACGATAGTCTACTGTTAGTCTCCACTCTCCATTAGACTTCCACACTGGCCATATGGGACTGTTAAAGGGTGAGCGAGTCTTGCTGATCACTCCTTGGCTCTCCAGTCGACGAATCAGCTCATGAATAGGAATCAAGGAGTCTCGGTTGCTGCGATATTGCCGCCGGTGCACCGTGGTCGTAGCGATTGGCACCTGTTGGTCTTCGACCTTCAGCAACCCCACAACAGAGGGGTCCTCCGAGAGACCAGGCAAGGTGGACAGCTGTTTCATTTCTTCCGTCTCCAAGGCAGCTCTACCAAAAGCCCACCGGTACCCTTTTGGGTCCTTGAAATACCCTCTCCTGAGGTAGTCTATGCCAAGGATGCACGGAGCCTCTGGGCCAGTCACAATGGGGTGCTTCTGCCACCCATTCCCAGTTAGACTCACTTTGGCTTCCAATACAGTTAGCTGTTGGGATCCCCCTGTCACCCCAGAAATACAGATGGGTTCTGCCCCTATATAGCTTGATGGCATTAGGGTACACTGTGCACCGGCGTCTACTAGAGCCTTATACTCCTGTGGGTCTGATGTGCCAGGCCACCGAATCCACACAGTCCAGTAAAACCAGTTGTCCCTTTCCTCCCCCTGGCTGGAGGGAGGGCCCCTCTAGTCCTCATCACAGTACTCGTTTCTCGTACATACGAGTCAGAAGTTTCTTCATTAAGATCAGGAGTAAAATCAGCCCTTCTACTCTGTCTGGGGAACTGCCCGCTGGAAACTGGAGCAGCAATTTTCCTGGAAGAACCCCTTTCTGTGATTGTTTTCCCTTGCAATTCACGTACCCGTGCCCCTAGGGCTGTGGTAGGTTTCCCATCCCACTTCCTCATGTCCTCTCCGTGGTCACGCAGGTAAAACCATAGGGTGCCCCGTGGTGTGTACCCTTTATATTCTCTCTCTTGAGGAAAAGAACGCTGACTCCTAATAGCCGAGATACTGGTCCGTACAGGTGAGGAGTAGGACCTATCCTCTCTGAGTTGCTGGATCTCCCGGGACAGTTTTTTGGACAGTTTCTCCACAGCCGAGACGAGGGAGGAAGAAAGACTTTCCTCGTATTGCTGGAGTTGACCAGCCAATTCATCCAGTCTTTGCTCCTCTCCATCTTTCCAGGTCATCACTGCCAATGAATTGGCGTATGACGATGGTGAGCTCCTTATAAACTTCCGCCACATGGGTCGTGTGCACTTGACTTCATCTGGATCTTTGGATAGTTGTTCATTGTTCAGGTCATCATAAATCACCTCCAGCACAGCTAATTCCCTCAGAAACTGGATACCCTTCTCCATGGTGGCCCACTTGCTTGGGCGACATATGACATCTTCCTTAAAGGGATACCTTTCCTTCACGCTTGACAAGAGTCGCCTCCAAAGGCTGAGGACTCGTGTCCCTTTTCCAATTGCTTTGTCAATGCCCCCTTCCCTAGAAAGGGATCTCAGCTGCATGGCTTCCCTACCCTCTAATTCCAGGCTACTGGCCCCATTATCCCAGCATCGGAGCAGCCAGGTGACAATGTGCTCGCCTGGGCGACGGCTGAAATCTTTTCGTATATCTCGCAGCTCACTCAGGGATAGAGATCGGGTGGTCAATGCCTCGTTTATGAGTTCTTCCTCTTCTTCCTCCACAATCAGCGGCCGTCTCTCCTCCTCCCGTTCTCGTGATGGCCCTTCTCCAGGGTATTCGTACAGTTCTTCCTCCAGCCCCCTTTTAGAAGAAGCTTCTTCCTCCCTTACTAAATGAGCCGACTTCCGCTTCCAAGATTTCTTCTTGTGTACAGGGGCGACTGATACCAGCACAGGCTAGTTCTTTGGTTCAGCCACAGGGCGTGTCGCTGGGGTCTGAGTGGCCACAGGGCCTGGCGCCGGGGTTGGAGTGGCTGCAGGGCATGTTGCCCGGGTCTGAGTGGCTGCAGGGCGTGTCGTCTTACTGTCAGAGCCAGAGACCTTCTCTTCCCTTTGAGGGTACTGAATGGTGTCGAACAGGGCTCGGTAGGCATGGGCCAGGCCCCAGCACATTGCAATGATCTGCATCTCTCTGGAGTTGCCAGGGTGACAGCATACTTTGTCCAAATGTTCTACTAACTTTTCAGGATTCTGCACTTGCTCAGGGGTGAAGTTCCAAAACACTGGGGGTGCCCATTGGCCTAGGTACTTGCCCATCTTGTCCCACACACCCTGCCACTCATAACTATTCAGCCTTGGGGCAGATCTCTGGATGATATTCTTAAATTGCTTACCAACTTTAGACAAAACCGAAACAATATTCCCAAGAAGTACCAATAGAAGTATCTTAACTACCCAAGGCTGTTCAAAATACTGAGAAGTTACTGTAATGAAGGAGGAAACATCATAGAAGAAGGTAGTGACGCTGCCATTCTGTATTTCCTCCGTAAAAAAACTCTCAGAAAAGTCACTGTAATTGCTAGTTGTCTCCACGAAATGGTATCCGTGGTACAGTAACGGCTTCATTGCGAAACCTACATACCACACTAACGTCAAGGTCAATGTTCTAAAAACAAACCTCACAAGTGAGACATCACTAATCACTGCAGACCACAGCAAACTGCAAAACCCAACACCAATCTTTAACATGTACAGCAGGAAAAAGAGTGCGATGCAGATTATACAAATCAATATCGAGAACAGAGAAACCAACATTGTGACCCACAACTACTAACAGATATAAGTTCCTTAATACACTCCGGTTAATCTGTTATTATCTCAAACCCTTCGAGCCCCACGTTGGGCGCCAAAAAGGACTGTCATGGTTTAACCTCAGTCGGCAACTGAGCACCACCCAGCTGCTCACTCACTCCCCCCACCCCCAGTGGGATGGGGAGAGAATTGGAAGAGCACAAGTGAGAAAAACTTGTGGGTTGAGATAAAAACAGTTTAATAATTGAAATAAAATGATAATAATAATAATAACAATATGATGTCCTGGTTTCGGCAGGGATAGAGTTAATTTCCTTTCTAGTAGCTGGTACAGTGTTTTGGATTTAGGATGAGAACAAAGTTGATAACACACCGATGTTTTAGTTGTTGCTAGGTAATGCTTACACTAGCCAAGGACTTTTCAGCTTCCCATGCTCTACTGACTGAGAAGGCTGCAGGTGCACAAGAAGCTGGGAGGGGGCACAACCAAACTGGCCAAAGGGACATTCCATACCATGTGACGTCATGCTCAGTACATAAGCAGGGGGAAAGCTGGCCAGGGGGGGCCGCTGCTCGGGGACTGGCTAGGCATCGGTCGGCGGGTGGTGAGCAATTGTACTGTGCATCACTTGCTTTGTGTATTATTATTATTATTATCATCATCATATTATTATCATTTTATTTCAATTATTAAACTGTTTTTATCTCAACCCACGAGTTTTTCTAACTTGTGCTCTTCCAATTCTCTCCCCCATCCCACCGGGGGTGGGGGGAGTGAGCGAGCGGCTGCGTGGTGCTTAGTTGCTGACTGAAATTAAACCACGATACTCATGAAGTTCAACTAAGGGAAATGCCCAGTCCTGCCCCTGAGGAGGAATAACACCATGCACCAGTATAGGCTTGGGGCTGAACTAGCTGGAAAACAGCTTTGCAGAGAAAGACCTGGGGGTCCTGGTGGACACCAAGTTGAGTGTGAGTCCACAAGGGGCCCTTATGGCAAAGGAGGCCAACAGCACCCTGGATTACATTAGGGAGAGCATCACCAGCAGGTCAAGGGAGGTGATCCTTCTACTCTACTCAGCACTGCTGAAACCCCAACTGGAGTACTGTGTCCAGTTCTGGGCTCCCCAGTACAAGAGAGACATGGACATACTGGAGCAAGTCCAGTGAAGGGCCACAAAGATGATTATGGGATTGGAGCATCTCTCATACAAAAAGAAGCTAAACAATCCCCGCTCTCTCAGGCTCAAGAAGAGGAAGCTCAGGGGGAGTCTTATCAATGTGTCTAAATACTTGACAGGGGGGCGTAAAGGAAATGGAGCCAGCCTCTTCTCAGTGGTACCCAAGTGAAAGGACAAGAAGCAATGGACACAAATTAAGATACAAGAAATTTCACTTAAATGTAAGGAAAAAAATATTACTGTGAAGATGGTCCAAAACTGGACCAGGTTGCCCAGAAAGGTTGTAGAGTCTCCCTCCTTGAAGATATTAGAAACCCAACTGGACATGACCCTGAGCAACCTGCTCTAGTTGACCCTTCTTTGAGCGGGGGGTGGGGGTGGGGGGGTGGGCTAAACAATCACCAGAGGTCCCTTCCAACCTCAGCAATTCTATGATTACTTTGGAATTTACAACAAGCAGGACATCCCAAAAGTTCCAGAAATGGCAGACTACTTTGGCACAAGACAGTTGCACTGATTCTAGCAACACATAGAGCAATAAGTATTTTCAATTCCTCTGTTTCTCCTCGCTATCTAATATAGCTTTTGTCTTTTTATAGCCTGAATCAACCCAAAATGAGTTTCAGCCACAGGGTATTTTTGATCAGATCCCCTGCCTTAGCAAGATATTGGAAAGCAAGTAAACTGAACCATTTAGATCTGATGAAAAGGCAATGTAGACCCAAGCTTCAGCTGCATGCCAATAGAATGTTACTGTGCAGATCACATTCCCTTATCTTTAAATCTACAGAAAAATAATTAGTCCACCTCCTCCCTCCAACTGAAGTCACGATCCACAGGTACTTTTGGAAAAAAAAAATACATTATGAAATCACAACACACTGTTACTGGGAACAGGAAAGCTTGGGGCCACCTTTCTTACATCATGAAAAATACAAAATGACACTATGAATGTTTCATGATATTTGCTTGATTTACTAACTATAACCAAAACTAAGATTCTGCAAGTTTAAGAACCGATAATAGGAAGACAGCTCACTATAATTAGAACAAGTAGCTTACAAGTCAGTGTTTTGCATTTTAGATCCCCATAAAACACCATTTGTTAGATAACATTTATCAGGACCTAACTATTGCCATTCCAGGGTCAAACAATGATTCAATCAATGAACACAAAATGTATATGAAACAATATAAAACCAGTAAAAATGAAAGAGATCTTCAGCTGACATAAACTAGTGTTATTCAACTTACATAACAGGAGCTGAACTCATGAAAGTTCACTCTTGGAAGGCAACTTGCAGTTTTGCATACAAACCACAGAATCAGAAATACATCACTGTGGGGATGGGAATCTCCTGAGTTTGATTTTAATGAGCAAACATTGTACCACCTGGCATGAGAAGGCACGTAAACAGAAGATAACAGAGGAAGCAATATGCTGCAGCTGAAAGGAGGAAAAGGAATGTGCAGCAGCTGGAAGGAGACAACAAGATAAAGGCCATGAAGGCATTTTGCAACAGAGGAAGGAGGAGGAAGAACGGGCCAGTCTGCTAGAGTGTAGATGCATGTGAACACAAGGCTATAACCTTTCTGCAAGCTGCAGGTAGTGCGTGTACACTTCTGCTTGCTATAAAAGATGCTAACAAAGAGCAATAAAGGTCTTTGGCTACTGCCTGCCAGAGTCCGTGCTGCTTAAATCCCCACACATCACCTCAGTTCTTGATCCAGACACTTAGGACAGAGACAAACAAGCTCTGTACACTGCCCCAGCTTTTTCTCCAGCCCTCTGACAGAGATCACCATCCTCACCCACAGTACAGCGAGTAGAATGGGTTGTGTACCTGCATCACAGACATTTCAGTGTGGAGGTCAAATAACATAAGGCTCTTTTACAAAGAGAGATGGTTTACTTTTGGATAGTTCTAGTAGTCCCCACCTCCAACTCTTTCCCAGTCCTCTTGTAGAAGCTCATCCCTATTGTCTAGTTGTTTTGGTTTCTCATGAAGCAGTTTCTGAAGCACTGTAAATTACAGCCTAAGTTATTTAATAAAACAAAAAATCAGCACCAAGAAAAGAGCAACTAACAGCTAGGGGCTGGATCTACTACAGCCATCCCAAGGGAAGTCATCAAGAGTCAGTGCCCATAGAAGATGAGCATAAGCAATGTTATCAAATTTTTCACCGAAGAAGTTGAGGCATGTGTATATGATCCCTTGTTAAAGGTAGCTTTGCTACAGAAGGCAATAACCTTCAGGAAAAGAGTAAAACTATTTAGTTGGAGTTAAGGAACTACTTCACCACATATCAATATTCACAACACTCTGCCAGTGCCTAAAAATCAAGTCTACACTTGGAGTAGCACTATTCAGTGCTACATGTACAGATTTTACTCTACTTTTAGGGGACAGAAGACTCACTCATGACTTTGTTGACTGGTTAGGGATCAAGGGGAAGCAGAGAGAAAGAGATGCTCATACGAAAAGTGATAGTTGTGGGTTTTTTACTGACAAAATCTTTTTCAATCTCAGTCTTATTATCCTATATATTTGCAAACTATCAAAGCTGTGCAAATAAGGCATAAGCTTCTACTTGCTTCCATTTTCATGGCAAATGATCTTTATGTTGTAATTTTCCATTTATTACTCCCACTAGAGGATCAATCTGAAATGAAAAACTGAAATGAAGGAGCACAGAAGAGGCGGAAGCCAAGGACGCTCTATATACGGAGATCAATTGCAGTAGGAAACAAAAAATATAATGAGTATTGCAATGATTTGTAAAATCAGTCTCATTTGCTGCTAAATTAAAATTCCCTTTTAGAAAGAAGGGCCTTCATTTGTATAACAATACACTGACTCTCACAAAAAAAGCTGTCGGCCTTGACATGTAACTCTCATAATACTAAAGGAAGAAAATTTTGGTGTAACATTTATTGCCTTGATCTCAGGGGTTATGGTTAGATGCGAGTAACACCGAAGAAAGATCTAAATATACAGGAAAGGTGTCATTTACAGCATCGTTCCATTTGCCATTGTTTTCTGTTTAAATGATATGGAACCTAACACAAGATTTAGTTTGCTACAGTTAAAGAAAAAAAAAAAAATCCATATATCTTTGACTCTTCAGCCAATTATTTACCTAAAATATTTATCAAAGACCTTAGAAAGAATGGAGTTCATCTAATGTTTGGAAATGTTAGACATCAAAAAAAAAAATTGAACACCAAAAAACAAAATAAACAGCAAATATAAAGGAAAAAAATCAACTCCAATGTAACCTATTTAGTCATATTGAGGTTACAGCACAGTATTTATTCAATAATATTTACACTCACTTTAAAAATAATTTTTAAAAATCTGATTCCAATTATAGGTTAAAAAATACTTTTTTCCATTGTATATATTTTGTTTCTCCTTAATCATACATTTTGTTTGGGCACGAAAAGACAAATTTATAAACTCCATTCTTCCCCTAGCAAATATAAAGTGCTTCCTTAAATGTGGTCAGGGGAAGTACCACTTGTTTTATCTACATACAAACTTCATATGAATAATATTAAAATAAAATAATATTTTAAAAAAAAGGATCTAAACTCAATCACTCCCTTCCCCCTACGCACAAAGAGACTAGATCGTTAGAGATCGCAAGTTTCCCACTCTGATTGTCTTCATTAAACAGTAAGCTTTTTCTTTTAAAACCCCAACATGAATTTTCCAGAATTGCTGGGGAATGTACAGGCCTTGACTTTATAACTGTAACACACCCCAGCACCTCCATCCACAAACACACAAGTGACATGCAAGCATATTTAGCAGAACTATATTTCCTTCCTAGGAAGTTTTAGCCCCAAATCAAGAGGATCTCAAAATTGATTTTGAAAGAGCCAGTCCTACTTTCTTCTCTCACTCTACAAAGCAATGGCTGCACTGCTTTTCCTGGTGGGTTACCTTGATGAAGTGACACCCAAAAGTGAGATCTAAGCACGCACAACTTGGGTTAAGAACCAGATGCACAGACAGGAAGCATGTTTCATGGCAAAGCTAGGCCTCTCTCCTCCTCTTCTTCCGTCATCATATCACACCAATCAAACACGTCCATAAATGTGTAAGTCTGTATTTGGCTGCTGTGACTTCCCGATTCTCTGCCGCTGAACGCATATGCGGGGGAAGAAAGAAAGAAAAAAAAAACAAAAAGAAAAAAAACCTCACAAACACACCACACACAAACAAAACAAAAAACACCAAAAAACCACCCCCAGCTACCACAAAACACTGCCTTTCTCTCTCCAGAGATAGAGACAGGCTGTAACTGCTCTCCTTCTCCAGGTTTACTCAGCACACAGCACCCAGTAACAAACTGGAACACTCCCGAAAGCCCCATTTTCTCCTTACCTCCTCTTAACCACCGAGAGGGGGAGGGGGAGAAAAAGAAAAACAAACAAAAAAACCCAACCCATCCCCTTTTTTTTTTTTTGTGCAAAATACAAGATCCCTCTCCCAACAGGATGATGAGAATCACATCTTTACAAAGAACTTACACGCTTATATTAATATAGATGCATGTACTCCCCCAAAAAAGGCAGATTTTCCATGCAATTTGCATGTTATTTCCGGTATGTATGGAAGACAATTATAAATTTGTAAGCGCATGTTGTTTTATGCTACTCTTTGTTGCTCAGACTATTGCAAGGTGCGGAGGGGGGGGGACGGACGACACTTGCTTTTTTTCCCAGAAAAAAAGGGAATGAGAGAAACTATTTTAGGAAATTAATCACAAAATTTTTACAGGAGGAGTGACTTGACTGTGCAATTAAAACCAGAGATTGAAAGATACTAAAATGAAAGGCAACAGGAGCTGCAGCCTTGGTTAGTGAATCCCCCCACCCCCCAAACGTTCTCCCGCGTGTTCATATGTTTGGGGCAGTCAGACAGGAAGATTATCCAGCTCACAGCCTCCTTGGCATTGCTAGTTAATGCTGCTGCTCTAACAATTAACACCACTCCTCACACACAGCTCTTTCCACTCCACTTCTCTTTCCTCAGCCACATCTACTTAATTCTTTGCAATAGAAAACAACAACGCCATTACAAAACACTCACAAAGTGCAGCATTTGTTGTCCCCTTCCCCAAGACAGAAGGCAATGAATTTCAAAGTGCAACGTTCAGCTGCAATAAATCTAACCCTTCTGCTCAAAAGACTGGAAGATTATAATCTCCCTCCCAACACGCTGTTTAGAGCCACTAAAATACAGATCAATCAATTAATGCAGGGGAAAAAAAAAATTCAAAAAGACAAGACCAACTCCCAGCCCCATCATAGCTGCTGAGCTACTCCTGAAGAGGCTATTGCTTCTGGGATCTATTTCTATTTAGACTGCTTTGCCCAGAGCCTTTCAAACGCAATACCAAGGGATTACAAAAGCAGCCAATTATTCTTATCTTAATTTTTCAGACACTTTCTTTAAAAATTACATATACACACAGACGGATAGATTGATAGATACACATACACACCATTCCCTGCTTCCTCCTCCTTCTCTCTGTTGGTGCAGCTGAATTGCAAATCAGGAAGGCTGGTGGGTTTTTTTATTCTTATTAGAGATTTACATTATGATTATTCCAGAAATGCTGGATCAAAACTTTTTTCTCTTCACCCACTGAAAAATATAAATATCTTTGGAGAAATGGAAGTTGTAGACGGCATAAAGGAATAAAAGGAAGGCACATAATCCTTGAAGCCAGCAAGCATGTTTTTTTAAGGAGTGAAAGTGGGCATGATGCGTGCTTACATAATTAATAAAAATAAATTATTTTTAAAAAAAACCTATAATGGAAAAGGTTGAGAGCATACATGGGAAAGGGGAGGGATGAAATCGTAAATTACAGTTACCTTGCTTTGGAAAAATGTTGTGTTGAACAGCTTCCCTCTCTGTGAGTCACTCAGAGTACAAAACCAGAGAGGGATGAGATTATGACTTCATTGATGACAACTATTCCCTCCTCCTGCCTCGTCCCACCGCTTCTCCAACCCGACACCATCACTCAAGAAAAGGGTTCTCCCATTGGTTCACCTCAAGGAGAGCACCCGCCTCCTGTTCAGAAAGGGCGATCCGATTAACTGTTGTTTAGCCTGGAACGGAGGGGGTGGGGGCTGCATTAGGAAGAGCATTGCCAGTAGGTCGAGGGAGGTGATCATTCCTCCTCTACTCGGCACTGGTGAGGCCAGTACCCCTAAGTCCTTCTCGGCAGGGCTGTTCTCAATCCTTTCATCTCCCAGTCTGTATTGATACTGGGGGTTGCCCCGACCCAGGTGCAGGACCTTGCACTTGGCCTTGTTGAACCTCATAAGGTTCACATGGGCCCACTTCTTGAGCTTGTCCAGGTCCCTCAATGACATCCTGTCCCTCAGGCATGTCAAATGCACCACTCAGCTTGGTGACTTCTCAAATATCATGGAGAGTGGCTTGGCAACTACATCAGCCAATTCCCTCAGGAATCTCATTGGGTCCCATAGACTTATGTATGTTCAGGTTCCTCAAGTGGTCTCGAACCCGATCTTCTCTTACAGTGGGAGGGACTTTGCTCCCCCAGGCCCTGCCTTGTGGTCCATCCACTCGAGAGGTGTGGGAAGAGAGATTGCCAGTGAAGACTGAGGCAAAAAAGTTGTTGAGTACCTCAGTCTTTTCCTTGTCCATTGTTACCAGTTTGCCCGTCATGTTCATCGGTGGGGGTACGCTTTCTTTGACCTTCCTTTTCTGGCTGACGTACCTATAGAAGCCCTTATTATTCTTTGTGTCCCTTGCCAAATTCAGCTCCAGCTGCGCCTTGGCCTTCCTGACCCCATCCCTACACAACCGGGCAGCGTCCCTATACACTTCCCAGGATACCTGTCCCTGCTTCCACTGCCTGTGCATTTCCTTCTTGCCCTTTAGTTTGACCAGCAGGTCTTGACTCAGCCATGCCGGTCTCTTGCCTTCCTTTCCTGATTTTTTTATACCTGGGGATCGAGAGCTCTTGCGCTCTATGGAAAGCGTCCTTAAAGATCTGCCAGCTCTGTTCTGCTCCCTTGTCCCTGAGGGCAGTTTCCCAGGGGGTCCTATTGACTAACTCCTTGAACAGCTGGAATTTTGTTTTCCTAAAATTCAGGGTCCTGACTTTACTCTTCGCCTGTCCCATATCCCTCAGGACTGCGAACTCCACCAGTGCATGATCACTGCAGCCCAGGCTGCCTCCAATCTTGACGTCTCCAATTAGCTCACTTGCATTGGTGGCCATCAGGTCCAGTAATGCATCCCCTCTGGTAGGGCTGTCTATTACCTGGCCTAAGAAGTTATCCTCAATGCACTCCAGGAGTCTCCTGGATTGCCTACAGCTCGCCGTGCTACTTTTCCAGCAGATGTCGGGGTGGTTGAAGTCCCCCAGCAGGACGAGAGCCTGCGAGCGCGATGCCTCCTGTAGCTGGAGTAAGAAGGCTTCGTCAATAGGCTCCCCTTGATCGGGCGGCCTGTAGTAAACACCGACCACAAGGTTCCCTTTGTTGCCTCGGTCTCTAATTCTTACCCATAAGCTTTCAACCTGCTCGTGGCTATTCTTCAGAGACAGCTCTTCACAATCTATCCATTTCTTGACGTAGAAGGTAACCCCTCCGCCCCTCCTTCCTCGCCTGTCCCTTCTGAACAGCTTGTAGCTATCGATAGCAGCGCTCCAGTCACGGAATTCATCCCACCAAGTTTCAGTAATGGCAACTCGGTTGTAGCTTTCTAGCAGCATGGTGGCTTCCAACTCCTCCTGTTTGTTGCCCATACTGCGTGTATTGGTGTAGAGGCACTTCAGCTGGGCTGTCGGCCGTGTCACCTTCTTAGAGGAACACACCTTAATTCCTTTGAGGTATTTCACCAGTGTTTCCCTGTTGGCTCCTATTACCTCAGGAGCCCCCGGCTCATCTCTGTAAGACTTCAGGTGTGCTCCAGTGTACCCAGCAAGTCTCAGAGCAACAGGCTGAGGGCCCTCGCTAGCACCCTGTCCCTCAAACCTTGGCATGTCATCCCATGGCTTGTCACGGGCGAGCCTGATATTATCCCCCTCCCCCTTCAAGTCTAGTTTAAAGCTCTGTCAATCAGCCCCGCTAGCTCGTGAGCAAAGACCCTCTTCCCCCTTTGAGAAAGGTGAATCCCATCCGATGCCAGCAGGCCTGGTGCCATGTAGGCCATCCCATTATCGAAAAACCCAAAATTGTGGCGGTGACACCAGCCACGGAGCCATGTATTAATAGACTGGGTCCGTCTGTTTCTTCCAATATTGCTGCCTGCAACTGGAAGGATAGAGGAAAAAATTACCTGTGCCCCAGATTCCCTTACCAACCGTCCCAAGGCCCTGAAGTCTCTTTTGATTGTCTTGAACTACGCATTGCGGCTTCATTGCCACCCACATGGAAGAGCAATAATGGGTAATAGTCCGAAGGCTGTATCAGGCTAGGAAGTTTTCTAGTGATGTCCTTAACCCAGGCCCCAGGGAGGCAGCAGACTTCCCTAAGAGGAGGGTCTGTCCAGCATATTAGACCCTCTGTTCCCCTCAGAAGGGAGTCACCCACAACTATAACCCATCTTTTCTTCCTCGTGGAGGTGGTCGTGATACTGGGGGTAGGCCTTTCTGACCTTGGCAACACCTCTGGCGTAGATGGACCATCATCCACACCATCAGTTGACTGACCTTCCACATCCAGAGTCTCATACCTGTTGTATAGAGGCACCTGGGAAGGCGAGGTAGGCAAGGAGGGGGTTTGCCTGCCGCCCCGAGTGTAGACTTGCCTCCATTCACTCCTTTCCTTTAAGTTACTGCCTTCTGCCTGGCGGGGGGAAGGATACAGGATCCCCTTGATCTTGGTTTTTTTTCTGGTGGATGTTCCTGTTTCTGTCTCAGGGAGGGCAGAGCATGGTTCCACCAGTCTATCTCTTTTTCAGACTCCCTGATGCTCCTTAACCTGCCCACTTCCTCTCAAAGCTCTGCCACCAAGCTGAGCAGATCATCCACTTGGTCACACCTCACACATCTGTTCTCACTACTGCCATCAGATACTAGTGAAAGGCTCTGGCACTCCCTGCAGCCTGAGACCTGGATGGCTGCATGTTTTCATGGGAGCTCTGTCTGGGTGGCCACATCAGTTCTGGTGAGTGCAGAGGACATAGCTTTCTGCTGGGTGGATACCATAGCTAAGCTCCTTCTGGGAGGGTGATGACCACCAATTGAACTCACCTTTGGAGCTGGTAGGTTGACAACACCCTTCACGCGCAAACTGACGCACCACACCCTGGTCGCTAGCACTTCCTAAGCTGCTTTTTATAGGTGTAGGGGTGGCTGCAGTTGTTCTGGCAACGCCCAGGCCTGGTCAGCATCTCTCAGGAGAGCTGGCGAGTCTCTCTGCTGCCCTGGCATTTCCCTGCCTCAGGAACCCCCCTGTACACCAAGATCTGCCGCTCCGCTGCGGACCGAGCTGACACCAGAGGAGCTCACCTCGGCGACTGACTGCTAGTTTCAGTTACACCGCATTTAAATCTCCCGCGGTTGCTCTGGCAATGCCCAGGCCTCGTCAGCGTCTTTCACGAGAGCTGCCGGCTCCTGGCGGGTCTCTCTGCTGCCCTGGCGTTTCCCTGCCTCAGGAAACCCCCCCTGTACACCAAGATCTGCCGCTCCGCTGCGGACCGGGCCGGCACCAGAGCAGCTCCCCTCGGCAACTTATCTAGTCCGTGCTTCATCAGTGTGTCTATGAGGATAGTATGAGAGACAGTGTGAACAGCCTTGCTAAAGTCAAGAAGAACATCCATTATTCTCCCCTCATACACCAAGCTAGTCATCTTATCACAGAAGGCTAGCAAGTTGGTCAGGCATGATTTTCCCTTCATAAATCCGTGCTGACTAATCCCAAGCACCTTTTTGTCATATGTCTGGAAATGGCTTCCAGGATTGTTTGCACCATCACTTTCCCAGGGATGGAGGTGAGGCTGACCAGCCTCTAGTTCCCTGGATCCTCCTTCTTGCCCTTCTTGAAGATAGGAGTGACGTTTGCTTTCTTCCAGTCCTCAGGAACCTCTCCTGATCACCATGACCTTTCAAAGATAATTGAGAGTGGCCTCTCAATGACATCAGCCAGCTCCCTCTGTACTCATGGGTGCATCTTGTCATGTCCCATGGACTTAGATATGTCCAGTTTGTTTCAATGTTCCCTAACTTGATCCTCCTCTACTGAGGGTAAGTCTTCCTTGCTCCAGATTTACCCAGTAGTCTCAGGGGCCTGGGATTCCTGAAAGCAAATCTTAACAGTAAAAAAATAAGGCTAAGAAGCAATCAATACATCAACCTTTTCTGTGTCCTTTGTCACCACGTCCCTTGCCCCTTGGATTATTCCAAGCAGCTCCCTGAAGAGGCCATAGTCAGCTCTTCTGAAGTCTAGGATTGTGATCCTGCTATTTGCCTTGTTCCCTCCTCATGGGATCCTTAACTCTACCATCTCATGGTCACTGTGACTAAGGCTGCTCTTCCACTGCCCCCTCCCCACCAAACTTCACATCCTCAACCTTGTAAATATGAGGTTCAGTAGAGTGCCTCCCCACCTTGGCTTCTTGATCACCTGTGTCAGGAAGTTGTCATCAATGCACTCCAGAAGCCTCATAGATTGCTTGTGCCCTGCTATGTGGTCCCTCCAGTAGATATCAGAGTGGTTCAAGTGGACCAGGGCCTGCAAAAGTGAGGCTTCTTCCAGTTGTCTGAAGAAGGCCTCATCTACTACTTCTTCCTGATCAGGCAGGCTGTAGCAGACACTCACCACAACATCGCCCATGTTGGTCTGCCCACTAATCCTAACCCATAAGCTCTCAGCTTGCTCTCATCTGTGTCTAGGCAGAGATCCATGCATTCCAGCTGCTCTCTCACATGAAGGGCAGCTGCCCCTCCTCACCTTCCTGGCCTGTCCTTCCTAAAGAGCTTGTATCCATCCACTGCAGCACTCCAATCATGTGAACTATCCTACCACATCTCTGTGATCCCTATGAGATCTTAGCTCTGTAACTGCACACAAACTTCTCATTCTTCCTGACTGTTCCGCATGTTGTGTGCATTAGTGTATATGCACTTCAGAGGCATGCAGTCATGCTGATTTCCCAGAAAATGTGTTAGAACTTTCCTCCTAATTCTGTCCTCTTGGCACTTCCTTATCTGTGTGTATATGCTTGAAGTGGTTCCCTCTCAGCCCTGTTTTGTTGATTTTGAGGTCTCTCCTGTGCACATCACCCTGCACCCTTTTTGCTTGTCAACCCAGTCCACCACTTTCTCACTTGACTGTGGGTTGTCCTCTCCCTTTCCCCATTGTTCCTAGTTTAAAGCTCTCCTCACAAGGCTGGCCAGTCTGTTGGTAAAGATGCTTTTGCCTCACTTGGTCAGGTGGATCCTGTCTATCCCTATCAGTTCTCAAACCCCAAAGGGTCCCTTGGTCATAAATGCCAAATCCCTGTTGTTGTTACCATCTATGAAACCCATGGTTGACCTGCAGGCTCTGTCCCCTTCTCCTCAAGTCCTCCCCCCTCATTGGCAAAATTGAGGAGTAAACCACGTAGGCCCTAATGCCCTTGCCCCCAGAGCCATGTGGTCACTCTTGATATGCAGTATTATTGGTGCCCACATGTATGAGCAGCAGGGCTTAATAGTCCAAGGGCTGGACAAGTCTCAGCAGTCTCTCCATAGCATCTTGGATCTGAGCCCCTGACAAGCAACAAACCTCCCTGGACAGCAGGTCAAGTTCAGCAGATGGGAGCCTCTACCCCCTGCAGGAGGGAGTCTCCCACTACTATTGGTTGCTGCTTCCTTTTGGTGCTACTGCTTGGTTCAGGCTCAGCTGGCTCTGATGCTTTGTTGGACAGAGCTTCCAGCCCTTCATTTACAATTAGGGTACTGAACCTATTCTGCAATTGCAGATCTATGGGTAGAGCAGGAGCCTTCCTCCTGGTGCCAGAAGTCACAAGTTTCCAGCCTTTGCCATCATGGGAGTCTCCATTTCCCACCCCAATAAGCACAGATTCTGGCTGCCCTTCCTTCAGTGCAGTTGGGGATTCAGGCCTTTGTATCTGCAGTCTTGGAAAAGATACAGTTGGATTGTTCCTTGTCATCCCTGATGCTATGTAGTCTGCTGACCTCTTCTCCCAGCTCCTTTACTTGGCAACACAGATCTTCTACCAGCACACAGCTGCAGGCAAAGAGACCATCTCTCCTTGCCCCAGTCTCAACAAAAGACCCCAGGCATTCCCTAGGGCCTGAGACCTGGAGAGCTACAGCCTCCCTCTGGAGCCTCTGATGTTCCAGGGATAGTTGCTCCATTGGGTGCTGGGAACCTTGCCCTGTGGCACATCACAACCATTGCTGAGCATGTGCACATTGCCCTCAGCAGAGTTGCTGGCCCCCTTCTATGCAAACTGCTATGTAAATTGTTGCATCTGTTGCCTGTGCTCTGGGCCTAGCAGTTACATAAGCCTCTTCCTAGCACATGCTGAAAGGGTGCTTGACCCTCCCTAATCAGGAGTTGGCTGGGAAAAAAAAGCTCAAACCACCCTTGGATCAGAAATAGCTGACAGAGCTTGTTAGAAGCTGCTAGAAATACAGTTTCTGGGTGTCAAATAGCAAGATGGGCGCCATCACATTCCTACTCACATGAATGACAAGATCGTGGCAATAGCGCCACTAACCAATAAAAAGGAAACATAAGGGGTTTTTTTTGAATGGTGGGATTTTGGCAAATGCACATGCCCAGGTACAGTCAGCTCATGAACCCACTGTACCAAGTCACCAGGAGAAAGAACTCATTTAGGTGGGGACCTGAGCAACAACAAGCCTTTGACTAGGTAAAACAAGAAGTAGCATGTGCAGTTGCCCTAGACCCCATCAGAACTAGTCCAAATGTCTGAAACATACTATTACACATCAGCAAGGGACCAATCAGTCCAATGGCGTTTATGGTAGAAAGCACCAGGAGAGACCAGAAGAAAACCCCTTGGATTCTGGAGCTGAGGCTACTGAGAATAATAGGAAAATTATATCCCAACAGAAAAAGAAATATTAGCTGCGTATGAGGGAATCTGGGAAGCATCTTAAATGGTGGGAACAGAATCACAACTACTTCTAGCACCTCTCTGGATGCTGAAAGGAAAAATGCCCTCCACTAATCACGTGACAAGTGCTACCTGGAGTAAATGGACAGTCCTGATTACCCAGCAAGCTCAGATGAGGAAACAGGGATATCCAGGTCTGGTAGAAGAGCTGATGGAATGGCCCGAAAATTGTGATTTTGGGGCCTCATTCAAGGTATTACCACAAAGCCCCAAAATACGACAAACTATACAAAGAAGAGCGACAATGTGCTCTGTTTGCTGACAGTTCTTGTCAAATTATTGGCAAATAGAGAAGATGGAAAGCTGTCCTTTGGAATCCCATCTATCAGGTGATAAAAATGGATGAAAGTGAAGGACAATTGAGTCAGTTTGCACAAGTCCAAGCCATAAGACTAGCCATCGATGTTGCATTGCAGAGGAAATGGTTCCGGTTATACCTGCATACTGATTCTTGGATGGTGGCCAGTGCCCTCTGGGGCTGGCTCACACAGTGGAAACAGGAATTGGCAGAGATGACAAAAGCCTATTTGGATGGCTAACACGTGGATAAACATCATACAGGATTTGGAAAAACTCAGTGTGGGAGTACGACACGTCAATGCCCATATCCCAAAGGGAAGGGCCACCAAAGAACAAACCAACAACCATCAAGCAGACCAAGCTGCTCAGATTGCCACAATCAACAAAAACCTGTACTGGGAACATAGAGGGGAACTATTTGTAGCTTCATGGACTCACGAAATGTCAGGATGAGATATCACCTATCTCTGGGTGAGAGACTGAGGGGTGGACTTGTCTAGACATGCCATTATACAAATAATAAAGGACTAAATTTTTTATGTTAGTGAAAAAAGCTGAACAATTAAAAATTCTGAAGCATTAAAGACAACATTTAAACTACCAATCTTGAGATGCATGATAAATAGACTCAGTTTTCAATGGTAATCTCTCTTCCCACATCTCTCGAGTCCCTGAACCTCAGGGCAGGGACTAGGGGAATGAAGTCACTCCCATCGTAGGAGAAGATCAGGTTCGAGACCACCTGAGGAACCTGAACATACATAAGTCCATGGGACCTGATGAGATGTGTCCCAGGGTCCTGAGGGAATTGGCTGATGTAGTTGCCAAGCCACTCTCCATCATATTTCAGAAGTTATGGCAGTCAGGCGAAGTCCCCAGTGACTGGAGAAAAGGGAATATCGCATCCATTTTTAAAAAGGGTAAAAAGGAGGACCCTGGGAACTACCAACCATTCAGCCTCACCTCCGTGCCCAGTAAGATCATGGAACAGATCTTCCTGGAAGCTATGTTGAAACATATGGAAGACAGGGAGGTGATTCGAGACAGCCAACATGGCTTCACCAAGGGCAAATCGTGCCTGACTAATCTGTTGGCCTTCTACAATGGAGTGACTACATCAGTGGACAAGGGAAGAGCAACTGATGTCATCTATATGGACTTCTTTGACATGGTCCCCCACAACATTCTGGCCACTAAATTGGAGAGATATGAGTTTGACAGATGGACTGTTAGATGGATAAGGAACTGGCTGGATGGCTGCGTCCAAAGAGTCACAGTCAATGGCTCAATGTCCAAGTGGAAACCAGTAACGAGTGGTGTCCCTCAAGGGTCCGTACTGGGACCAATACTATTTAATATCTTCATCAACAACATAGACAGTGGGATTGAGTGCACTCTCAGCAAGTTTGCAGATGTCCTGGTTTCAGCTGGGATAGAGTTAATTTTCTTCCTAGTAGCTGGTACAGTGCTGTGTTTTGGATTTAGGATGAGAACAAAGTTGATAACGCACCGATGTTTTAGTTGTTGCTAGGTAATGCTTACACTAGCCAAGGACTTTTCAGCTTCCCATGCTCTACCGACTGAGAAGGCTGGAGGTGCACAAGAAGCTGGGAGGGGGCACAGCCGGGACAACTGACCCAAACTGGCCAAAGGGATATTCCATACTATATGATGTCATGCTCAGTACATAAACAGGGGGAAAGCTGGCCGGGGGGGTCGCTGCTCGGGGACTGGCTGGGCATCGGTTGGCGGGTGGTGCAATTGCATTGTGCATCACTTGCTTTGTATATTCTTCTTATTACTATTATTATTATTTTATTATTTCAATTATTAAACTGTTCTTATCTCAGCCCACGAGTTTTCTCACTTTTACTCTCCCGATTCTCTCCCCCATCCCACCGGGGAGGAAGAGTGAACGAGCGGCTGCGTGGTGCTCAGTTGCCGACTGAGGTTAAACCACGACAGCAGACAACACCAAGCTGAGTGGTGCAGTTGATTCGTTGGAGGGAAGGGATGCCATCCAGAGGGACCTTGACAGGTTTGAGGAGTGGGCCCATGCGAACCTCATGAAGTTCAACAAGGGCAAGTACAAGGTCCTGCACCTGGGTCGGGGCAATCCCTGATATCAATACAGGCTGCGGGATGAAGGGATTGAGAGCAGCCCTGCTGAGAAGGACTTGGGAATAATGGTGAACAAAAAACTGGACATGAGCCATCAGTGTGCGCTTGCAGCCCAGAAAGCCAATTGTATCCTGGGCTGCATCAAAAGAAGCGTGGCCAGCAATTTGAGGGAGGTGATTCTCCCCCTGTACTCCGCTCTGGTGAGACCCCACCTGGAGTACTGCGTCCAGCTCTGGAGTCCTCAGTAGAAGAAAGACATGGACCTGTTAGAGTGGGTCCAGAGGAGGGCCACAAAAACGATCAGGGGGCTGGAACACCTCTCCTATGAGGAAAGGCTGAGAGAGTTGGGGTTGTTCAGCCTGAAGAAGAGAAGGCTTTGGGGAGACCTTATTGCAGCCTTTCAATATATAAAGGGGGCTTATAAGAAAGACAGACTTTTTGCCAGCGTCTGTAGTGACAGGACAAGGGGCAACAGTTTTAAATTGAAAGAGGGTAGATTTAGACTGGATATATGGAAGAAGTTTTTTACACTGAGGGTGGTGAGACACTGGAACAGGTTGCCCAGAGAAGTCGTGGATGCCCCATCATTGGAAGAGTTCGAGGTCAGGTTGGATAGGGCTTTGAGCAACCTGATCTAGTGAAAGCTGTCCCTGCACACAGCAGGGGGGTTGGACTAGATGATCTTTAAAGGTGCCTTCCAACTCAAACCATTCTATGATTCTATGATTAGAGCTTTGTGCAGGACTAGTAGGGGGCATGGATTTATCCTAACAATGGTAGAAATGACTACAGGCTTGCCTAGAGACTTATCTAGTAGTCCATATCACTGCTAAAAACATGATAGCAGGTCTCAGAAAACAAATTTTGTGGAAACATGGTAGACTTGAAAGAATTGAGTCTGACAGTGGCTCTCATTTCAAAAATGAAATGAAAAAGTTATGGACATATGAACATGGAAATGACTCGATATACCATATCCCCTATTATCCCAAGACCTCCAGAAAAGTAGAGCCAGCATCTTCAATTACCAACACTGTTATAATAAACCAGAAGGGGCTAGAAAATGTCCCAAGATCTAATAAAATCTCTGTTCATAAAGAAAAAAATCAACGTAAACAGTTCAAATTTAAGTAGTAGATGGATGTCATCTTGAGTAATCTTAAGAAAAATAGTTTCAACAGTTACAGTTAAAGCCAAAGTATAACAACCTAATGGCCTTGGTAGGTCTTTTTGTTTTGCTTTACAGAGAAGTAATGGATGGAGGAATGGAAAAACTGTGACTGACTCTTATGCAAGTAGTGGAACTCAAGATATCTGTACCCTCTATATCTTTTAGAGAATTTGTATCCATTAATCGGAACGCAAGTTTTTGTGTAGTGTCTGTAGATCTACCAGTAGAGTGGGAAGATGGAACATGTTCATTCCCTCTCGTGTGAGAATGTAAAACCAACGCTACTGTGGCTATCATTGGTAATCACACCTATCATGCCCAAGCAATTGCATTGGCAGATGTGAGAAATCTGTCCAAAGAAAGTATTTGATGGACAGTATCCAGCTATGAGGTTGGGGAATACCTAAATAGCATCCTCCAAAGCCAAGCAGAACAAGAGACACAAATTGCAAAATTGTTAGGAGGCCTAGATACCCACTGGGAGGTAGAGATGGAAGTGTTACATCAACATGGGAATATACTTAAGACTGCTCACTGTGTAGCCACTGCAGATGAAGCACATTCGTATGATATATTCTCTAGTTATAGACCAAATGCTAATGCCTTGCTCCAACTCCTCATTCACCCCATTTTTTTATTTGTTGTGAGCACTTATAATCTTAATTATCATTGTTATAGTCCTGTATGTAAAGATCTAGAGACTGTCACAGAGGGTGTAATTTACGATGCAAGTAACTTCCAACTATATATCATTACATGAGTGAGAGTTACGGAGGTGTAGAGCAAGGGGTGGAATGTGTTTTGGCCTACTGAGCTGACATCACTCGAATAATTAGACTGTTGTCGGAGGTCCACAGTTTCACAGAATCACAGAATGGTTGAGGTTGGAAGGGACCACTGGAGGTCATCTTGTCCACCACCCTGCTCAAGCAGAGCCACCTAGAGCCAGTTGCCCAGGACTATATACATACAGCTTTTGAATATCTCCAAGGAGGGAGACTCCACAACCTCTCTGGGCAACCTGTTCCAGTGCTCAGTCACCCTCACAGTGAAAAAGTGTTTCCTGATGTTCACACAGAATCTCCTGTGTTTCAGCTTCTGCCCATTGCCTCTTGCCCTGTCACTGGGCACCACTGAAAAGAGCCTCGCTCCATCTGCTTTGCACCCTCCCTTCAGGTATTTATATACATTGATGAGATCCCCCCCGAGCCTTCTCTTCTCCAGGCTGAACAGTCCCAGCTCTCTCAGCCTTTCCTCATAGGAGAGATGCTCCAGTCCCTTCATCATCTTTGTGGCCCTTTGCTGGACTCTCTCCAGTGTGTCCATGCCTCTCTTGTACTGAGGAGCCCAGAACTGGACACGGGACTCCAGGTGTGGCCACACCAGTGCTGAGGAGAGGGGAAGGATCACCTCCCTCAACCTGCTGGCAATGCTTTGCCTAATGCAGCCGAGGATACAGTTTGCCCTCTTTGCAGCAAGGGCACATTGCTGGCTCATGTTCAACCTGGTACCCATGAGGACCCCCAGGTCCTTTTCTGCCAAGCTGTTTTCCAGCTGGGCAGCCCCCAGCATATATTGGTGCATGGGGTTGTTCCTCCCCAAGTGCAGGACTTGGCACTTCTCCTTGTTGAACTGCATCAGGTTCCTGTCAGCCCATTTCTCCAGCCTGTCCAGGTCCCTCTGAACGGCAGCACGACCCTCTGGTGTATCAGCCACTCCTCCCAGTTTTGTGTCATCTGCAAACTTGCTGAGGGTGTGCTCTGCCCCATCATCCAGGTCATTAATGAAGATGTTGAACAGAACTGGACCCAGTATTGACCCCTGGGGTACACCGCTAGTTACTGGCCCCCAACTAGACTTCGTGCTACTGATCACCACCCTCTGGGCCCAGCTGTTCAGCCAATTTTCAATCCACCTCACTGTCTGCTCATCCAGCCCAAACTTCATCAGCTTGTCTATGAGGGTCTTATGGGAGACAGTGTCAAAGGCCTTACTGAAGTCTACATAGACAATATCCACTGCTCTCCCCTCATCTACCAGGCCAGTCACTTCATCACAGAAGGTGATCAAGTTGGTCAAGCATGACTTCCCCTTGGTGAATCCATGCTGACTATTCCTGATGATTTCCTTGTCCTTAATGTGTCTGAAAATGGTTCCCAGGATTAGTTGACGCATCACCTTCCCAGGGATTGAGGTGAGGCTGACTGGCCCTGGGTCCTCCTTCTTGCCCTTTTTCAAGATAGGAGTGACATTTGCTTTCCTTAAGCAAATTCCTTGACCTTCAGTATGTTGGTTGGTAGTTGTTTGGGATGTAACTTTTGTTAGATAAAGCACATTAAGGTAGGTGTTATGAAAAAAAGATACCACCTAATTGGTAGAAATAGCAGAACTAAACTTATATAAGAATATTTGACTGGCGACTCACTACACCAGTCACAAGCAAGAGCTTGAAGCAGCCCACTAACCAGTAAAGATCAAACAATCTGGAAGATGCTCTCCACCTCATAAAATTTATCCACCTCAGCCCAAAAGAGATGGCACAAATCTGCATCTGGAACCAGCATGCTTAACACCCTGCTCCTTTTGACCGCTGACAACTGTGGATCCTGTCAGCAAGGAAAAGGGGAAGTAGAGATAACTTTTCTGTTGCTTTGTAGTGTTCTCTGTGTGATTAATCACTCTTTCACAGAGGCAATAAATATCCAAACTCCTTCACACACAATTATTGCATAATACTTAATGCATGTGTTTAGTCTGTCCTGATCTACACCATGACAGCAACCTGGGGGAAAAACAACATTGCAGGAAAAAACACTACTCCAAATCCCACTGCTGGGAGAGAAAGAGTATAGATAAAGATTTTTTCTATGTTCATGTTATCATTTTGGGATACTGCCATAAGTTTCATGTGTACTTTATAGCTTAGAGTAAGTGGTGAACTACAAGCAAACCTATGATTAGGTCAGTGCAATTCCAGTCTTCTTTGAAAATATCTTGAGCCAGCAGTAGGATATATTTCGTTTCCCAACCTCAGCATCTTTTTTTTCTAATTTGCCTAATAACATAAATCAGAATATGTCAAACAAAATATGACTGATCAATATGTTCTGCCCAAGTCAGCGCAGCAAACAAAATATTTTATATCAAGTAGAAGAGTTTTTTTGAGATTCTGTTCTACCTTAAGGTGGAATGTCTGAGGTAAGTCCAGAATTAATCACTTTCACTAGTTTCCATATCTCAAAATCCATTTTGCCAAACAGCAAACTAGTAGAGAACCTTAAGCTCCTCCCTATGAAGAATTTAAAGTAATGGTAAAAACTGAACAATAAAAAAGAAAAGATAATTGAGTGATTTGTTACATGATTACAACTGTCCTGGCATGCAGGAAATATATTTGGCATATGTACTACAAACATGGCTTCCTCAGGTAAGTGACAGTTCCCTGGCTTAGTCACTGAAATTGATCAGAAAAGCCAAAGGCAGATAGCAGGCCTAGGATGTGTAAGCTTCTCCAGACACTATCAAACACCTGGATAAATTAGAGCCATACTCTAATATTATTGAATTTGTAGAATGAGGACAAAATATAGTCTTAATGAGCTCATAGTGTTATGCTATGTGATAAAAGCTGTCTGCACACCCACAAAGGAGCACAGAAAGACAATGGCAGGAGGGGGAGACCAAATAATACCCTGCTGGGCTACTCCCAGGCCCATCAGAGGAGCCAGCAGCCCATCAAATGCCCACCTCCACAAGTCCAGAGGAGCACAGGGGCACAATGGCAGGTGGGAACTGAAATTAACGACTCCAGAGGAATGAACACCCTGTCCAGGCACCTCCCAGGGCTGTCCCAGGCAAGGGATCACCCCCCTTGTCCAGGCGTGAAACCCATCAGGAGCAGCTCTCTGGATCACCTTTGGGACTAAGGGGGGATTAATGCCTAGGGGTGCAGGACTCATAATGGGATGCAGGGGAAGAGCATTTGGGGATTGCACAGGACTTATTATGGGATGTTGTATTGGGTCTGGCTGGGATGGAGTTAACTTTCCCCATAGCAGCCCTCATAGTGCTGTGCTTTGTATTTGTAGCTAGAACTATAACATACCAGTGTTTTGGCTACTGCTGAGCAGTGCTCACACAGCATCAAGGCTGTCTCTCCAACACACACCCCTGCCCCCAAAGGCCAGTAGGCTAGGGGTGGGCAAGAGGTTGGGAGGGGACATAGACAAGACAGTTGACCCAATCTGACCAAAGGGATATTACATACCACATGACATCGTGCTCAGCAATAAAAGCTAAGAGAAAGGGGGGGGGGGGGGCATTCGTTAAGTCATTTGTTTTCCGAAGCAACCACTACGCGTACTGAGGCCATACTTCCCAGGAAGTGGCTAGACATCGCCTGCTGACAGGAAGTAGAGAATAAATCTTTTTGTTTTCCTTTGCTTCTGCATATAGCCTTTGCTTTTCTTTATTAAACTGCCCTTATCTCGACCCATGAGTTTTTAATCTTATTTTCTCCCCCCACCACTGAGGAAAGGGAGTGATAGAGTGACTTGGCAGCCAGCCAAGGTTAACTCACCACAGATGTTTAGGGGAAATACCAAAGGCAGGACAAGGGAGGGGTTTAGGTGATTTGCAGGCAGCTCCCACTCAGTATGCTGGAGGGACCTACCTCGTACATACATATATATATTCTCGCTAGCGGACCTCCATCCTGCTCAGCCAGAGAGGGGAGCAGGATGAGGCTGTTGGTGCTACCTGTGTTCTTGAGAGTGCTCTGTGAGTCTGTCTGTAATCTGTGTGGCCAGTCATGCATATAATGTATATATGTGGTGTATATGTGTGCTTTGTGGGCATGTGCCTGCTGGGAATACCTCTTCAGCCTTACTACTGGTTGGACCTGGAGACATGGAGCTGCAGCAGCCTTGCCTCTCGGGCTGTCAGATTTGGCAAGATATATTTTCTTCTAACACACAGAAGGGCATGAACAGAAAAACCTTGTTAACAATTATGAGTAGAACTCTAGAAATATTTCTGTTTCATTTTTATGCTTCTCACTCACTGCATCAGGCATTAGCAAGAAAATTATGTATTCCTGTTTAATAACAAAGGTATGTGGTTTAGTGCATGGAGTTTATCATTTCAGCCAGAATACACTGGCCCCATCAATATGCAGACCTTCACTAATTTAGTTAACACCGATTAGGGTTTAAGAATGGTTTATTCAGTTCACTAAAGCTAAACAAAGTTAAGCTGAAAAGAAGGCAGTAGTGGACAGGACACCCCTAGATCCACCTGACTCCCCTAATTGCAAACCAGAAGTCCCTTCATCAGGATCAGAAGGGGGATCAGCCCTTCTACTGTATCTGGGGAATTGCTCAACAGCAATCGGAGCAGTCATCTTCCTGGATGGACCCTTTTTGGATGCTGTTTTTACTCATAATTCACGTACATGAGCTTCTAGGTTCAACATAGGTACATCGTCCCACTTCCCCATGTCCTCCCCATGGTCGCGCAGATAGAACCACAGAGTGGTACATGGCGTGTGCCCACGGTTCCCTTTCCTTTGAGCAAAGAAAGGTCAACTCTGTATGGCACTCTTGATAGCTGAGACACCAGCCTGTAAGGGCAAGGAGGAAGATTCTCTTTGAGTTGCTGGAACTGTTGGGACAGTTATTTCACAGCCAAGACACAGGATCGTAGGGTCGGAGAGGAAGAAACATTCTCTTTGAATTGCCAGAGCTGGTAGGCCAGTCTATCCACAGTTGGTGCCTTGATGTCTGTCCAGTCCATTATCACCAGGGTGCTGGTGTACAGCATTGGTGTGTTCCATACAAACTTTGGCCACATGGACCGCATGCACTGGATGTCATCCAGATCTTTGGAGACCTGGTTATTGTCCCGGTTGCTGTAGATCGCCTCCACCACCACTAATTCCCTCAGATACTGGATACCTCCCTCAACGGTGGTTCACTTGCCTCAGAAGTTTTGCAGGATCTTCTTTGAGGGGATACCTTGTCTTCACACTTGACTGGAGCTGCCTCCAGAGCCTGTGGATTGCTGCCCCTCTTCCGATACCTTTGTTGATTCCATGCTTCCTAGCAAGGGATCCCAGCTGCTGGGCTTCCTTACCCTCTAGTTCTGTGGGTGGGACCATTGGCCCCACTATCCCAGCACTGGAGCAACCATGTGATAATTTACTCACCTGGATTATGGCTGTAATCTTTTCACATATCTCACAGCTCACTCAGGGATAGGGATCAGGTGGTTTCTGCCTCATTTATGATTTCTGTCTCTTCCCCCTCCTGTTCTTGCGGCTGTCCTGCTGCAGAACGGGCTGTCTCCTCTGGTTCTTCCTCCTGCTCCCTCTCAGGAGGAGCTTCTTCCTCCCTTACTAAGCAAGTTGACTTCTGCTTCCACTGTTTCTTCTTGACTACAGGAGCAACTGTTATAGTCGAGGGTTAGGTCTCTGGCTTAGCCACAATGTCTGTTTGTATGTCCTCAGATCCAGACACCCTCTCGCTCCTTTGAGGGTGCTGGACAGGCTCGGTAGGCATCAGTCAGGCCCCAGCACAGTGCTAGAGGTTGTTGCATCTCTTTGCTATAGGCAAGGCATCCTTCCTTCAAGTGTTCTGTCACTTCAACAGGATTCCATGCCTGTTCAGGTGTGAAATCCCAAACAATTGGAGGTGAAAATTGCTCTCTAGGTACCTGCCCAAATTCTCCCACACACCTTGCCACCCATGAATTGACTGCCTCAGGGCACATCCCTGCGTGGCATTCCCAAGCAGTTGGTTAAGCTTAGGAAAAGCCGAAATCAGATTTATGACACACACCAATACGAGCGTTCTTGGATATTCAAGAAACTGAAGGGCCATTGTAACAAGGCAGAAAACCTCTACCCCGGAGGAGAAGGGGAAGGTGCTATTCTTCATTTCCCCCACAAAGTGGCTCAGAGAGGAGAAGAGGAGGAAGGTGTAATTGTTAATTGTCTCCACAAAATGATTCATGGAGTACTGGGACAGCAGCAATGCAGGGGCTAAATACCAGATTAGGCTCAAGGCCAGTGCTCTCCCAGGCAAAGCAAAACAAAGTGATAACACAACAAACAGGAAAAGCCGAAAGCAGCCATTAACAAGCCCTGAAGTTTGATGTACAGCAAGAGAGGGAGCACGCCACGGAGCAGGTGAGGGAACAAATAAACCAGTATCGAGAGCAAACAAGTCAACATCGCAATCAGCAACAGCAAGTAACAGCCTGCCAAGTAGCAGCTAAACAGGTATAACAACTATAAATTCAGTCTAGCACACTCCAATCAAATCTGTTGTTATCTTGAACCCCTCATGCCCCACATTGGGTGCCAAAAAGGACTGTGGTGGGTTGACCCCATCTGTCAGCTAAGCCCCCACCCAGTCACTCGATCACTTGCACCCAGCAGGATGGGGGAGAGAAGCATAAGGGCAAAAGAGAGAAGAAATTGTGGGTCAAGATAAAGACAGTTGAATAAGTGAAGAGGAAAAAAAGCAAGAAAGAAAAAACAAGTGATGCAAAAGCAATCACTCATCACCTCCCACCAGCAGACCGATGCCCAGGCAGTCTCTGAGCAACAGCTACCTTGGAAAAACTCCCCCCATGACATCATATGGTATGGAATATCCCTTTGGTCAGTTTGGATCATCTGTCCTGGCTGTGTCCCCTCAAAAATGCTTGCCCACCCCCAGCCTACTTGCCTATTAATGTCAGAGTCCAATACTCTGACCAGGTTCTTTTAGATATTCCAGAAGAGGAGGGTTTAATGTTTAATAGCAAATTTACTTATTTGTAGGTATTTGACATTACATGGCATTTTGTTTACTTATTTGTAAGTATTTGACATTACATGGCATTTTGATTTAGAGGAATGATACTGCAATATACTGAAATAACAATACAAGCACAATATAGCAATTGCAATGTACAGTTGGATCACAATACAAATGTGATTCCAATTACCAGTCTCTATATGCTCAGCACCACACATCCCCAGTCGCTGGGAGAGAATAAATGGGTTGAAGTCAGCTCAAGCCCATTGCTGTCTTCAAAGTTCATTTTGGTGGTGGTTTGATTTTTATACTCTATGTTGGGCTGAGCCACATATACCCTTCCCCCATGTTGGTCTGGCTGGCTTAGGAAGATACATTATTCTCGGAGCTTCTTGAGCACATCACCTTTGCCTATCTTCTCTGAGCCTTCTTCCATTGTAGGGGTTTGTTGATGGTCACACCTAGGTGTTTTTATTTTTCTCCAGTAAATTTCATCCTGTGCATATGTGTAATTTGCTAGCAAACTTCAAGCTGGACTAGCCAGCAAGTAGAAGACCCACATCTGGAAAGACTCATGGTCTGAACGTGGTCTGAAACAGTGGCTAGGTAAGGGGGGGGACACAGGAGCCAGGCATGGACATTAGGTGGACTGAAAACCTGTGCTATAATATTCAAGGGCTCCATGATTGTGGGGGTGTTTGTGAGACAAGTGTGTGAGCGCATGCATCTGTTTGCTAGTGAGTATCAAGCTGGGCTAGCTGGTGAGTAAGAGGAGACCCTGCACACCAGGTAAGGGGCCCAGGCATGGATATCAGATGGACTTATAGCCTATGCTAATATTCAAGGTATCCATGAATGTGTATATGCTTGTGAATCTAGAGAGTGAGGATGTGTGTGTTTTCACTAGTGAATTTCAATCCTGATCAGCCAGAGAGGAGGAACAGGATTTGGCGCTCTGTACTTAATATTTTATGTGAGTTCTGGTAGTGTTATATGTGAGTGCTACTAAAGGCACTGCTCCGTCTATTATACCGTGTGGCCACCTGTGTTAGTATCACATGTTTGTGTATGTGCCTCTCCAGAATACATGCTCAGCCTCACTACTGGCCAGACCTGCAAACAGAAACAGCATCCGCATCTATCCGACTGGGACAGAGAGACCTCCCAAGTCTTAGAGTACACCAGGCTGGCCTTCAGTGGCCAGGAAGGAGGAATGCATTAGACCATCTACTGGATTTGGTGCTTTTTTAACATCCTTAGCAGCACTCTCAAACCCAATTTAGGGAGGACTGAAAAAGTAGTAAGACTATCTGTTGCACACTTGTTCTCTCTTGCAACCACTCAGTGATGCTTAACAGGATTCCAGCTTTGTGTCCTAGAAAAGAAAAATACCAGGATTGTTCAGGAGGCTATGAAACTATGCTGCATTTCTCATCTGAAGTTGTTTTTTGGCAATTAAGACAGTCTGCAATAATTCCTAAGATTGCCCTTTGAATGCTTTAAAAGCTATGAAATACTTCCCTCTTTTTTTTGGAGGGATTGCAGGAACAGAAATGGGGGAGTCAGAATTAGCCTCCAATCCATGAGCAAGGCTCATGCCTTACCACAGTCTATAGTCCCTGAATTAGAGCACAGGCTCTACTCATACTCTAACTTCACCTGAGTTTCTCCCTAACTTGCCTTCATAGTTGCCCCACTGCCAGCACACAGGAATCAAATCTAATTTATTTTTGATTGCCTTATACTTTTTCCTGCATCACCAATACTTTCTGAGGAATTTGTGTAATTATAAATGAAGTAAAACTCAGAGTGTTCTTGTAAAATATTCTACAGAGGAACATTAGAGGCATGTGCTTACAATGTGTGTTCGCTGGCTTGTTACCCCAAATCCCACTAATTGACTATCCAACATAATATTTTTCTTGCTCAGAGAGCACGAGATCCCAGTATTTAGCATTTTTTAGTGT
Source organism: Aptenodytes patagonicus (assembly GCF_965638725.1). Taxonomy (NCBI): domain Eukaryota; kingdom Metazoa; phylum Chordata; class Aves; order Sphenisciformes; family Spheniscidae; genus Aptenodytes; species Aptenodytes patagonicus. The sequence goes on from NC_134981.1 coordinate 20,680,359, forward strand.
GATTTGCTAGTCTAACTACTGCATTGCACCTGGTCAGATAGACAGATAGCAACTTCAAGGGAAAAAAAAAATCAAAACAACCCCCCCCAATGATTTAAGGGTCAAACTGGCTTTATAAAGATGCTGAGATGTTAGAAACATATTACCAAAATATAATTTACTTTTTTTCCCTTAAAAATAATAAAATATATGAAAAAGTAGAAGGCATGACAGAAGCATGAGCACGTATGGTTAGTGAGGAAAAAAACCAGACAAAAAAAAAATACCAGGGAAAGAATTCTCTGTACATAGTTACACATCTAGAGGTATATACATTGACTATGTGTACTGTGCAAACTTTCATCTGATTTATTTTCTTAAAGGACTAATCACATAAACCAGATGCGACCAGAATGTAAGAGCTTCAAGACAGTTTATCTCCATTCAAAATTATAAGCTTAACTTCTTCCCCATTTTTAAATGCATCACCTGATATGAATAAGAATTCCTTTACTACTGGGCTGATTTATAGTACAGCACTGAAAAAAGTCAAGAAGCAGTATTTCAAAATGCAGCATAAAATAAACCATTTATAACCTGAAAAGTATGATCTCACCTTGAAAAATTACCAGCCTAATAGCAGTAATAAACATGATTTTTAGCCATACAATATTGAAATTACTAAACGCTTCAGAAATTATCTTGTAATTTTATTTATTCACATATCCTTGGATCACAGAATCAGAATAGTTGAGGTTGGAAGGGACATCTGGAGATACTCTAGTTCAATCCCTCCTGCTAAAACCAGGCTCAACTAGAGAAGGTTGCTCAGGGTCTTTTCCAGTCAGGTTTTGAATATCTCCAAGGAAAGAAACTCCGTGACCTTGCTCTCACTCATGCTTATCTCACTCTGTCAGTCTCACTCACTCTTAAACTCATGCTCTCTCGCTCACTCTGGCCCACTTGTGCGCGCACTCATGTTCCCTCCCTCTACACTTGTGCTCTCTTGTGCACACACACTCTTGTGCTCGCTCAGCCACTCTCTCTTGTGAGCTCCCTTGCTTGCGCTCTCCCTTGTGCTCTTGCTCATTTGCTCAATCCTGTTCTCATTCTCTCGCTCTTGCTCGTTCTTACTCTCTTGCTCTCACTCGTGCTCTCTCCCTCTTGCGCTCCCTCGTTTGTGCTTTTGCTTGCACTCGCTCAGTCTCGCTCACTCACCCTCAGGCTTGCTTGCAATCTCATTTGCTGTCTCGCCCACATTCTCTCGCTCACGTGTGCTTTCTTGCACTCTCTTGCTCGCTCACAGTCTCATGCTTGTTCTTACTTGCTCTCACGTTCTTGCTTGCTCTTTTGCTCCCATGCTTTTCCAGTCATACTCTGACTCACTTATAGTCTTTTGCTCGCTCACACTCTTTCAGTCATGCCCTCTCCCCCACCCCCCATCTCATTCTCTCTCCCTCATACTCTTGCTTGTGTTAATTTGATCTTGCTCACACTCACTCTTCCTCACACTCTCTCAGTCATGGTCTTGCTTGTGCTGCCTCGCTCATGCTCTCTTGCTTTTGCTTTCTCACTCTCTTGCTCACTTGCAGTCTCTTGCTCACACTCACTCGCTCTTGCATTCTTCCTCATTCTCTTGATCATGCTCTGGCTCACTGTCATGAGTTGGCTGCAGCTAGCACCCACGCAGCCACTCATTCATCCACCCCCACCAGCAGGAGAGAAAATAGGAAAAACGGGAGCAAGAAAACTAATGGGTCAAAATAAAGACAGGGAAATCACTCACCAATTACTGTCATGGGCAAAACAGACTCAACTTGGAGAATTTAAGTTAATTTATTGCCAATTAACATAAACATTTAATTACTGATTCAGGTATTAGGTTGGGAAACAAAGACGACAAACATTTAAACACTCAGGGAAAACACCTTTTCTCCCCCTTTCCCAGGCTTAACTTCACTCCAGACACCGCTCCTCCCCGCTTCCTAGTCTCCCTTCCCCTTGTTATTGCCACACATTACACCCAGTCCCTTCAGTGTCTCCTTGTTTCTCACTCTTTTCTTCTACTGTTCCTTCCCTCTTACTCATTTCCTCTGCTCCGGTGTGGGCCCTCCACAGGCCACGGTCCCTTCAGGGCTGTACCTGCTCTGACATGGAGCACCTCTTACTGCTCTGACCATGTGTTCTGTACCAGCGGGGAAGGGATGAGGTGAGAGAGAGAGAGACGATGCAGGGTTCTTTCTAGATCTCAATAAGAAAGGCCCAACAACAAACAGCTTACTAAGATAACTGTTTTAATAAGACAGAATAAGAAGAGGAATATGGATAGCAAGTAAATTTTATGTCACTTCAGATGCTGGGCACCTCACGTTCATGCAGCATCGGATGGAGCCTGGATGGATTTTTCCATGGCACACTGCACAGAGCAGATCCTGTTGGTGGAGAGAGGTTCCTCCTTTTTCATCATTTGAGTTATTATATAATTTTCTTCGAAGAAAACAATTCTATTCCTAAAGGATGTTCACATGAGAACTTCTTGCTGCACTTTTAGATAAAGGCAAGGCCACACAGGTGGTTCAATCACCAGTACTAGGTGGGAGCTGACTGCAGGATCCTCTACTACAATGAGCTGGTTAAGTTTGCCCTGCAGCCAAGGAATTTGTGCAGCAAAACACAGGCCTGAAGGGCAAGCTGTATGTGTAGCACAGGCCTGGGCCTACTCAGGTTAACTGTTATGTGTATCACTAACTCCTCAGTGTACAATGGTCTCCTTGTTAGGATCACTACAATTGGTCCCTGCCGAGATCCTAGCCCAAGGGCCAGGAGCTACATTCTTAATTTTAGAACACTCTACTCATACCCCTAAATATGTTCTGCAATATTTGATTTACAGAAAATAGTTAATTCAATTTATTTTGCAGAATGTGGATACTGATGCTCTACCTGATAAGTCTCACTGTTGCACTAGCCTGGAATTGACTGCAAGGGTATGTGGAAGGAGAGCGCCTGCTCCTTTAAAGGTATCTGGTCAAAGGAGCCACAAACAAGAACATACAGAGACACAAACCTGACCAACAAATGATAAGGGAGGCAGTGATGAGAAGAAACCTGGTCAGTCACGCTAATTGGTAAGGATAGGTGGAGTGTGAGGAATGTTTAATTTTTTCAGTAAGATTATCTGACTAAGGATCTTGCCAAATTGGGATGTTAAGGAAAGGGAGGGAGAGACAAACACAGAGACATAAAACCTGACCAATTAGTCTTAACAAAGACAAGAACCAGAAACAAACGTGGTCAGTCACACTAATTGATGGGCTATCAAGAAACTGCAGGCAAACCCTGACTTTGCAACTGATAAGGCTTCAAACCTGAGGTTCCAGGATGTTGGAGGGGGGTCGGTGGAACTATGCAAACCGATGAGGCAATGTGCAGGGGAAGGGAATCGAGGAGGAACAAAGGTGGGGTAGACAGAAAGGGGTATAAAAGGGGCCGGTCACATGTAAAATAGGGCCAGTCAGTACGCTTGTCTGAGCCACACAACCTGATCACAGCACTCTATCCTATCTTATTAAATGTTTTCTTAACTAGCTCTCTGTGTAATCTTTCTATCCTGTGTGTATGTTTGCTGTGAGGACTAAGTGCCAGCTACTGGTGAGGCCTGTGTGAGTGGAATTGTGGCCAGCTACTGGAGTTAGACAGGGGTGTAGGTGCCCTGTGGTATCAGCTACTGGAGTGAGTGGGGGTCTTGGGCACCAGCAACTATTGGGGAGGACTGACATGAGTGAGGCAAGCGAGAGGCTCAGTGCCAGAGGCTGGAGCAGGACTGTGGGTCACAGCCTGTGCACCTGGAGCCGGCTGTTGGCAGGGGACTGAGTGGCTGTATCTTCCCCAAACCTGGTATGTGTGGGGGTGTGCACGTGTAATTCTCTAGCAAACTTCAAGCTGGACTAGCCAGTGAGTACGAGGCCCTGGGTCTGGACAGGGGTATCAGGCAGGCAGAGGGTCCATGCTGGTATTTGAAGGGACTTGTGAGTATGGAGTGCCTGTGGGAGTGTATGTGCATGTGTGTTTGCTAATGAGCATCAAACTGAGCTAGCCAGTGATCAGGGGACCTGTGAAGTGGATAAGAGGGCCTGGGATCTGGGCAGGGGTACCAGGCTGACAGAGGGGCTGTGCCAGTACTCAGGGGATCCCCGAACATGTGTGTGCTTGTGAATTTAGAGTGTTGTGTATGTGCCTTCACTAGTGAACTTCTATCTCTACCAGCCAAAGAGGATGAAGGGGACATGGCTGTCTATACTTATGCTTTATGTGATTCCTGTAAGTAGATGCTGTTGAAGGCAGTGCCTTGTCTGTGGCAGTCTGTGACTGGCCATGTCAGTATCCTTTGTGCATCTGTGTGCATGGCTGTGCATGTGCATCTCTGTGATATGTGCTCAGCTTCGCTACTGATTGAACCTGCAAACGGGAAAGCAGCAGCCACATCCCTCACGTCCCTCAGCCTGGGCAGAGATCCCGGGTCCCAGGACACACTGGGCTGGGCTCCAGTGGCCGGACAGGAGGGAGTCCTGGGCCAGAGCTGCTGGAGGAGGCAGCCACTCTTAACATTGACAACCTGCAAATTACACCAATGTTCAAGGCCTCACCTGCCTGGTATATCATTTAAGACGATGGACTCTGTTGGGAGCTAAGATGTCAATGTTTAAGTGAACATGGAATGGCGAGCAGTGCCCGATGGCTGGTAGGGGCTCAAAGTCAAGATTTAAGCCTGCATCGTGAAGGTGATAGAGAGCCAAGGATGTGGAACTTACTTAGAGCAAATAACAGGTGGTGTCATATTGCACTGGACAAATGGTATCACAACTATATCGGTATCCCCTAAGGCACAGTCAATTATGATTGCCTTAAACTACTCCTGCATTAGTTGTGATCCCTTGAGATACAAAATCACTACTGCAGGGGAGTTACAAACATAATGTTGCTAAGCAGCTTGTTAATTAACTGATAAAAATGGCCTTTTATTAGATGGTGAGCATGGCTGTGCTCAAGATCAAGGGGTGAGGTGTGTAGGGAGTCTTGCAGAAGGCATTATATTTGAGGAGTTAGTAATCTTGAACAGGCTCTGTCAGCCATATTGGGTCTTGTGTTTAAAGCTTGAGATACCCAGAGCCTTCCAGCATGATATACCTGGGGTTATACAGCAGTCACTCATGCTAACATAAGGGTATGTACTCTTCCTGGATACAGTTCCTAGATACATGTAGCTAGATATGCTCTGGTGGGTATTAAGAAAGAGATAGCATTCCTACCTGTCAAAACAAGAGGGATAGTTTTGTTTGTTACACTAGATATAAGGAGCCATGGTATAGGGGAGAGGGTGAACCTCTCCATGGATGGGATCTGCACAGCATGCCATGGCTGTCCACCAGGAGTCTGTCCGATGCTGCATGAAAGCAGAGTTCCCAGCATCTGAAGGGATGTAAGATTTACTCGCTATCTATATTTCTTCTCCCTTTCTATCCTATTTTAAAGCAATTTTATTATTATATTATTTGCTGTTGTGCCTTTCTTATTGAGGTCCAGAAAGAATCCTATACCTCCCCTGTGCAGAACATCAGGTAACCTAATGCCAGAACATGCATCATTTATGATGCTGCTAAAAGCAATCAGAACCTAGGTTCCCTTATTCTTAAAGGATTCACACTAGCAATCCAGGAACATCATTTAGATCTCACTGCTTACAATAGTCACTTGCAATTTGATCATCTGTCTTAGTAAATTTACCTCATTTGGACTTCTCTTTCTAGCCAGCTTCACTTCTAGGAATACTATAACTACCACAGGAGTATCCTTGTGCTCAAACAAGCCCAAATTTGCCTTGAAATTGGAATTTAAGTTTTCCTTTTACTATTTAGAATGACATTTTCTCTTTGGTTCCTTGCATAAGCCCTATTGATCCCCAGAGCTGACTGCAGGATCCTCTACTACAATGAGCTGGTTAAGTTTACCCTGCGGCTAGGGAATTTGTGCAACACAACACAGGCCTGAAGGTCATGCTGTACTGCAGCACAGCACAGCCCTGTGCCTGCTCAGGTTAATTGTTATGTGGATCACTAACTCCTAAACGTGCAACAGTCTCTCGGTCAGGATCACTACATTCCACCACCCCTTGATCCACATACAGTTTACCTTTCCCAATGATATAAGTTACAGATTATACTAATAACATACAGGCTTCTCAAGCCCTAAGCATGAAGCCCAATAGAGCAGACATGGCCCGTTCAGTATCACTAAATCCTTGAATACAATGTTGTCTTCCACAAGGCTCCCAATACAGACCCCCCCAGAGAGAGTGGGACTCAGACAGAAACACAGATGGACTGGCAGAGGAAGACTAGGACCTCCAGAGAGACTGACAGAGAGACCGAGACCCAGAGAGACCTACCAAGAGATCAGGACCCCCAGATAGACATGGAGCAAGATAGACCAGGACCTGCAGAGGGACCAGCAAAGAGACTGAGACCCAGAGAGATCAGAGAGACCAGGACCCCCCAGAGAGACCTACAGAAAGACTGACCGACAGAGACCAGGACCCAGAAAGAGAGACAGAGAGACCAAGACACAGTCTGGGTCCTGGTCTCGGTATCTCAGCCTGGAAGATCAAGACCCAGACCAACCATCAGAGAGACTGGGACCCAGACAGAGTCACTAGGACCAAGAAAGAGACCCAGAGAGACCAACAGAGAGATTGAGACACGCACCCCCCCAGAGAGTCAGACAGAGAGACCGAGATGCAGAGAGAGAGAGACCACGACACAGACAGTGAGACCAGGGAACCAGAGAGACAGAGACCTATGGAGAGAGCGACAGGGAGACCAGGACTGAGAGATAATGGGACCCCCGGAGAGTCTGACAGAGAGACTGAGGCCCAGACAGAGATCCAGATAGAGACCCAGAGAGACCAGAACCCCCAGAGAGACTGGTGTCAAGACAGAGACAGTGAGACCCAGAAAGAGACACATATAGACCATCAAAGAGACTGGGACTGTCAGAAAGACCATGTTGTAGAAAAAGTTAGTCAAAACTTAGCACTAGCAGCTTAAACATTAATAGCTAGAGTAGACAAAGCCTATAGATCATGGTATATGAACTGTAACAACCGTATTACAACATGCCGAATAGCTAACTACAGAACCAGCTGAAATTGACCTAAGAGGATGTGAAACAGGATATAGAACCACTATATATTGTGTAAGAAGATGACCACTTAGCAACCGCTTAGTAACGAAGCGGCAAACAAATCAAACCAATAAAAAAGCAAGACGACCCCAGACCTTAATATTACTATTGGTCCAAACTGTCACGTGAGGGGTGGGGAACTTAGATTGTAAGGGTATAATTGCCTAGGGATTTCTTTGTTCAGGTGATAACATCAGTGCTCAGAAGTATAGCTCCAGATCCTCAAAAGAATAGGAGGGAATGATAACATCAGTGCTCAGAAGTATATGTAACACCCTGTAACAGTAATAGGAAAAGAACAAGGGCAAACCATACATCAACAGTTAACCTTTAAAGTTAACCTTTAAGGAAGACAAGAATGACTCAGACTGAAGGACGCCAAATTGAAGAGGTAAGCAAAAGGACACAGTGAGGAAGACTATTGACAACCACCAGAGGACCCTGAAAGGCCACCAATGAACATAAGAGCGCATGCATCAAAGACTTTTACATATGTTGATGAGTTCCAGGAAGTAACATGAATATGCTAATAATTTCTCAGAAATCTAATGAGTATGTATATTCTAATTGTATATAACTTCTGGAGTTGAACAACTCAGTGCGCACATTAGGAGGAGTGATCCCCTGTGTGCCCAGCACCGCAATAAAGAATGCCTGCTTTTTAAAACTCCAAAATTGAGTCTTAGAGAGTTTTTAATCTGCCGACTTATGGTAACACGGGGTCTCTCTTCGGAGGCACCCAGCTCAAGCTGTAGCACTATTAATAAAAGGAACTTTATAGAAGAATCTCTTTTTCAGAAAACCTAGAGTCGAACCCTGTTATGGTGGCTGGCATGCATAATTTCCATAACAACCAGGACCCCCAAAAAGACTGGGATCCCCAAAGAGACAGACAGAGATACTGACAGAGAGACTGAGACCCCCAGAGAGACTGAAAGAGAAATTGAGACCTAGCCAGAGACCCAGAGAGACCAAGACACCCAGAGACCGACAGAGAGACTGAGACCCAGACAGAGAGACTGGTACTCGAACAGAGAGACCAAAACCTAGAGAGAGAGAAAGGGGCCAAGACAGAGAGGCCGAGACCCACACAGAGAGATCAGGACCCCCAGAGAGACTGGGACCCAGATGCAACAGGACCCATAATGTGACCCAGACAGAGACCCACAGAAACCAGCAGAGACTGACAGGAAGACCAGGACCCAGACTGAGATACCAAGACCCAGACAGACAGAGAGAGAGAGATCCAGACAGATGAACAGGCAGACGGGGATCCAGAGAAACCAAGAACCAGACAGAGAGACTGAGATGCAGAGAGACGGGGACCCAGACATAGAGATCAGGACCCAGACAGAGACTGACAGAGACCAGGACACAGAGACAGCAAGACCCAGACAGAGACACTGACACCCAGAGAGACCGACATGCAGACATAAAGATTGAGACCCAGAGAGACCAAGACCAAAAGAGATGGAGGCCAAGGGAGACCTATAGAGACACCAAGACCAACAGAGACCAGGACCCCAGAGAGAGATATCGACAGAAATATCGAAACCTAGACAGAGACCCAGAGAGACTGAGGCCGCCAGAGAGACAAAGACTGCCAGAGAGACTGGGACCCACGGAGAGACCGAGACCCATACAGACAGGAAGAGAAACCAAGAGCGAGACAGAGACCGAGAGAAGGACTGGGACCTAGACAGATAAAACAAGAGCAGGACAGAGGGACTGGGACCCAGGCAAGACAGAGAGACCGAAATGCAGAAAGAGAAGACTGTCAGACTGTGACCGAGACAGACTGGGACTTAGGCACAGAGACCAACAGATTGACCGAGACCCAGAGAGACCAACAGAGAGACTGGACCTGTACATGCCTTACATGTCTGTAGTACCCAATTCATTTTATTGTTAAAACCATGTGCAGCTTACCACCCAGTGTTATTACATATAACTAAATTCAGATTAACTTTAGATCTTAGGGTTAATGTAACATCATCATCTACTATCAATCCTTGATCTTGTGCTATTACAGATGGTATTCAACACCCAAGTTGTTCCATGGGAAATGTGAAAAAGCAGAACTGTAGGGATTTACACGGCACGGACTCTGGCAGGCAGTAGCCAAAGACCTTTATTGCTCTTTGTTAGCATCTTTTATAGCTAGCAGAGGTGTTCATGTGCTACCTGCAGCTTGCAGAAAGGTTATAGCCTCGTGTTCACACACATCTATGCTCTAGCAGACTAGCCCATTCTTCCTCCTCTTTCATCTGTTGCAAAATGCCTTCGTGGCCTTTATCTTGTTTTCTCCTTCCAGCTGCAGCACGTTCCTTTTTCTCCTTTCAGCTGCAGTACATTCCTTCATCCATTATCTTCTGTTTACATGCCTTCTCGTGGCAGGTGGTACAGTGTTTGCTCATTAGAGTCAAACTCAGGAGATTCCCATCCCCACATCTCCCCCTTTTTGTTTTACTAGAAACACTGCTGAAACTGATCTCTCAATCATTTTCCACATTCCCTGTAATAAACACAGCACACAAACCAAGATGCAAAAGAACATTACTAAACATAGCCCTCCCTAGCTTGGCTAGCCATGTTTGGCATTAGTAGAGTTAATCTCCCCAACGAATACAGCCCACCTTTATGAGAGGGAATGCCAGACCAGGCCCAGTCTCCACATATTAAAAAGACCCCCCTGGGTAATCCTATAGGTAATTCATTTTTATAGATTCCCAGGGTAGTGTTAACTGACCAGGCTCAGGAAACCTTGGCCCCTGAATAATTGAAAGTAATTGAAATACAAACACCAATCCATTTTTATGGACCCTAATAGCTTGAGTTCCTGAGGTTCTATTGGCAAGTGATTAAGATGCAGCAGGCATCCATCCCAATTATCAGTGGTGTGTCATTCCCCCCCCCCCCACAGGCCTCCTTGAAAGGACTACTCAGGCCCAAGTCCCAATTATCTAAAGGGAGCCCCACTAAGCAGGTAGAAAAGGGGTTACCGGGGGAAGATATCGACAGGCAGATGGAATCCTGTTCCTGTCTGATTGGCCAGAGTTACCCAAACATTTTCCTTCGGCTGTGAGGGTACCCATAACGCAGCAACTGCACACAGTGATACTAGCCACAAGATGCCCCCCCATACTGGCGTCATGGTTTACGTTCTCTTTTGTTCCATTTCCACCCAAAGCGCTTGTTACACTATCGTTTGGTACTTTCCCAGTCTGTTTCCCACACAGTCCACAGCTGGGGGACACAATGTGATCTCCCACACACTAGCTGTAGAATCTGTGGTTCGGTGCTCCCGGTGGTATGCCCTTTACACCTTGTGCACCTTCCCGCCTGGAATTGAGAGTAACATTACCAGTTTCTTTCACAACTATTACACTTGAGTTCGTGTGTGATGTGTTGATCCAGGACACTGGAGGCAGGGAATTCCTGTTGTCAAACGGCCTACCAGTGAGCAGCCAGATCATAGTCTAAGGGTTCATTGTTATGGCTTGAGACCTCTATTTGTCTCTGTTCTTTAGTCTCTGTTGTTGAGGAGACTGTCTGAAATCACTTGATATCATCAGGGCCGAAAAAGTTTTAGCCATGAAAGCAATAGGCAGAGGATATAGTCATCATCATAGTATAGATTCCTCCTCCTTAGTTAGTTGAAAGAGTTTTAGCCATAAAAACAGTAGGCAGAGGATATAGTCATCATACTTAATTCCACGCTTTTCTAACAGCTTCTTAATAATACATAGTATAGATTCCTTCTGCTTAGTTAGATGCAATCCCATTTTCCAGTTTCCAGCTGCTCACCTCTACTCCAACAAGGCAATGATTCAAAGTTCCAGCTCCATCTCCCACTGGCTGTGACTCATTCAGCTGGCTCCCCACCAGTGCTCTGCTCCAGCATTTTCACCCCACACAGGGCACCATTTGTGGGGGTTAACACCACAGACTCTGCTTAACTCCAGCATTCAGTCCCTGTTTGGGCACTATTTGTAGGGATTTACACAGCATGGACTCTGGCAGGCAGTAGCCAAAGACCTTTATTGCTCTTTGTTAGCATCTTTTATAGCTAGCAGAGGTGTTCATGTGCTACCTGCAGCTTGCAGAAAGGTTATAGCCTCGTGTTCACACACATCTATGCTCTAGCAGACTAGCCCATTCTTCCTCCTTCATCTGTTGCAAAATGCCTTCGTGGCCTTTATCTTGTTTTCTCCTTCCAGCTGCAGCACATTCCTTTTTCTCCTTTCAGCTGCAGCACATTCCTTCCTCCATTATCTTCTGTTTACGTGCCTTCTCATGCCAGGTGGTACAGTGTTTGCTCATTAGAGTCAAACTCAGGAGATTCCCATCCCCACACAGAACCTGTTAGAGACAGGTCTCAGGTGTATGTTCCCATTATCAGTGTTCCCACGGTGATAAGGTAACACCACATTTTCCTGCAAAAGAAGACATCTAGGTCTTGGACATAATCCAAGCCTCAGCTATGGTTAATTTACTCCCCTTAGTGTCTACAGCATCCCATACTCCTTTTCCTTTGTAAAACAAGAGTCACCCAGATTAATCCCTGAGTTGGATGTTTAACCATAACCACATCTCCAGGACTTCGATGGGGTTTTATCTCTGATTTAACAGGAATTCATGCAGCTACTGACAGGAATCCCTTATCTATGGGACTTCCCATGGAGGTTTGTTACTTATTTAGCTGACTTACAACACAAATCGGATCCCCACTTAGAGGTATTAATAGATTCACTCTTGTGTGAAGTTGCTGTTTTAGTAGTCCATTCCAACTTTCTACTATTCCATTACTTTGAGGTCGATATGGTAGGTGAAAAGTCCATTGTACTCCATTTAGAAGCACACCAAGTTTGCACTTCTTTATTCTTAAAATGTGATCCATTATCAGATGGTATTTCTCTGGGTAAGGGAAAAGTAGCAAACCACCGGTTTAAACCAGCAACAGTTGCTGGTTTACAAAGGTGCAGCTTTGGTGGGGTGCACATTCCCTATACCACTAATTAATTCTACTCCTGTGAGGATGTATTTCCAGCCTTCATGTGTTCACTTTAAGGGACCAATATGATCTACTTGCCAAGTTTCCCAGAGAAGTTTACCTTCCCCGAGACTGGCAAACTGTTGTCCTTTTGACATGTACTGTACCACTGTTTGACAAACATGGTATGAGTCCACAAATTGTTTTGCCAGAGCTTTTGTCACAGGCCATCCTCTCCTTGCAGCCTGTTGCAATAAATCATAACTCCCAGTGTATCCTAGCCATTCATGTAACTATTTACCTAGCCATTCTGCCTCAGAATTTTGTAATACATTTATTCCAGCTAAATGATCAGCCATCTGATTCCGCTGTGCCTCGGGGTTTTTAGGTTTTTGGTGGGCAGATACATGTCTTATGGATATGCTTTTAGATTGAGCTATATCATAAATCTTTTCCCAGTGTGTTTTTCCCCATACGTCTCTACCATTTACTTGCCAATTGGTTTTCACCCAATTCTCTAGCCACTGAGTGGTACCGGCCCATACAGCATATGAGTCCGTATAGACACAAGTAGCTCCTTGCTCCAGGGCCATTTCCACCGCTCTGAGCTCTGCCAATTTGACCGAGCCGTCGATTTCCTCTGTGAAAGCTTCTCCAGTCTCTAACGCTATAGCTGCAGCTTTGCCTCTCCACTGTTTCCCTATGCGCTGGTGCTCCCGTCTGTGATCCAAATCCCTGCTTTTGTCTTGTCGTCCCAGGGCGGGGCGTCAGTTATCGGTGAGGAGGGCGGCTGGGAGTACTCCACAGGCATCTCGAGTCGCTCTACTCTCCAACAGCTTGGGTTTTTTTATTCGTCCCATCACTTGTCACCCGGTGATGTATATACAAAGCCCATCGCTGCGCTGTAGTCTTTTGTGCTACCCCTAGGGGTAACGGCTTACCAGTTAAAATCGGTTTTAAGATAGAAATAGGCACACGTAACTTGATTTCCCTTTCTTGAGTTAATGGCTCAGTAGTTAGCAGCACTTCATATGCCACTAATAGCACTTTCTCAGAGTGTAGTTCCGTTGGGAGCCTTGACAGGATTTAGAGCCAAAGGCAATAGGGTAATCCTTTTTACCTTGCATATCTTGTTGCCATAATCCCCGTGGATATCCCTAATCACCTACGCCTACATGTAGTGTAAATGGGCGTGTAGGGTGGATGGGTTCCACAGATTGGTAAGTAAAAATTTAATCTTTTAAAGCAGTTAATGCGTTATGATGTTTCTGTTCCCAGTTCCATACTGTGTTTTTCTTTAGCGAATCACAGAGAGGTCTTGCTAGAACGCTGAATCCAGGAACGTGTGACCTCCAAAACACGAAAGTTCCTTTTTATCAGAAGGTGCCAGTGTTACCGTAAGTCGGCAGATGATGAACTCTCTAAGACTCAATTTTGGAGTTTTAGAAAGCAGGCATTCTTTATCACGGCGCTGGGTGCAAGGTGGAATTCCACAAATCAAGCACACCTATGGCTAGATCACCGTTACATTTATACACAAAAATTATAAGGTAGTACACTCCCAGTTACAATGATTGGTTAGTGATTTACATATAATTATAATATCGGTTATGTCATTCTTTTCGGTTACTACGCTTGTGCGGGGGAAGGGTCTTCACCTGGGCAAGGGTCTTCTTGACCTGTGGGTGTGGTTTTTAGTATTATAATGAAGGCAGTTCACTTCAGGACACCTTAAAAGTAGGTTTTGTTGCCAAGTTGGCCAGCTAGATATCTACCTTGCCAGGTTGTCAAATAACTCATCCCATATACAATAGAACCTAGGGGCTCTGGTTATGGTCTAGAGAGTCCAGAGAATAGGGAATAGGGACTTCAAGCAACACAGCCTCAAATAATAAGTAACACAGCATCCAATACATAACGCTACCATAGGGGCTAACTTATTAGAATCAAAATGTTCTTATAGTTGATTATTTCACAACCTAAAGATTCAGTAAAACTTAAGATAAAGTTCAACATTTCCCCCCTTTGAAAGTTTTGAAAATCATTTCAATACTTTCATTTTAATATCTATTTTAGTGATGTGCTAATCACTACATTTCAATGATCTTAGTGGGAATCTTTGGAAATGTATTTGGTTCATCCTGTTGTCTGGCCACTGCTTGGATGATCATTCGATTAAATGTCGTCTTACTGTTTATTTGCCTTTTTAGATAGTAATAGATCAAACTAATTGTTAAAATGATTATCAATAAGATTAATGCAGTGTGTATCAATGATTTTATCCATGAACTCAAATTCCATCCTAGTCCCTTGAAGATTTTATCTATCCAACTTTCCTGTATGTCTTGCTGAAGCTTTTGAGTATCCTCTTCTACCTTCTCCAATAAATCTAAGTCATGCTCCACATCTTGTGTCACATTCGGAATGTGTATGCAACAATGATCAATCCTATCTTTCAAGTATCCACAAACCCCATGCTCTTTTAATAAGAGCATATCCAAAGCCATTCTATTTTGTAGAGTCATCCTTGAAGTTGCCTGTAGTTGTAAATTCAGATCCTTGAATCCTTTTTTAGTCACATTAGCTATTCTTTCTACTTGTCCCGTTAATTGATATATCCATTCTCTATTTCTATATACTCCTAGAGGAGTCAGCAAAGATTCCAAAGCCCAACCGACTTTCACTCCAGACTCAGGTTCGTTCCATTCTTCATCCACTTCTGACCTCTTTACTCGTTCCACTTTTAAATTTTCTAATGCTCCTCTAAAAGGAGATCTCTTCCAAATTGGACATAAGGTTGGCATGCCTCATGTTATTTGTCTTACTTTACCATCCACAGGTAAATGAGTCGTCCAAGTCCCATCACTCATTGTCCACACTAAGTGTCCTGGGCTCCGGATTGCAGATCTTTTACAACTAAATATTGTTCCTCTCTTAGGTATATATTCCTCGGTTAATTTGAGATCGTTCCTAAGGCCCCTACACAAACATCCATATTTTAAAGCAGCAGCTAACAGAGGAATGGCCTGAATTGCCTCATCAATGGTACTGCAATTATACACTTTCCCACACTTCCACCAAGACACAATATTTTCCTTTTCTCGTAATGTACTACTTCTATCATTTACATTTGGCCAGGTCGCAAAAATTGTTCCATCCCAAATAAAACACCAAGGTGCCTTAGCCATGTATTGATATTGAGATAGGATGGCCATAGTCCAAACAGAATCCCAATTTGCCTCATTTTCTCGTACCTGACTTATCGCATTTCCATTCCATGATCATTCGACTCACATTTTTCTTTCTTTGTTCATCATAGGAACAATATCCCATATTTGTTGTGCCAAAAGAGAAGAAAGATGACTGAGTTCTAGTAAAAACATGGTTTAACAATTTTTCACAGTCATCCTGATAACCCATGAATTTCCATTGTTTTCGAATGGTTGTGATCTGTTCTTGCCATTCCACCACAGGTTTTGGTTCACAATGTGTTGTTTCATTTTTTTCTATTTTTGTCAAATTCATAGTTAGAATTCCCCATGGGACTGATTCCCCTACTGTCCTGGTTTTGGCAGGGATAGAGTTAATTTCCTTCCTAGTAGCTGGTACAGTGTTTTGGATTTAGGATGAGAACAAAGTTGATAACGCACCGATGTTTTAGTTGTTGCTAGGTAATGCTTACACTAGCCAAGGACTTTTTAGTTTTCCATGCTCTACTGACTGAGAAGGCTGGAGGTGCACAAGAAGCTGGGAGGGGGCACAGCCAAACTGGCCAAAGGGACATTCCATACCATGTGATGTCATGCTCAGCATATAAACTGGGGAAAGCTGGCCGGGGGGGGCCGCTGCTCAGGGAGTGGCTGGGCATCGGTCGGCGGGTGGTGAGCAATTGTACTGTGCATCACTTGCTTTGTGTATTATTATTATTATTATCATATTATTATTATTATAATTTTATTTCAATTATTAAACTGTTTTTATCTCAACCCACGAGTTTTTCTAACTTGTGCTCTTCCAATTCTCTCCCCCATCCCACCGGGGGTGGGGAGAGTAAGCGAGCGGCTGCGTGGTGCTCAGTTGCCGACTGAGGTTAAACCACAACACCTACTGCTCTAGGAATTGGTAAACAAGCAGTAATTTGTGACACATTTTGCAAATTAGCAAACTCTTTGATTAATCCTAGCATCAAATTTTCATCCTGTGTCCTTTTTGGGAGTTGTATCAATTGGTGTGCTTCTATTTGCCTTTTATTTCTAGTTTTCTTTCTTTCCCACCTTCTTTCCAACTCTCCTATCATCTCCTCAGGATCAAGGTCTGGAATTTGAGTAGAATTACATCTCAATTTCAATAAATTTCCATGTTTTACTAAGTCTCTGATTGGTTCTCTTTCTACTAAAAAATTGACTCCCACTAACATCCAAACCAGTATCCATACCAATATCCATTCCCATTTCTGAAAAGAATACACAAAATTAGACATATTTCAGAGTCAACTTTGAAGTCTTATTATCCCTATTGATGATTTTCCATGATGGTGGGGCTTTCTTCACTCTGGTGTAGTGTATCCACGCTTCTGATTCAGCTTTCTTGATGGCGGTGAAGGTAGTCAACAGTACCTGAAAAGGTCCTTTCCAACGTTCCTGAAGTGGTTCAGAAGTCCATGTTTTCACATAAACATAGTCTCCCGGTTGGAAATCATGTACTGGATTCTCCAAGGACAGAGGCCTGTTCCAAACAACTACACTCCGAAGCACAGTCAAAGTTTTTCCTAAAGAAAGTAAATAATTATATACGTCTTGCTTTCCTTTTGTCGTGGTTTAATCTCAGTTGGCAACTGAGCACCACACAGCCGCTCGCTCACTCACCCCCGGTGGGATGGAGGAGAGAATCAGAAGGGTAAAAGTGAGAAAAACTCGTGGGTTGAGATAAAGACAGTTTAATAGGTAAAGCAAAAGCCGCGCACGCAAGCAAAGCAAAACAAGGAATTCATTCACTACTTCCCATCGGCAGGCAGGTGTTCAGCCATCTCCAGGAAAGCAGGGCTCCATCACGCGTAACGGTTACTTGGGAAGACAAACGCCATCACTCCAAACGTCCCCCCCTTCCTTCTTCTTCCCCCAGCTTTATATACTGAGCATGACGTCACATGGTATGGAATATCCCTTTGGCCAGTTTCGGTCAGCTGTCCTGGCTGTGCCCCCTCCCAGCTTCTTGTGCACCTCCAGCCTGTTCAGTCAGTAGAGCATGGGAAGCTGAAAAGTCCTTGACTAGTGTAAGCATTACCTAGCAACAACTAAAACATCGGTGTGTTATCAACATTGTTCTCACCCTAAATCCAAAACACAGCACTGTACCAGCTACTAGGAAGGAAATTAACTCTATCCCTGCTGAAACCAGGACACCTTTTATATGTACATTCAAATTTGGTTCTGGAGATTCATATGGTTTTCCGTATAACAACTCATACGGACTAATTAAGGTTCCACTCTTAGGTTGAACCCAAATTCGCAAAAGAGCCAATGGGAGTGCCTGAGGCCATTTCAAATTAGTTTCCTGACATATTTTACTTATCTGTCTTTTCAGTGTTTGATTCATTCTTTCTACTTTACCACTGGATTGTGGCATCCAAGGTGTATGTAAGTTCCAAGTAATTCCCAACATTTTACTAACGCCCTGCACCACTTCTGCAATAAAATGTGGACCTCTATCTGAAGATATTCCGATCGGTACTCCAAATCTCGGGATAATTTCCTGCAATAGCCACTTAATAACTTCCTTTGCTTGGTTGGTCCGACAGGGAAAGGCTTCTGGCCATCCTGTAAAAGTATCAACCCCTACCAAAATGTACCGATACCCCTTTTGGCGAGGTAATTCTGAAAAGTCGATTTGCCAATAATCTCCTGGTTCCATTCCCGATTTTAATATTCCCATTTGAACCTTTTTCTTTATAACTGGGTTGTTTTTCAAACATATCTCACATTTTGCAGTTATCATTTTAGCCATTTCTAACATTTTTACTGATACTATGTGTTTCCTTAAAAGTGTCACCAATGCTTCCGCTCCCCAATGACATTCCTTATGTTTTGTCTGTATTATTTCTCTCATTATTAGTGGTGGGACTACTACTTGGCCTTGTGATGTTATCCACCACCCTGCCAGGTTCTTTTTTGCATCTAACAACTTACCTAATTTCTCGTCTTCCTCTGAATACTTAGGTTTCTCCCTTGGTAAAGCAATGGTTTTAGTAGGGATCAATGCCATTTGTAAGGCATCTCTTTTTGCAATTCTCCTAGCTGTCCTGTCTGCCAATTTGTTTCCTATAATTTCTTTGGTATTTCCCAATTGATGTGCTTTACAGTGCACGATTGCCACCTTAATCGGTTTTTGGACTGCTTGTATTAATTTTAAGATTTCTTCTTTGTATTTAATACTCGTCCCTTGAGAGGATAATAATCCCCTTTCCTTCCACAGGGCTCCATGAACATGTACCACGCCAAAGGCATATTTTGAATCAGTCCAAATGTTCACTTTTTTTCCTTCACTTAATTGTAATGCCCTCGTCAAGGCTATCAATTCTGCCTTTTGGGCTGAAGTCGTGCAGGGTAAAGAATTTGCTTCTATAACAGAATTCTCAGTAGTCACCGCATATCCTGCATATCGGATCCCGTCCTCCACAAAACTGCTACCGTCCGTGTATAATTCCCAATCAGGATCCTCCAGCGGTCTATCCTTTAAGTCTTCTCGACTGGAATAGACATGTTCAATGGTCACCAAACAGTCATGCTCTATTTGTCCTTCTTCCTGCACGGAGTTCAGAAAGACTGCGGGGTTAATTAAGTTAGTAGTTTTCAAAACGACATCATCCTGTTCTGGCAAAATCACTTGATATTTCATCATTCTGCTAGGGGATAACCAGTGACCCCCCTTTTGTTCTAGAACAGTGATTACCATGTGTGGTACATATACTGTTATTGTCCTTCCCAAAGTTAATTTCCGGGCTTCTTGTATTAACATCACTGTAGCGGCGACTGCTCGGAGGCATGTAGGCCATCCTTTGCTTACAGTGTCCAGTTGTTTGGAGAAATACCCAACCGGTCTTTTCCAGCTTCCCATTTTCTGAGTCAGCATCCCGAGGGCAAGATGTTGCCTTTCATGAACAAATAACTGAAAATCTTTGGTTAGATCTGGAAGTCCCAATGCCGGTGCAGTCATTAAAGCCTGTTTTAAATTCAGGAAGGCTTTTCGCTGTTCTGGGTCCCACACAAATGGTACAACCTTTTGGGCTTCATAAAGCGGCTTTGCTATCAGACCTACAGTGATCTATGGATACAGGCTGTTCAAGGATGACAGGGTGTGTGTGTGTGGGTGTTACACAAAGGACCAGCTTGGATGTCTGGAACTTTCATATGGATTCAGTAACAGGCTAGGTGAGAATATGTGGGTCAGGCTCAGAAGAGAGGCCAGTAAGGGTACCATCACAGGATAGTGATCAGCTCATAAAAGGCTGATCTGAACAAGTAAGGGGTTGATGCTTTGGAGAGATCAGAGCTAGGCTAGTCCATCAGGAGGAGTCATAGGGGTGAGGCTCCGCATGACTGTGAGCCAAGCTCCATGGTGCTTGGCTCAGGAAGGCTTGAGGCAACTATAAAGGAGCAGTGAAGGGTGTCTACCCCTTAAGGGACAGGGAGCCAGGAGCTGAGCACAGGGGTTGGACCAGATGATCTCCGGAGGTCCCTTACAACCTCAACTATTCTGTGATTCTCCAATACAGCTGTCAGGGCAGGGGTCTCACCAGCCAGGGCCCACCCCCACCATACCCAAACAAGGTGAGCAGAACAGACCTGGAGATGGTAGCAAGGTTCAACCAAGAATCTAGATCTTTGGGCAAGTTCTTGGTGATGAGACAGGCCTGAGGTCAAGCCAGGAAATCAATATGCAGGTCAGGTCTGAGGGTAACCAGAGTTGGACACAGCCCGGTGGTTACCAGGTAGGTCCATAGTTATAAGGCAGATCTGAGGTCAAACAGGGAAGTTGGTTCACAGGTTGGGATTCACAACAATGCAATCTATGAACAGACAGAGGCATGGCTGTTGTTAAGCTAGACACTAGTGTTTCTACAACATAGCTTAAGCAGGAACTGAAGACCCAGGCCTGAGCTTAAATGGAGCTCCTGGGCCCATGGACAGAAGGTATGGGTGGAGGCCCCAGGTGAGGCTAATCAGGGCCATTAAGGCCTATTAGTGCGCTTAGGGCTGTTACAGCCCTTTCCCCTCACCAGCAGGTTTGAGGAGAACAGCACTTGGGCCTTCATGCTCTTAATCATTATGCTCAGAACCATGTAGTCACGTGTGATATGCTTCATGTCTCCTCTGGCTGTATCCTTGATGCCTACTTGGAAGAGTAACAGGAGATAATGGCCTGAGGACTAGTCACGCCTTGGCAATTTCTCCATGATATCCTGGATCTGAGTCTCTGGCAAACATCAAACCTCCCTAGATAGCGGGTCAGGTTGGTAGATGAGGGCCTCTGTCCCCCACATCAGGGAGTCATCTATTGCTATCACTTACTGCTTCCTTCTGGTGCTGCTGTGTAGTTCAGGCTCAGATGCTGGAACAGAGCTCCTAGCCTCTCATCTGCTATGAGGGCAGTGAACCTATTCTCCTTCAGGCAAGGAGACCTCCGTTATCCTCTGTTAAATTTGGTATTTCTGATACTGTTATCTTGGTCATCTTTGCCTTAATGGTATTACTGATACATTTACCTAAGCACTGCTGGCTTTCTAAGATTCCACTCCCCAAAAGGTCCCCAATGCTCCCCTTCAATTACCTGTGAAGCATACCTTCCCCTTAACTATCTGTGAAATCTGGTCATTCCTCACAGCAACTTTTGTCAGCTTCTCACTGTGTTATTTGTTATGTTCAGCAATTTCCCATGTCATGTCCAATAGTTTCTCATAGTCTGCTGAGTTTGCTAAACTTCAGGCCAGGGGCTAGTCATCTGCCTGTGTATCTTACCACTGACAGTCCTCTGATGATAGTAGTCGTGTGTGGAAAAACTGCTAGATACAAATTGTAGTCTTAAAAATTAATCCTGTGGAAGTATTAAGGTTTGCCATGACCAAACCAAGACAAGTGGAAATAAAGGAGCTAGATGAAAGCACCCCATCCTTTTCATGGGATACAGTCCTTCAGGAACAGACTGTTCCAGTGGGGGTCCCCCGTGGGGCCACAGGTCCTGCCAGAAAACCTGCTCCAGCATGGGCTCCTCTCCACGGGCTGCAGTTCCTGCCAGGAGCCTGCTCCAGCGTGGGATCTTCACAGGCTGCAGCTTCCTTCAGGGCACACCCACCTGCTCCGGTGCGGGGTCCTCCACGGGCTGCAGGGTGGATATTTGCTGGCTCAGCTTTGTCCAGTGGCAGGTCCGTCTTGGAGCTGGCTGGAACTGGCTGTGTTCTGACATGGGGGCATCTTCTCACAGAAGCCACCCCTGCAGCCCCCTGCTACCAAAACCTTGCCATGTAAACTCAATACAGATACATTTGCACCAGAACCCATCATGTGACCGTCAGCATCAGGCACCTTAACCTGGTGTTGGGTTCATCATCCAGCACCAGCTCTGTTTACTAGAAGTGGCCCCTGAGCACCTATATTCCCAGATTGTTACTAGACAATGCTGCAGCATTTGTTATCTCTTCAGCAAACTTCACTCCCTTA
Organism: Aptenodytes patagonicus; assembly: GCF_965638725.1. Taxonomy (NCBI): domain Eukaryota; kingdom Metazoa; phylum Chordata; class Aves; order Sphenisciformes; family Spheniscidae; genus Aptenodytes; species Aptenodytes patagonicus. The sequence continues at coordinate 20,702,283 of NC_134981.1, forward strand.
ATGGGAATCATCTAGTCTCTGGCATTCCTGCTTCCAGCCAGTTTAACCCCTTCTGCAGGTAGGCCTTCTTGCCCTCCATGTCAGATAATTCCTTGGTCACAGATTTCCATTGCTGTGCAGTTAGAATTTGAATTTCCCCTTCATTCCCTCCTTTTGTGAGTAGTTTGTACTCACACACATTCATCATTGCAAGTCTTTCAAATTCCTCCTTATGCTTAGAATCATAGAATATCTCAAGTTGGAAGGGACCCATAAGGATCATCGAGTCCAACTCCCCGCTCCTCGCAGGACTACCTAAAACTAAACCATATGACTAAGAACATCATCCAGACGCTCCTTGAACTCTGACAGGCTTGGTGCCGTGACCACTTCCCTGGGGAGCCTGTTCCAGTGACCGACCACCCTCTCAGTGAAGAACCTTTTCCTAAGGTCCAATCTGAACTTCCCCTGATGCAGCTTCATTCCATTTCCTTGTGTCCTATCGCTGGTCACCAGAGAGAGGAAATCAGCACCTCCCCCTCCGCTGCCCCCCTTGAGGAAGTTGTAGACTGCGATGAGGTCGCCCCTCAGCCTTCTCTTCTCCAAGCTGAACAAACCAAGTGACCTCAGCCGCTCCTCATAAGTCTTGCCCTCGAGACCTTTCACCATCTTGGTCGCCCTCCTCTGGACACACTCCAATAGTTTGATGTCCTTCTTGTATTGAGGCACCCAAAACTGCACAGAGTACTCGAGGTGGGGCCGCACCAGTGCAGTGCAGAGTGGGACAATCACCTCCCTCGACCGGCTAGCTATGCTGTGCTTGATGCACCCCAGGACACGGCTGGCCCTTTTGGCTGCCAGGGCACACTGTTGACTCATATTCAACTTGCCATCCACCCAAATCCCCAGATCTCTTTCTGTGGGGCTGCTCTCCAGCCTCTCATCCCCCAATTTGTATGTATAACCAGGATTACCCCGTCCCAGGTGGAGAATCCAGCACTTGTTCCTGTTAAATTTCATACGGTTGGTGATCGCCCAGCTCTCTAGTCTGTCCAGATCTCTCTGTAAGGCCTCTCTACCCTCGAGGGAGTCCACAGCTCCTCCTAATTTAGTATCATCAGCAAACTTACTTAATGTTTTGTTGGGGGGTGGGGTTGGGTTTGGTTTGGGGGGTGTGTGTTTTGGTTTTTTGTTTTGTTTTTTAATAAGATTTCAAGTAACACTTGTGTGGAAAAGGATTCTGCCACCATAAAACAAGGGTCTATTGCTATATGAAATGTAGGCCCTTAAGAACACAGGAAAAACACTTGCCAAATGAAAGTTAAGAAAAATAGATCTGTTTTCCAGGATTTAAAAAAACAAGTTAGAATAGAATAAATAAGCTGACATTGCTCCTTAACTACTTCTGTCCAGTGTGAAGGAGAAACTTTTTATTGCCTGATTTCAGCCAATGGTGCATGTAAGGTTGTCACCAAAAATCGGGAATAAAACTCCTTAACACTGGGTGTATTAAAGAGCAGGCATTACTTTATTCGGCTGGGTGCATGGGGGATCTCTCCTCCTAGCATGCACACCGTATGTTGCATCAACTGTCCCTTATATGGTTCTGCGATATACATATTCATAATAATTTCTTGGAAAAATCATGCATATTCATTATATTTCTAGGAACTAATTATAATATCTGCATAGTCCTTCACGCATGCGTTATGAGTCCTTAGGAGCATCTTCAGGTGTCTTAGGTGGTCTCTGGAGGTCTCTCGTGGTCTCTTGTGGTCTTTGCAGGAGGTGAACTTTTCTTGAACCTTTGGGCCCTTCTCCTTATATGGTCACAAATTGGCTCATCACTGCCATTTGCCACATTTTGGTTGTCCTCGTCCAGTTTCTGCTAGTACTTATCTGTCTCTCATGATGTGCTCGTTAGCTTTGGCCTTGTATGTTTGATGCATGCTTGATTAGTCCAGCATTTTATCTTACAACTATTTACAACAAGGTGTTGTGGTTTAACCCGGCAGGCAGCTGAACACCACACAGCTGTTCGCTCACTCCCACCACCACCAGTGGGATGGGGGAGAGAATCGGGGGGGGGGGGGGGGGGGGGGGGAAGTAAAATTTGCGGGTTGAGATAAAGACAGTTTAATAGGACAGAAAAGGAAGGGAAAATAATAATAATAATGATGATAAAAGAATATACAAAATAAGTGATGCACAATGCAATTGCTCACCACCTGCCGACCAATGTCCAGCCAGTTCCTGAGCAGCGGTCACCACCCCCTGGCTAACTCCCCCCCAGTTTATACACTGAGCATGACGTCATATGGTATGGAATAGCCCTTTGGCCAGTTTGGGTCAGCTGTCCTGGCTGTGTCCCCTCCCAGCTTCTCGCTGGCAGGGCATGAGAAGCTGAAAAGTCCTTGACTAGTGTAAGCACTGCTTAGCAACAACTAAAACATCAGTGTGTTATCAACATTATTCTCATACTAAATCCAAAACACAGCACTGTACCAGCTACTAGGAAGGAAATTAACTCTATCCCTGCCGAAACCAGGACAAAGGGTATGTGGAAGGAGAGTGTATGCTCCATTAAGGGTATCTGGTCAAGGACATTTTTCAAAGCAAAAAGGCAGCCCTAAACAAGAACATACTGGGACACAAACCTGACTGACAAATGGTAAGGGAGGCAGTGATGAAAACCAAACCTGGCCAGGCACATGAATTGGTGAGGGTATGTTAGAGTGTGAGAATATTTATTCCAGCAAGTTTATCTGATTGGGGTCCTTGTCAATTGGGAAACTAAGGGAAAAAGAGGGAAACCAAAACCAAAATATACAGACCAACCTGACAAAACAAACATGGGGACAATGACAAGAAACAAACCTTGCCAGTCACACTAATTGATGGGCTATCAAGAAACTACAGGTGCCACCTCCAGGAAGATCAACCTGGACTTTGCAACTGATAAGACTGTAAACCATGGGGGAAACTTGGAGGGGTACTGGAATCGATAGAGCTTGTATTTGGTTTACGTGGCAAGGTTTTGGTAGTGGGGAGGGGGGGGCTGCATGGGAGGCTTCTGTGAGAAGAGATCAGGAGCTGCTCCCATGTTTGACAACCAGTTCCAGATGGCTCTGAGATGGACCTGCCGCTGCCCAAAGCTGAGCCAATCAGTGACGGTGGTAGTGCCTCTGTGATAACATATTTAAGAAAGGGTAAAAAATGCTGCGCAACAGCAGCTGGGAGAGAGAGGTGTGAGAAAATGTGATAGAAGCAATCCTGCAGACACCAAGGTTAGTGAAGAAGGAGGGGGAGGAGGTGCTCTAGGCAGCAGAGCAAAGATTCCCCTGCAGCCCATGGTGAAGACCATAGTGATGCACATGGTCCCCCTGCAGCCCATGAAGGACCACAGTGGAGCAGATATCCACCCTGCAGCCTGTGGAGGATCCCATGTTGGAGCAGGTGGATGTGCCCTGAAGGAAGCTGTAACCCCATGGGAAGTCCACGCTGGAGCAGGCTCCTGGCAGGAACTGCGGCCCGTGGAGAGGAGCCCACACAGGAGCAGATTTTCTGGCAGGACCTGTGGCCTCACGGGGGACCCATGCTGGAACAGTCTGTTCCTGAAGGACTGCAGCCCGTGGGAAGGACCCATGCTGGAGATGTTCATGAAGAACTGTATCCCGTGGGAGGGAACCCACGTTGAAGCTGGGGAAAAGTGTGAGGAGGAAGGAGTGGTGGTGACGAAGCTTTATGAACTGACCGCAATCCCCATCCCCCATCCCCCCTGCACTGCTCGGTGGCAGGGGAGGAGGTAGAAGAGAAGTTGAGAAGGTGGATTTAGTTCTGGTTTTATTTCTCATTATCCTATTCTATTTTTAACTGACAACAAATTAAATTAATCTTCCCCACAACGAGTCTGTTTTGCCCATGACGGTAATTGGTGAGTGATCTCACTGTCCTTATCTCAGCCCACAAGCTGCTTCATCATATTTTCTCCCTGCTGTCCTGCTGAGGAGGGGGAGTGAGAGAGTGGCTAGGTGGGGACCTGACAGCCAGCCAAGGTCAACCCACCACAGAGCTGTACAAACCCATGAAGGGGATGTGCAGGGGAAAGGAGAGCAGGGAGGGACAAAAGGGGGGGTAGACAGAAAAGGGTGTAAAAGGGGCCAGTTGCGTGTAAAACGGGGCTGATCAGTATGCTTGTCTAGCTGAGCCCTTTGCCTGATCGCCACAGTCTGTCCTATCTTCTTCTATCTTATTCTTAAATGTTTTCTTAACTATCTGTCTGCATAATCTCACTCTCTGTCCTGTGTGTATGTGTGCTGCAAGGACTAAGTGCCAGCTACTGGTGAGATCTATGTGTGTCTGAGTCAGACCAGGGGTGTAGGCGCCCCCTGCTTGTGGTGCCAGCTACTGGAGCAAACGGGGGTCCTAGTTGGAGGGGGCCATAGCCCTGTGGATCTAGGGAAGGTCCTGCAGCCTTTGTGCGCAGAATGCCAGCTACTGGGGGCACTGGCATGAGTGGACTTGGAGTCAGCCACTGGAGTCAGATCGGGGGTGTAGGTGCCTCCTGCTTGTGGTGTCAGCTACTGCAGTGAGTGGGGTCTCAGCATCAGCTGCTAGAACGAGTGGGGATCTTTAACCTCCAGCTACTGGGGTAGGAACGGTGTGTACCCCAAAAACCAGCTACTGGGAGGGACTGGTGTGAGTGAGGGGCTCCTCAGTGCCGGAGGCTGGAGCAGGACCACGCACCACAGCCCATGTGCCTGGTGCCAGCCACTAGGGCGGGGGGTGAGTGTCTGTATCGTCCCCAAATCTGGTGTGTGGAGGGAGTGTGCATGTGTATTCACTAGCAAACTTCAAGCTGGACTAGCTGGTGAGTAGCTGGGGCCTTGGGTCTGGGCTGGGGTATCAGGCAGGCAAGGGTCCGTGCTGGTATGCCCAGGGGGACTTGTGAGAGTGGAGTGCCTGTGGGACAAGTGTGTGAGTGTGTGCGTGTTTGCTAGCGAGCATCAAGCTGGGCTAGCCATCGAGTAGGAGACCCATGAAGCAGATAAGAGGGCCTGGGATTTGGGCAGGGGTACCAGGCAGACAGAGGGGCCATGCCGGTACTTGGGGGAATCCCCGAATGTGTGTGTGCTTGTGAATCTAGAGAGTGTTGTGTATGTGCCTTCACTAGTGAACTTCTACCTCTGCCAGTCAAAAAGGAGGAAGGGGACTTGGCTGTCTATGTTTGTTTTATGTGAGTCCTGTATGTAGGTGCTGTTGAAGGCAGTGCCTTGTCTGCAGCAGTCTGTGTAACTGGCCGTGTCGGTGTCCTGTGTATGTCCTCTGTGTGTGTGTGTTTCTGGGATACATGCTTCAGCTTTGCTACTGATTGAACCTGCAGACAGGATAGTTGCAGCCGTGTCCCTCAGCCTGGGCAGAGACCCTGGGTCCCTGGGCACACCAGGCTGGACTCCAGCAGCTGGGCAGGAGGGAGTCCTGGGCCAGAGCTGCTGGAGGAGGTGGCTACTCTTAACATCCCTTAACATTGCATTCTCTACAGCAATGAACAAGTCTTTCCAACTAAGTTTAACATTTTTTATTATGAGGGAAAATATGGTGCACATAGAATATTTTTTAAATACTTGAGGTTTCATTTTGCTAGAATATCTCATCTAGGCTCCCTTTCCCATGAAAGGTTGGACCAGATGATCTTTCAGGGTCCCTTCCAACATGGGCTATTCTATGATTCTATGATAAAAAGTATAGACGTCTAATACAATATATTGAGTATATTCAAAAGAGGGCTGATACTGACTGTTTGTGGACAGTTTCTCATCTTGCATAATAAATTAAGCATTTAATAAAGTAACTCAGTGCATTTTTATAATAGATTTTTTTTTCTCTTTTAATGTATTTGTCTTAAACTGAGCTCTCTTATAGAAATGCTCACTGATTTCTGCCCACTCCCTACCATTAGAATGTTTGCTTTCCCTTTAAGGCCTTAAGTACTTATACCCAGTGCTTACACAAATTGTTTTGTTTGCATATAAAATGTCTGTTTTCCTCCTTCAGTCTGCCTGTTGCTGTCACACCATCACAGATACTTTGGAGCAGGAACAGTTGACTCCTGAGAGCCTAGAAGCAGGTAGCATGCTGAGGCTAGTACAATAATTACAAACTAGTTAACCGTGCAATTAATCATTCCATTGACTCAAAAAAAACCCCAAACAACCCAAAACCCGTTGTGGAATAGAAAGTCTCTTTTTGCTCAAACATCAAGCCTTTGAAGGCAGATGAAAAGCTCTGCTTTCCTCATAAAATTCTGCTAAAGCCATTTGTGAACAGGGAGATATCAGCCCAAATGGAAAGGCTTAAAACTGGAAATGAAAACTAGTTGTAGTTAGTGGGCTGTTGCTGCTTGAGGTAAGAAAACTGTCTAAAACTAAGGAAAAGCACAACTGTTTTAATTATGTAATGTAGGAATCTTTTTTTTTTTTTTTTTGGTGAGGCTTCTTGTATGGTTGAGTGCTCTCCTTTGTGAACTAACTTGTGCCTTCGCAGGCTCCAAAGCTGCTGGAACTGAGACACTCAAAATTTTGTTTATGGGCAAAGAGAAAGTACACCTTATATACATAAGTAAAACCAAAAATTTATTGTTAGTGTAATTCAGATCTTGAGAGTCTAATCATTATTAGTCCAGATCTAATTGTTACAGGAAAAGAAAGAATAATGATGTAGTTAAAATTGTAACACACACACCCCTCTTAGTTTCTATCCCTTTTCCTGGTGTTACGCTCACTCTTTCACTGCTCTTCTGGGTCCTAAAGTCAGTGGTTTCATTCTGGTGGTGGTGGGGGAGTGCTTATGGTGAGTTGTTAGCATCTGGAGTCCATGGCCAGGTGGAATATGATGTTCATGTTGATGGTTTGTTTGGTTTTTTTCTTCCTCACTCTAGGATTCACTTGGGGTCATGTTTATATGTTTTCTAATACACTTTTACACCTTTCTCTTTGTTGGTGAATGAAACATGCAAGTAACCTTCATGCATAGCAGCTGACCACACCCCTGTCTTTACTGCATATTGTTATCTGTTAACCAAATTACAAATGCTTGAAGTGTAAGTTATTAGCCACACAACTCCTTTTATTGCTTTACTGTATTATCACTGATAGTTTTACAGGGCCTAAAGCCTAGGAAAAGAACAATTCAAAATAGGTTCTGAAAGCTTTCCTGCCCCCACCCCCCAAAACAAAGAATACTTCATGAACTTTCATGCATACCCCCCCCCCCCGAAAAAAAAAAAAGTATTAAGACTGTTACCTGTTTGGTAGTTATGCTTGCTTTCCCTTTAAGGCCTTAAATGCTTATACCCAGAGATCTCACTTTGTCAGTGCCGATGTAAAATTCTGCCACAGCCCAAATTAAACAAAAAAAGTTTGCAAAAGATAAAAAAAAAAGCTGTTAATCAAGTAGTTTGACAATCAGAGGAAGCTGTATTACTGTGTGAGCATTACAGAGAGAGATCAGTTTTCATATGTTTGCGACAGAAACAAAGCAATACAAAAGCAGAAAACTTGAGTATACCAAATTTGCAAATAGAAGGTCTTTCAACAAGGAAGAACACTTTTAAAGCTTGAGATAAAATTGCTGTTTCGCTCCTTCCACCTTTCCATTTCAAGGCACACACATACATAGGCACAATCCCACTTTGCACTGGGTCAGTTTACACTGAAGTTAAATATTCAGTAGCTACCCTTATGTTGATGAATGAGATGATGTTCATGTTAAAGCTGAGCAGTAAAATGATTGGCAAAATAGCTTGTGTAGGCTCAGTTTAAACTTGAGGTTCAGAAAGAAAGTCATCCTCATCAGAAATTGGCAGCTTCTATTCAAACTCCAAAGATAATTTATAACCCCAAGACATTTGAAAGTTTAGTTCTTAACCCTCTGTAGTGTATCAAGCAAGAGAAGTAGCTTTCATTGGCCCCTTCTTGACTTCCATATTATACAATGTGCACAGTGAAAAATTTGATCACTGGGAGTATTAGGAAACATCGGAAATGATAGAATAAGCTACTAGACCAATATACAAATATTTTTTTTACTTTGCATTTGTCTAGTTATTCCACTGTGGGTAAATTTATCCACCAGCATATAAATACTTTAACTTGTTTAGAAGTATATTCAATTGCATCAAGATTTAGATGTATTGCCATTTACCCCATAAATATTGAAGGTTGTTAATAAGACTAATTACCTTTCACACTAAGCAGCCACTAACAATATCACTCATCCCCCTACTGAAATGTAACTGCTGCTTTGAATTCTCTCCAAGTTTCATGGTACTCCATGTTATTCACAAAAAGTTCCATAAATTAATCTATTCCCAGAGACTAAGTGACCTCAAATGTACAAATACCCAAGTGAATAGAGGGGCTTCAAAGGAAGGTAACATTTTTCATAACAGCTTTAGCAAGAATTCATATGTTGCATTGATTATGCCCCAGGACAGGACAGAACGATGGTAATTCAGATGGGCTCCTCTGAAAAGATGCATCAATTTTTTATCACGTTCTAGCCAGATCGTCACAAAAACTTTTGAAAAAGACTGAAATTCGCCACCAATTTGAGATTGCATGCGAGCTTTTACAACATTCATTGGGAAAAATAAGGATCCCAGCATGGCGCCCAACAGTCCTCCACAGATAAAGTCATTGACCAAGTGAGTGCTATAAGAAGTTGCTTCAGGCAGACACTGTTTGATAGGTCCTCGTAGGCCAAAGAAGAGGATGTTACTGCTTCCATTCCGGAGCAGAATAGGCACCAAACCCCGATAATATTCTCTAATCCCATAGACTTTTAGTACCTTGAAAGCCTGGTAAGTGTTTGTAAATTTGTCATGATGTTTGTAGTCCTGAAGCAAAGTCTGGACTCGTTCAAAAGGTGTAAGAAGGGCTTCCGTGGTCCCTGCAAGCACTGCTGCCATGCTGCGAGTTAGAAGTTCAGGTGCACTTGTGTGACTATGGAGCAAGGAGGAGAAATCTTCATACAAGCCAAACATTAGAGCCAGGGTGGTTGTTTTTTGCATTAATGGAGGAAGGATTCCACGATAGAGATTTCGAATTCCATCTTTCTGCAGCTGATGTACTGCATCCTTTGTTTTCAAGCCATACAACTGTTGTCGAAAGAGGACCTTCTGGATGGGAAAGGTGACTGCTATATTGGTGAAGGCTGCACAATAGCCACAAAGATAATGTTTACCAGAGCTACTCTTTATGTGATGGCTGATATCTTGCTTTGAATTTGTTGGGACACAATCTTGTGAATCCATCTTTTTTTTCCCCTTAATATATTTTAGATTTCTTTTCCTATGTCAAAAAAAGAAAAGAATGTGAACAAAACGGCATGTGACACAGCTTTTTTAGTTCACACACACACATCATGTGCACACTGTTCAACATTTTACATCCTGAAGAAACTTCATCAAATTCAGTGGAACAGTGTGACAAATGCTTCATCTGATAGATGATGCAAAATGCACAATTTTCTACACCAGATCCAAGGACCTGAAAAACTAGCCCTTTTTTTTTTTCTCCCTTTATGTTTTGTTGATTAAAACCAAACTAAATTAAAACAAATAGACATATGAACCCCTCCAGTGCCACATTACAGCTGAAAATGTCAGGGAGAAATAGGAAGTTTACACATTAAGTTTCCAGTACAGTATGTCAAGGAATTCAAATGCTGAATGTTCTATTCTAACACTAGTAAGATACAACACAAATTACCAAGGTTTTGGAAAACACACACACACACTCTACACATGGCTTAGCATTACAAATTCTGATCATTCCTGCCAGTATTTCCCTGTGGCAGACAACAATGAATAATTTAAATAAGAATTTTAATTATCAGCATTAGTTTACTATAGAGAAGTAAAAGAATATAGAAAAGCTAAAGAATACATTGAGCTCTGCTAGAGCTAAGATCCTGAAGGACACAGTGAACAGAGTTTCATTAAATAAAACGGAGAATTAGTCCTTAATAGGCAATACATGATCTGCCACTGTTGCATAATATTATGCTCTTTAATGTTTGCCAAGGAACAGCACCATAGAAGTGATTTACAAAGATGAAGCATTTATCCTGATATGAAGTTATGGCAGTAGTGAGGAATTCACATTGGGGAGCTTGTACCACTTCATCTATACTAATATATATTGTTCCTAGGATCAACTTAGTTCTATCTGCATATACTAAAATAGCCACACCTGCAACTAAGCTACAGTCTTATCTGGCACCCCAACTTATATATTTAGAGTTATACCAACTTCACTACTGCAGTGGTAAGAGTGTCGCTCAGTAATATAACATGTACAACACTGAGGATTCATAAGACTTCTGACAACTAGTCACCAGTTGTGTTGGCAATAGCAACCTGTGGCCAACATCACTTCTGATTTCTTCTGAGGAAAAAAAATAAGAGATCTAACTCAGTTTTATAAGGTACATATTTCTTTCTATGGAGTAGCTGGATTTATGAAGTAAGGAGCAGTTTAAAACTATAGCATTACCTTGATAATCCTCATGTAGTTTAAAAAAGTTCTCATGCATATGATTTGAGAACTTGCAATGATCAGGCAATGCAATTTTTCTCAGAAGTGTTTATGACAGACCCTTTGCTTTCAGCCGTAATTTCAAAGGCCCGCTGTGTCACTGTGCTGGTTTTGGCTGGGATAGAGTTAATTTTCTTCATAGTAGCTAGTATGATGCTATGTTTTGGATTTGTGCTGAAAACAGTGTTGGTAATACAGGGATGTTATCGTTAGTGCTGGGCAGTGCCTACACAGAGTCAAGGTCTTTTCTGCCTCTCATACCGCCCCGCCAGTGAGTAGGATGGGGGTACAAAAGAAGTTGGGAGGGGACACAGCTAGGACAGCTGACCCCAACTGACCAAAGGGATATTCCATACCATATGACGTCATGCTCAGCAATAAAAAACTGGGGGAAGAAGAAGGAAGGGGGGACGTTTGGAGTGATGGCGTTTGTCTTCCCAGGTAACCGTTACGCGTTATGGAGCCCTGCTTTCCTGGAGATGGATGAACACCTGCCTGCTGATGGGAAGTAGTGAATGAATTCCTTATTTTGCTTTGCTTGCACAAAAAGCTTTTGTTTTACTTATTCAGCTGTCTTTATCTCAACCCACGAGTTTTCTCACTTTTACCCTTCAGATTCTCTCCCCCATCCCACCAGGGGGGAGTGAGCGAGTGGCTGTATGGTGCCTAGTTGCCAGCTGGGGTTAAACCACGACAGTCCTTTTTGGCGCCCAACGTGGGGCTCAAAGGGTTCGAGATAATGATTTGATTGGAATGTGCTAGATCGAATTTATAGCTGTTATTGCTGTTTAGCTATTAATTGACAGGCTCCTGTGGTTGCCATGGGGCTTGCTTGCTTTACTGTATATTAGTGTCTAGTGCTCGTTAGTGGCTGCTTTTTGCTTTTGCTGCTTGCTGTACGGCTTATCAGCTTACTCTGCTGTGCCTGGGAACACTTTGATAACAGCAATGGCCATGCGCCTGGGCTGGCAGATGGACAGGGCATTGCTGCTGTTTCTGTGCTGCTGTACTGGTGTCGTGGTTTAACCAGAGTTGGCAACTAAGCACCACACAGCCGCTCGCTCACTCCCCCCACCACCGGTGGGATGGGGGAGAGAATTGGAAGAGCACAAGTTAGAAAAACTCGTGGGTTGAGATAAAAGCAGTTTAATAATTGAAATAAAATGATAATAATAATATGATGATAATAATAATAATACACAAAGCAAGTGATGCACAGTACAATTGCTCACCACCCGCTGACCGATGCCCAGCCAGTCCCCGAGCAGCGGCTCCCCCGGCCAGCTTTCCCCAGTTTATATGCTGAGCATGACGTCACATGGTATGGAATGTCCCTTTGGCCAGTTTGGCTGTGCCCCCTCCCAGCTTCTTGTGCACCTGCAGCCTTCTCAGTCGGTAGAGCATGGGAAACTAAAAAGTCCTTGGCTAGTGTAAGCATTACCTAGCAACAACTAAAACATCGGTGCGTTATCAACTTTGTTCTCATCCTAAATCCAAAACACAGCACTGTACCAGCTACTAGGAAGGAAATTAACTCTATCCCTGCCGAAACCAGGACAATATCCACCCCTTATTCTATACCATCTGAGTCATGCTCAAGTCTCACATTTTCCAGTACATTTTCATTAATCACCAACCCCTTTTTTTTTTTACTATATACACACACACACACACACACACACAGAGATATCATTCCCTTAGTCTGTGGGCCATCCCTCTAAAATGTTCGGTGAGTTCATTTAGTCCATGACTTCGGGCTCCATCTGTCATAATAATCTTCCAGGGCAGGAAAAATGGAGATGGTATGTGGTGTTGGATTGTTTCATGTTGAAGTCAGTTCTGGTACCATCATCACTGTGCTTTGCTTGGTTTCACTGAAGTTATTCTTCATTGGTCTGGGTGATTCTTATTGTAATAACATTAGTATGGCATATAATATTATTAGTATATCTGTGTATTATTAGTATAACTTTTATAACTATAATTAGTACTTAACATTACATAATTCAGATCATTGGCTATTCTCACCCAAAATCAAATCCCCTTGAGGTACACATCGGACTTCCCCATCCTTCCGCATTATCCACCAAGTGCACCCAGGTCCTTGAGCAAAAGCAATCCCACGGATGGGTTTGCCTCTGCCCGAGGCAGGAATAACCCAGACTGTCTTCCCCAGCATATTTTTTATGTGCACTACAGGGACTTTATTCCCATCTACAGTACGTAAGAGTTCTGACTGGGCAGGGCCAGCTCGATTGGCAGATCCCCTCGTGTTGACTAACCAGGTGGCCTTTGCTAAATGCGTATCCCAATGTTTGAATGTCCCGCCACCCATTGCTCTCAGCGTAGTCTTTAACAGTCCATTGTATCGTTCAATTTTCCCAGAGGCTGGTGCATGATAGGGGATGTGATACACCCACTCAATGCCGTGCTCCTTGGCCCAGGTGTCTATGAGGTTGTTTTGGAAATGAGTCCCGTTGTCTGACTCAATTCTTTCTGGGGTGCCATGTCGCCATAGGACTTGCTTTTCAAGGCCCAGGATAGTGTTCCGGGCAGTGGCATGGGGCACGGGATATGTTTCCAGCCATCCGGTGGTTGCCTCCACCATTGTAAGCACGTGGCGCTTGCCTTGGCGGGTTTGTGGGAGTGTGATATAATCGATCTGCCAGGCCTCCCCATATTTATATTTCAGCCATCGTCCTCCATACCAGAGGGGCTTTAACCGCTTGGCTTGCTTGATCGCAGCGCATGTTTCACATTCATGGATAACCTGCGCAATAGTGTCCATGGTCAAGTCCACCCCTCGATCACGAGCCCATCTGTATGTTGCATCTCTTCCTTGACGTCCGGAGATGTCATGGGCCCACCGAGCTGGAAATAATTCACCCTTATGTTGCCAGTCCAGATCCACCTGAGCCACTTCAATCTTAGCAGCCTGATCCACCTGCTGGTTGTCTTGATGTTCTTCAGTGGCCCGACTCTTGGGTACGTGAGCATCTACGTGACAGACTTTTACAACCAGGTTCTCCACCCGGGCAGCAATATCTTGCCACAATGCGGCAGCCCAGATGGGTTTGCCTCTGCGCTGCCAGTTGCTCCGCTTCCATTGCTGCAACCACCCCCACAGGGCATTTGCCACCATCCATGAGTCAGTATAGAGATAGAGCACTGGCCCCTTTTCTCGGTCAGCAATGTCTAAAGCCAGCTGGATGGCTTTCCTTCTGCAAATGGGCTCGATTCACCTTCTCCTTCAGCAGTTTCTACAACTTGTCGCATAGGACTCCATACAGCAGCTTTCCACCTCCGATGCTTTCCCACAAGACGACAGGACCCATCAGTGAACAGGGCATATTGCTTCTCATTTTCTGGTAGTTTATTATACAGTGGGGCTTCCTCAGCACGCATTACCTCCTCCTCTGGCGATATTCCAAAATCTTTGCCCTCTGGCCAATCCATGATCACTTCCAAGATTCCTGGGCGACTGGGACTTCCTATTTGAGCCCGTTGTGTGATCAGTGCGACCCACTTACTCCATGTAGCATCAGTTGCATGATGTGGACAGGGGACCCTCCCTCTGAACATCCAGCCCAGCACCGGCAGTCGGGGTGCCAGGAGGAGCTGTGCTTCAGTGCCAATCACTTCTGAAGCAGCTCGAACCCCTTCATATGCTGCTAATATCTCTTTTTCAGTTGGAGTATAGCGGGCCTCGGATCCTCTGTATCCCCGACTCCAAAACCCTAGGGGTCGACCTCGAGTCTCCCCTGGTGCTTTCTGCCAGAGGCTCCAGGTAGGGCCGTTCTCCCCGGCTGCGGTGTAGAGCACATTTTTTACATCTTGTCCTGCCCGGACTGGCCCCAGGGCTACTGCATGAACTATCTCCTCTTTAATTTGTTCAAAAGCTTGTCGTTGCTCAGGGCCCCATTTGAAATCGTTCTTCTTCCAGGTCACTTGATAGAGAGGGTTTACAATCAGACTGTAATTTGGAATATGCATTCTCCAAAAACCCACGACGCCCAAGAAAGCTTGTGTTTCCTTTCTCCTAGTTGGTAGAGACCTGGCTGTTATTTTGTTGATCACATCCATTGGGATCTGACGACGTCCATCTTGCCATTTTATTCCTAAAAACTGGATCTCCTGTGCAGGTCCCTTGACCTTACTTTGTTTTATGGCAAAACCGGCCTTCAGCAGGATTTGGACTATTTCCTTCCCTTTTTCAATAACTTCTCCTGCTGTGTTGCCCCATATGATGATGTCATCAATGTATTGCAGGTGTTCCGGAGCCTCACCCTGTTCCAGCACAGTCTGGATCAGTCCATGGCAAATGGTGGGGCTGTGTTTCCACCCCTGGGGCAGTCGGTTCCAGGTGTACTGGACGCCCCTCCAAGTGAAAGCAAACTGTGGCCTGCACTCTGCTGCCAAAGGGATTGAGAAAAACGCATTAGCAATATCAGTTGTGGCATACCACTTGGCTGCCTTTGACTCCAGTTCGTATTGAGGTTCTAGCATGTCTGGCACAGCAGCACTCGGCGGCGGTGTGACTTCATTCAGGCCACGACAGTCTACTGTCAGTCTCCACTCTCCATTAGACTTCCGCACTGGCCATATGGGACTGTTAAAGGGTGAACGAGTCTTGCTGATCACTCCTTGGCTCTCCAGTCGACGAATCAGCTCATGAATGGGAATCAAGGAGTCTCGGTTGGTGCGATATTGCCACCAGTGCACCGTGGTGGTAGCGATTGGCACCTGTTGGTCTTCGATCTTCAGCAACCGCACGGTAGACGTGTCCTCCGAGAGACCGGGCAAGGTGGACAGCTGTTTAATTTCCTCCATCTCCAAGGCAGCTCTACCAAAAGCCCACCGGTACCCTTTTGGGTCCTTGAAATACCCTCTCCTGAGGTAGTCTATGCCAAGGATGTATGGAGCCTCTGGGCCAGTCACAATGGGGTGCTTCTGCCACCCATTCCCAGTTAGACTTACTTCGGCTTCCAGTACAGTTAGCTGTTGGGATCCCCCCGTCACCCCAGAAATACAGATGGGTTCTGCCCCTATATATCTTGATGGCATTAGGGTACACTGTGCACTGGTGTCCACTAGAGCCTTATACTTCTGTGCGTCCAATGTGCCAGGCCACCGAATCCACAGAGTCCGGTAAACCCGGTTGTCCCTTTCCTCCCCCTGGCTGGAGGCAGGGCCCCTCAAGTCTTGGTCATAGTATTCGTTACTCACTTCTTGTAAATACGAGTCATAAGTCTCTTCATTAAGATCAGAAGTAAAATCAGCCCTTCTACTCTGTCCAGGGAACTGCCCGCTGGAAACTGGAGCAGCAATTTTCCTGGAAGAACCCCTTTCTGTGATTGTTTTCCCTTGCAATTCACGTACCCGTGCCCCTAGGGTCGAGGTAGGTTTTCCATCCCACTTCCTCATGTCCTCTCTGTGGTCACGCAGGTAAAACCATAGGGTGCCCCGTGGTGTGTACCCTTTATATTCTCTCTCTTCAGCAAAAGAACGCTTACTCCTAATAGCCGAGATACTGGTCTGTACAGGTGGGGAGTAGGACCTATCCTCTCTGAGTTGCTGGACCTCCCGGGACAGTTTCTCCACAGCCAGGACGAGGGAGGAAGAGAGACTTTCCTCATATTGCCGGAGTTGACTAGCCAATTCATCCACCGTTTGTTCCTCTCCATCTTTCCAGGTCATCACTGCCAATGAATTGGCGTATGACGATGGTGCACTCCTTATAAACTTCCGCCACATGGGTCGTGTGCACTTGACTTCATCTGGATCTTTGGATAGCTGTTCATTGTTCAGGTCATCATAAATCACCTCCAGCACAGCTAATTCTCTCAGAAACTGGATACCCTTCTCCATGGTGGCCCACTTGCTTGGGCGACATATGACATCTTCCTTAAAGGGATACCTTTCCTTCACGCTTGACAAGAGTCGCCTCCAAAGGCTGAGGACTCGTGTCCCTTTTCCAATTGCTTTGTCAATGCCCCCTTCCCTGGAAAGGGATCCCAGTTGCTTGGCTTCTTTACCCTCTAATTCCAGGCTACTGGCCCCATTATCCCAGCATCGGAGCAGCCAGGTGACAATATGCTCGCCTGGACGACGGCTGAAATCTTTTCGTATATCTCACAGCTCACTCAGGGATAGGGATCGGGTGGTCACTGCCTCATTTATGAGTTCTTCCTCTTCTTCCTCCCCAGTCAGCAGCCGTCTCTCCTCCTCCCGTTCTCGTGATGGCCCTTCTCCAGGGTCATGTGTCTCGTACACTTCTTCCTCCGGCCCCCTTTTAGAAGCAGCTTCTTCCTCCCTTGCTAAACGAGCCAACTTCCGCTTCCAAGATTTCTTCTTGTGTAGAGGGGCGACTGATACCGGCACAGGTTGGTTCTGTGGTTCAGCCACAGGGCGTGTCACTGGGGTCTGAGCGGCCGCAGGGCCTGTCACCGGAGTCTGAGTGGCCGCAGTGCCTGTCACCGGGGTCTGAGTAGCCGCAGTGCATGTCACCAGGGTCTGAGTGGCCGCAGGGCCTGTCGCCGGGGTCTGAGTGGCCGCAGTGCGTGTCGTTTTACTGTCAGAGCCAGAGACCTTCTCTTCCCTTTGAGGGTACTGAATGGTGTCGAACAGGGCTCGGTAGGCATGGGCCAGGCCCCAGCACGTTGCAATGATCTGCATCTCTCTGGAGTTGCCAGGGTGAGAGCATACTTTGTCCAAATGTTCTACTAACTTTTCAGGATTCTGCACTTGCTCAGGGGTGAAGTTCCAAAACACTTTGGGTGCCCATTGGCCTAGGTACTTGCCCATCTTGTCCCACACACCCTGCCACTCATAATTATTCAGCCTTGGGGCAGATCTCTGGATGATATTCTTAAATTGCTTACCAACTTTAGACAAAACCGAAACAATATTCCCAAGAAGTACCAATAGAAGTATCTTAACTACCCAAGGCTGTTCAAAATACTGAAAAGTTACTGTAATGAAGGAGGAAACATCATAGAAGAAGGTAGTGACACTGCCATTCTGTATTTCCTCCGTAAAAAAACTCTCAGAAAAATTACTGTAATTGCTAGTTGTCTCCAGGAAATGGTATCCGTGGTACAGTAACGGCTTCATTGTGAAATTTACATACCACACTAACGTCAAGGTCAATGTTCTAAAAACAAACCTCACAAGCGAGACATCACTAATCACTGCAGACCACAGCAAACTGCAGAAACCAACACCAATCTTTAACATGTACAGCAAAAAAAGGAGCACGATGCAGATTATACAAATCAATATCGAGAACAGAGAAACCAACATTGTGACCCACAACTATTAACAGATATAAGTTCCTTAATGCACTCCGGTTAATCTGTTATTATCTCAAACCCTTCGTGCCCCACGTTGGGCGCCAAAAAGGACTGTCGTGGTTTAACCTCAGTCGGCAACTGAGCACCACGCAGCCGCTCGCTCACTCCCCCCACCCCCCGGTGGGATGGGGGAGAGAATTGGAAGAGCACAAGTGAGAAAAACTCGTGGGTTGAGATAAAAACAGTTTAATAATTGAAATAAAATGATAATAATTATAATAATAATAATATAATAATAATACACAAAGCAAGTGATGCACAGTGCAATTGCTCACCACCCGCCGACCGATGCCCAGCCAGTCCCCGAGCAGCGGCCCCCCCGGCCAGCTTTCCCCAGTTTATGTACTGAGCATGACGTCACATGGTATGGAATGTCCCTTTGGCCAGTTTGGCTGTGCCCCCCTCCCAGCTTCTTGTGCACCTGCAGCCTTCTCAGTCGGTAGAGCATGGGAAACTAAAAAGTCCTTGGCTAGTGTAAGCATTACCTAGCAACAACTAAAACATCAGTGTGTTATCAACTTTGTTCTCATCCTAAATCCAAAACACAGCATTGTATCAGCTACTAGGAAAGAAATTAACTCTATCCCTGCCGAAACCAGGACAACTGGACAGGCTGGAACTCCAGTGTGAAATTGAGTCGATGGGATTGTGGATGAGTCCACGCAGGACACCCCGAAGCCTCTGTGGCCGTGGACAAGTCCATGTCAGAGCAGGTATATCTCAAAGTCTCTGTGGCCGTGGTTATGTCTGTGCGGCAGCAGGTATACCTCTGAAGGGATTGTGGCCCAAGGATAAGTCCATGCTGGAGAAGGTACACCTCAAAGCATCTGTGGCTGTGGATAAGTCCATGCTGCAGCAGGTACACCTTGAAGCATCGGTGGCTGTGCATGAGGTCATGCTGGAGCACCTCAAAGCGTGTGGCCATGGATAAGCCCATGACAGAGCAGGTACGCCCCTGGAGGGACTGCAGCCATGGTTAAAGCTATGTTGGAGCAGGTTCACTCCTGAAGGGACTGTGGCTGTGGGTAAGGCCACGCTGGAGCAGGTATATCTCTGAAAGCATTGTGGCCCATGGATAAGGCCACACTGGAACAAGTGCACCTCAGAGTGACTGTGGCTGTGGATAAGCCTATGCCGCAGCAGGTATACCCCTGAAAAGACTGTGGCTCATAGATAAGGCTCCACTTGGAGCAGGTACTCCCCTAAGGGACTGCAGTCTGTGGATAAGTCCAAGCCGGAGCAGGGGCAAGGGGAGGAGTTCATTGCAATGTTAAACCCTATGGTCTGGACCAAAGGGACCAGGGGTGGAGACTGTAATGGAAATACCTTTAAATTGTTGTAACCCGGGATTTGAGTTGCATGTTATGGGAATTACTGTAGCAGGAACCACCTGAACCAATGGAGGACAAGCCTTACAAGAAGCAGTGCAAGTGCAGCAGTGACCCGACCTGAGCTGGCTTTGGTGCCCAATAACTCCACAGAACACACCACCTCTCCTGTCCTGAGTGACCACCATAAGAGATGGAGCCCAAAGAAGTCATGGACTAAATGAACTCAGTGGACATTTTGTGGACATTTGTGGACATTTCATGGACATTTTACAGGGGTGGTCCATAGACCACCAGTGGTGGAGTATATGAGCTGCTTCCCAATTAAAGTTTATTACAAGGGAATCAGTTCTCAGAAGTAATAAAAGCTTTGGATCACCTGTGTTCCCAATATGCACAAATTTCTGCAGTCATTATGATAGCCAATTTCTGTGCAGAAGTCCGCCCCCTCCCCCCGCCCTGAGGTTTCAAAACACACTACAAGGGGACATAGGCGATTCTCTTTTTGACAGGTAACAACGAGATCATCTAGACCAGCGGTCTCCAAACTTTTTTGATCATGCACCCCATCAGTCAAAAATTTTTGAGCATGCACCCCGAATATATGTATATTTATTTATAAATTATACACATGTACTACTGTACTAATATATTATGTATGTTATAAAATACGCACAAAAATAGAAATTAAAAAGGATGAGATAAAAGATTAAATAAACACTATATTAAAATAATTTTTATTTTATTTATTAACAGTACAAAAATATTTTCTTCCCACACCACAATGGATTGTCTTGCACACCCACTTTGGAGACCACTGATCTAGACTGTATTTGTGCTGTTCTTAGAAATCTAGTCAGAGACTGAACAAAAGTCCAGCATGGTCCCTGATCCAAGGTCCATCCTTTCAGGTTCCTATCACTTCCATACCGTCCTGTGGTATATAACATCTAGTCCTTCTAAGAAGACTAAGAGTTCAGCAAATTTACCTGCCTAAATGACCATGGTCTTCAGAATGCCAAGACTCTACCCACTAGATCGAATACACACAAGGGAAAGAAAAAAAAATATTTTGTACCCAACATCCTTTTATATCTCTGTGTTCATAACACTGGTGAGAGATGTTATGCTATGTGATAAAATGCTCATCTATACACCCACAAAGGAGAACAGAGAGACAATGGCAGGTGGAGGAGCCCAAATAATATCCTGCCCTGGCTCCTCCCAGGCCCATCACAGGAGAGCTATCAGCCCATCAAAGACCCATCTCCACAAGCTCAGAAGAGCACAGAGGCACAAAGGCAGGTGGGCAACCCAAATTAGGGACTCAGAAACAGACACCCTGTCTAGGCCCCTCCCAGGACTGTCCCAGGAGAGCCTCATCCCCAGTATCCAGATGTGATATCCATCAAGATGAGTACAGCTAACAGAGGCAGCCAACAGATGCAGCAGTTTACACAGCAGTCTCTGGGTTCTGCTTTGGGAGCTTCTGAGGACAGGGTCCAGGATCATTGGGGAACTCTGGGAACACTCTGAGAAACTTGAGGGTGCCTGCTGCTGCCAGATAAGGACAAGGTAAGGGGAGCCACAAGGATGTGGGCCTGAAGAAGCTCTAGCAGCTTCTAACAAGCATGGTCAGCTGCCCTTGAGCCAAGGTGCCTGGAGCCTTTGTTACAGCTATCATCTGCTGATTAGAGAGGGTCAAACCCTCTTTTAGCTGGTGCTAGGGAGAGGCCTATAAAAGAGCCAGGCCTGGAGTACAGCCTCCCAGGGGCAACAGCTGTTGCAGAGGGGGATCTTCATCACAGTTCAAATGATATGTTCTCAGGTATGGTGGTGACATGCCATAGGGCATATTCCTCAGCAGGTATTAGAGCAGCTGTCCATGCCAGGGCAGAGGCTTTGACCTAGATAGAGCTTTAGATGGTGGATGCAGCCTTGCAAGTATAGGCTGTAGGGAGTGCCTGGGGCCTTTCCCTGAGGCTGGTAGAGGTGGCCTTCTTTCCTGCAGTCCCCAAGTGGAGGAGTTATAGGAGGAAGTCAGCAGGCTGTGCAGCATCACAGATAGAGTCAGGATCTTCTCAGAGACACAACAGCTTCAAGAGCCCTGGACTCCAGCTGCAGTGGAAACACAGGCAAGAGTCTGTCCCTAGCAGAATGGCAAGTGCAACCTCTGGGGAAGGTAAAAAATGAAAGCTGGTGACTTCTGGAAACAAGAGAAAGGCTACCAGCTCCACCTGAAGGCTTGCAACTATGGAACAGATTCACTGCCTTCAAAGCTGGGGAGGCGTTGGATGTGCTTTCAAGCAAAGCATCTAGGCCAACTGACCCTAAACCATGCAAGATCACCAGGAGGAAGTGGTGAGTGATGGTAGTGGGTGACTCCCTGCTGCAAGGGATGGAGGCACCCATCTGCTGACCTGACCTGTCATATAGAGAGGTTTGCTGCTTGCCAGAGGCCTGGATCTGGGATGCTATGGAGAGGCTGCTGAAGCTTGTCTGACCCTTTGACTATTACCCCCTTCTTCCATGCAGGCACAAATGATACTGCCAGGGGCAACCTGGAGTCAAAAGTGACTACAGAGCTCTGGGGGTGATAATCAGGGGTATGGGGGCCTAGGTGGTGTTCTTCTTGATCCTGCCAGTGAGGGGAAAGGGTGCGAGGAGGAGGGGACTGATACTGCATACCAATAACTGCTTGTGGAGCTGGTGTTGGCAACAGGGTTTTGGTTTCTATGACCATGGGTCCCTGTTTAAGGATGAACATCTGCTTGGGAGAGATGGGATCCACCTCACTAAGCAGGGCAAAAGTATCTTTGCCAGCAGGATGGCTGACCTGGTAAGGAGGGCTTTAAACTAGGAACGGGGAGGGAGAGAGTTACCAGCAGCTCTGTGAGAGTGATGGGCAGTGCTGATGAGCAAAGGGCCTGGGTGATGTGACTGAAAGGGATCACAAAATCAACAAAACAGGGCTTAAGTAGGGTCACCTCCAGCATTGGCATGTAAGCAAGGAAGTGCCTACAAGGCACTGATGTGGGAGGGAAACAGACCCTTTCTGGGAAATCAGCATGCTGTGGTGCCTCTCTGAAGTGCCCGTACACTAATGTATGCAGTATAGGGAATAAACATGATGAGTTAGAGGTCTGTGTGCAGTTGCAGGGCTATGATCTTGTTGGGATCATGGAGATGTGGTGGGATGGCTCCCATGACTGGAGTGTTGCAATGGAGGTATACAGAACTCTTTAGGAAGGACAGGCTGGGAAAATAGAATCATAGAATCATAGAATCATTGAGGTTGGAAAAGACCTCTAAGATCATCGAGTCCAACCGTCAACCAACACCACCAGGCCCACTAAACCATGTCCCTAAGCGCCTCATCTACACGTCTTTTAAATACCTCCAGGGATGGGGACTCAACCACTTCCCTGGGCAGCCTGTTCCAATGTTTCACCACTCTTTCAGTAAAGAAATTTTTCCTTACATCCAATCTAAACCTCCCCTGCCGCAACTTGAGGCCATTTCCTCTCGTCCTATCGCTTGTTACTTCGGAGAAAAGACCAACACCCACCTCGCTACAACCTCCTTTCAGGTAGTTGTAGAGAGCGATGAGGTCTCCCCTCAGCCTCCTTTTCTCCAGGCTGAACAACCCCAGTTCCCTCAGCCGCTCCTCATAAGACTTGTGCTCCAGACCCCTCACCAGCCTCGTTGCCCTTCTCTGGACACGCTCCAGCACCTCAACGTCCTTCTTGTAGTGAGGGGCCCAAAACTGAACACAGTATTCGAGGTGCGGCCTCACCAGGGCCGAGTACAGGGGCACAATCACTTCCCTACTCCTACTGGCCACACTATTTCTGATACAGGCCAGGATGCCATTGGCCTTCTTGGCCGCCTGGGCACACTGCCGGCTCATGTTCAGCCGGCTGTCGACCAACACCCCCAGGTCCTTTTCCGCCAGGCAGCTTTCCAGCCACTCTTCCCCAAGCCTGTAGCGCTGCATGGGGTTGTTGTGGCCGAAGTGCAGGACCCGGCACTTGGCCTTGTTGAACCTCATACAGTTGGAGGGCAAGTTGTCCTTTATGTGAGAGAGCAGCTGGAATGCATGGAGCTCTGCCTGGGGATGGATGATGAGCCAAATGTGAGCTTATGGGTAAGGATTAAAGAGAAGACAGGTAAAGGTGACATTGTAGTGGGTGTCTGCTATAGGCCACCTGACCAGGAAGAACAAGCGGATGAGGCCTTCTATAGACAGCTAGAAGTAGCCTCATGTTTGCAGGCCCTGGTCCTCATGGGGAACTTGAGCCACCCCGATATCTGCTGGAGAGACAGCACAACAGGGCACAAGCAATCTAGGAGGTTCCTGGAGAGCATCGATAACAGCTTCCCAACCCAAGTGATAGAGGAGCCAATGAAGAGAGGTGCTCTGATGAACCTCATATTCACAAACAAGGAGGGGCTTGTTGGGGATGTTCACATCCCCAGGTCAAAGGCAACCTTGGCTACAGTGACCATGAAATGGTGGAGTTGAGGATCCTGAGGGCAGGGAGCAGGGCAAAAAGCAAGCTCACAACCCTGGACTTCAGGAGAGCAGGCTTTGGCCTCTTCAGGGATCTGCTTGGTAGAGTCCCATGGGATAAGGCCCTGGAGGGAAGAGGGGCCCAAGAAAGTTGGTTGATGATATTCAAGAATCACCTCCTCCAAGATCAAGAGCAGTCCATCACAACAAAGAGGAAGTCAGGCAAAAATGCCAGGAGGGCTGTGTGGATGAACAAGGAGCTCCTGGCCAAACTCAAACACAAAAAGGAAGCATACAGAAGGTGGAAGCAGGGACAGGTAACCTAGGAGGAATACAGAGACACTGCCCGAGTATGCAGAGACATGTTAGGAAAGCTAAAGCCCAAATGGAATTGAATCTGGCCAGGGATGTCAAAGACAACAAGAAGGGCTTCTATAAGTACATAGGTGACAAAAGGAAGACTAGGGAAAACGTGGGCCTGCTGCTGAATGGGGCAGGGGCCCTGGTGACACAGGACACGGAGAAGTCTGAGGTACTGAATGCCTTCTTTGCCTCAGTCTTTACATGCAAGACCTGCCTTCAGGAATCCCAGGTCCCAGACACCAGGGAAAAAGGCTGGAGCAAGGAAGACTTACCCTTGGTGGAAGAGGATCAGGTAAGGGAATACTTAAGCAAACTGGACATACATAAGTCCATGGGCCCTGATGGGATGCACCCACGAGTGCTGAGAGCTGGCTGATGTCATGGCGAGGCCGCTCTCAATAATCTTTGATTGATCATGGTGAATGGGAGAGGTGCCTGAGGACTGGAGGAAAGTAAATGTCACTCCTATCTTCAAAAAAGGCAAGAAGGAGGACCCAGGGAACTACAGGCTGGTCAGCCTCACCTTGATCCCTGGGAAGGTGATGGAGCAGCTAATCTTGGAAACCATTTCCAGGCACATGAAGGGCAAGAAAATCATCAGGAGTAGTCAGCATGGATTCACCAAGGGGAAGTCATGCTTGACCAACTTGATAAACTTCTATGATGAAACGACTGGCTTGGTAGATGAGGGGAGAGCAGTGGACATTGTCTATGTAGACTTCAGTAGGGCTTTTGACACCATCTCCCATAAGACTCTCATAGGGAAGCTGTTGAAGTATGGGCTGGATGAGCAGACAGTGAGGTGGAATGAAAACTGGCTGAACGGCCAGGCCCAGAGGGTGGTGATCAGTGGCACAAAGTCTAGTTGGAGGCCAGTAACTAGCGGTGTACCCCAGGGTTCAATACTGGGTCTGATCTTGTTCAACATCTTCATTAATGATCTGGATGCTGGGGCAGAGTGTACCCTCAGAAAGTTTGCAGATGACCCAAAAGTGGGAGGAGTGGCTGATATACCATCGTGCTGCCATCCAGAGGGACCTCAACAGGCTGGAGAAACGGGCTGACAGGAACCTCATGCAGTTCAACAAGAAGTGTCATGCCCTGCACCTGGGGAGGAACAACCCCAGGCACCAGTACAGGATGAGGGCTGACCAGCTGGAATGCAGCTCTGCAGAGAAGACCCTGGGGGTCCTAGTGGACATCAAGTTGAACATGAGTGAGCAATGTGCCCTTGCAGCAAAGAAGGCTAATGGTATTCTGGGCTGCATGAGGACGAGTGTTGCCAGCAGGTTGAGGGAGGTGATCCCTCCCCTTTATTCAACACTGTTGAGGCCACACCTGGAGTACTCTGTCCAGTTCTGGGCTCCCCTGGTACAAGATTGTACTGGTTTTGGCTGGGAGAGAGTTAATTTTCTTCATAGTAGCTAGAATGGGGCTATGTTTTAGATTTGTGCTGAAAACAGTGTTGATAATACAGGGATGTTTTCGTTATTGCTGAGCAGTGCTTATGCAGTGTCAAGGCCTTTTCTGCTTCTCACGCTGCCCTGCCAGAGAGTAGGCTGGGGGTGCACAAGAAGTTGGGAGGGGACACAGCTGGGACAGCTGACCCCAACTGACCAAAGGGATGTTCCATACCATATGACATTATGCTCAGCAATAAAACCTAGGGGAGGAGTTTGCTGGGGTGGCCATTGCTCGGGACCAGCTAGGCATTGGTTGTCTGGTGGTGAGCAATTGTTGGGTTTTTTCATCACTTGTTTTCCTTGGGTTTGCTTTTCTATGTTTGTTTTTCTTTTTTCTTATTAAACTGTCTTATATGAACCCATGAGTTTTCACACTTTTACCCTTCCAATTCTCTCCCCCATCCCACTGGGACAGGGAAGTGAGCAAGTGGCTGTGTGGTGCCTTCTGGCGTTAAACCACAACAGTCCATTTTGGGGCCAACGTGGGGCTCAAAGGGTTTGAGATAACGACAGATTTGACCGGAGTGTATTGGAGGGAACTTATAATTATAATTATTATATCTGTTTAACAGTTGCTGGTCATGATGTTGACTTATCTGTTCTCGACATTGGTTTATCTGATCCATGCAATGCTCCCCTTTTTTTGCTGTACATCAAATCTGAGAGCTTGTTAAAGGCTGGTTTTGGCTTTTGCAGTTTGCTGTGCTGTGTAGCACTTGGTGGTGTTTTGCCTGGCAGAATTATGGTAAAAGCACTGGCCTTGAGCCTAATCTGATATTTGGGCCCTGCATTGATGCCTTCCCTGTACTTCAGGGACCATCTCATGGAGACAATTAACAATTACACTTTTTCCCTTTTCTCCTCTGAGAGGCATTCAGTGGAGGAAACACAGAATGGCACCTTCCCCTTCTTCTATGGGGTAGATGTTTGCTCCCTTGTTACAATAAGTCTTCAGTATCTTGAACATCCTTGGGTAACCAAAACACTCCTATTGGTACTTCTCAAGAATACTTTTTTTTTTTGATTTTTCTAAGGTTAACCAACAATTTAGGAATATCACCCAGGGATATGCCCCAAGGCAGTGTGGTTATGGGTGGCAAGGTGTGTGGGAGAATATGAGCAGGTACCTAGAATGGTTGTCACCGATGGTCTGGAACTTCACCCCTGAACAAGTGTGGGATCCTGATGAAGTGATAGAATGTTTGAAAAAAGGATGCCCTGGCCCTGGCTATGCCAGAGACACAACTTCTCGTACTGTGCTGCAGCCTGGCCTATGCCTACTGAGCACTCTTCAGCACTATTCAGCACCCTCAAGGAGAAGAGAGGGTCTCTGGATCTGAAGACATACAAACAGACACTGTGGCTAAATCAGGGACCCAGCCCTCAACTATATCTGTCGCCCCGATAGTCGAGAAGAAGCAATGGAAGTGGAGGTCAACTTGTTTAGTAAGGGAGGAAGAAGCTTCTCCTGAGAGGGAGCAGGAGAGAATCAGAAGAGGCAGCCTGTTCTGCAGCAGGGCAGTCACAAGAACAGGAGAGGGAAGAGATGGAAATCATAAACGAGTCAGAAACCACCCGATCCCTATCCTTGAGTGAGCTGCGAGATATGTAAAAAGATTTCAGCCATCAACCAGGCAAGCAAATTATCAGCTGATTGCTCCGATGCTGGGATATTGGGGCCAATAGTCAGGAAATAGAGGGTAAGGAAGCCTGGCAGCTGGGATCTCTTGCTAGGGATAAGGCCATTGACAAAGGGATTGGAAAAGAGGCAACAGTCCTCAGCCTCTGGAGGCACCTCCTGTTGAGCGTGAAGGAAAGGTATCCCTTCAAGGAAGATCTTGTAAATTACCGAGGCAAGTGGACCACCATTGTGGGAGGTATCCAGTATCTGAGGGAATTAGCCGTGGTGGAGGTGATCTATAGTAACCAGGTCAATAACCAGGCATCCAAAGACCTGGATGAAATCCAGTGCATGTGGTCCATGTGGCTGAAGTTTGTACGAAGTGCACCGACATCATACACCAGCACCCTGGTGATAACGAACTGGACAGACACGGAGCCACCAACTGTGGCTGGATTGACTAGCCAACTCCAGCAATTCGAAGAGAATCTCTCTCCCTCCCTACGGGTCTGCGTCTCAGCTGTGGAGAGACTGTTCCAACAGTTCCAGCAATTCAAAGAGAATCTCTCTTCTTCCTTGCCCATACCGACAAATATCTCAGCTATTAAGAGCCACACTTTTTTTGCTCAAGGGAAAGGGTACCGGTGGTGCACACCACATGCAACCCTGTGGCTCTATCTGTGCAACCACAGGAGGACATGAGGAAGTGGGATGGTGAACCGACCTCAAAACTAGAAGCTTGGGTATGGGAACTGCAAGAAAAAAAAAAAACAGCCAAAAGGCATCCATCCAGGAAATTTACTGCTCCAGTTTCTATGGAGCAGAGTAGAAGGGAAGATCTTACTTCTGAACCTAATAAAGGGACTTCTGTTTTGCAGTTACAAAAATCAAGTAATGAATACTCTGTCCAGGAATAAAAGGGCCCTGCCTCCAGCCAGGCGGAGGAAAGGGATGACTGGGTTTACTGCACTGTGTGGGTTCGATGGCCTGGCACATCGGACCCACAGGAGTATAAGGCTCTGGTGGGCACCAGTGCACAGTGTACCCTAATGCCATCAGGATACAAAGGGGCAGAACCTATCTGTATTTCTGGAGTGATGGGGGTATCCCAACAGTTGTCTGTGTTGGAGGCTGAGGTGAGCCTAATAGGGAATGAATGGCATCCTATTGTGACTTGCCCAGAGGCCCTGTGTATCCTTGGCATAGACTACCTCAGGAGAGGGTACTTCAAGGACCCAAAAGGGTACCAGTGGGCTTTTGGTATAGCTGCCTTGAGTATGGAGAAGATTAAACAGCTGTCTAGCTTGCCTGGTCTCTCAGAGGATCCTTCTGTGGTGGGGTTGCTGAGGGTTGAAGAACAGCAGGTGACAGTTGCTACCATGACAGTGCACTGGTGACAATATCGCATGAAATGAGACCCCCTGGTTCACATCCATAAGCTGATTTGATGACTGGAGAGCCAAGGAGCGATCAGCAAGACTCACTCACCTTTTAATAGTCCTGTATGTCCAGTGAGAAAAATCTAACGGAGAGTGGAGGCTAACAGTGGACTATCGTGGCCTGAACGAAGTTATGCTGCCGCTGAGTGCTGCCATACCGGACATTGCTAGAGCTCCAATATGAACTGGAGTCAAAGGCAGCGAAGTGGTATGCCACAATTGATATTGCTAATGCATTTTTCTCAATCCCTTTGGCAGCAGAGTGCAGGCCACAGTTTGCTTTCACTTGGAGGGGCGTCCAGTACACCTGGAACCGACTGCCCCAGGGGTGGAAACACAGCCCCACCATTTGCCATGGACTGATCCAGACTGCACTGGAACAGGGTGAAGCTCACTGAACACGTGCAATACATTGATGACATGATCATGTGGGGCAACAGAGAGGCAGAAGTGTTTGAGAAAGGGAAAAACAATAATCCAGATTCTTCTGAAAGCCGGTTTTGCCATAAAACAAAGTAAGGTCAAGGGACCTGCACAGGAGATCCAGTTTTTAGGAATAAAATGGCAAGATGGACGTCGTCAGATCCCAATGGATGTGATCAACAAAATAACAGCCAGGTCTCCACCAACTAGCAAAAAGGAAACACAAGCTTTCTTGGGCGTTGTGGGTTTTTGGAGAATGTATATTCCAAATTACACTCTGATTGTAAGCCCTCTCTACCAAGTGACCCGAAAGAAGAACCATTTCAAATGGGGCCCTGAGCAACGACAAGCTTTTGAACAAATTAAAGAGGAGACAGTTCATGCAGGAGCCCTTGGGCCAGTCCGGGCAGGACAAGATGTAAAAAATGTGCTCTACACCGCAGCCGGGGAGAACGGCCCTACCTGGAGCCTCTGGCAGAAAGCACCAGGGGAGACTCGAGGTCGACCCCTAGGGTTTTGGAGCTGGGGATACAGAGGATCCGAGGCCCGCTATACTCCAACTGAAAAAGAGATATTAGCAGCATATGAAGGGGTTCGAGCTGCTTCAGAAGTGATCGGCACCGAAGCACAGCTCCTCCTGGCACCCCGACTGCCGGTGCTAGGCTGGATGTTCAGAGGGAGGGTCCCCTGTCCACATCATGCAACTGATGCTACGTGGAGTAAGTGGGTCGCACTGATCACACAACGGGCTCGAATGGGAAACCCCAGTCACCCAGGAATCTTGGAAGTGATCATGGACTGACCAGAGGGCCGAAACTTCGGAGTGTCACCAGAGGAGATGACTCATGCCCAAGAGGCCCCACTGTATAACAAATTACCAGAAAATGTGAAGCAATATGCCCTGTTTACTGTTGGCTTGCTTTAGATATTGCTGAATGAGAAAAATGGCCAGTGCTCTATCTCTATACTGACTCATGGATGGTGTCAAATGCCCTATGGGGGTAGCTACAGCAATGGAAGCAGAGCAACTGGCAGCGCAGAGGCAAACCCATCTGGGCTGCCGCATTGTGGCAAGTTATTGCTGCCCGGGTGGAGAACCTGGTTGTAAAAGTCTGTCATGTAGATGCTCACATACCCAAAAGTCATGCCACTGAGCAACATCAAAACAACAAGCAGGTGGACCAGGCTTCTAGAATTGAAGTAGCTCAGGTGGATCTGGATTTGGAACGTAAGGGTGAGATATTCATAGCTTGATGGGCCCATGATACATCAGGACATCTAGGAAGGGATGCAACATACAGATGGGCTCGTGATTGAGGGGTGGACTTGACCATTGACATCATTGCAGAGGTTATCCATGAATGTGAAACATGCGCCATAATCAAACAAGCCAAGCGGCTAACACCTCTCTGGTATGGAGGACGATGGCTGAAATATCAATATGGGGAAGCCTGGCAGATTGATTATATCACGCTCCCACAAACCTGCCATGGCAAGAATCACATGCTTACAATAGTGGAAGCGACTACTGGATGGTTGGAAACATACCCTGTGACTCATGCCACCACCCGAAACATTATCTTGGGCCTTGAAAAGCAAGTGCTATGGTGACACGGCACCCCAAAAAGAATTGAATCAGACAATGGGACTCATTTCCAAAACAACCTCATAGACCCCTGGGCCAAAGAGCATGGCATTGAGTGGGTATATCACATCCCCTATCATGCACCAGCCTCCGGGAAAATCGAACGATACAATGGACTGTTAAAGACTACGCTGAGAGCAATGGGTGGCGGGACATTCAAACATTGGGATACAAATTTAGCAGAAGCCACTTGGCTAGTTAATACTAGAGGGTCTGCCAATTGACGTGGCCCTGCCCAATTGAAACTCCTACGTACGGTGGAAGGAGATAAGGTCCCCATAGCACACATAAAGAACTGGCTGGGAAAGTCTGGGTTACTCCTTCCTCGGGAAAAGGCAAACTCATTCATGGGAATGCTTTTGCTCAAGGACCTGGGTGCACTTGGTGGGTAATGCGGAAGGATGGGGAAGTCCGATGTGTACCTCAAGGGGATTTAATCTTGGGTGAAAATAACCCATGATTTGAGTTGTATGATGCCATTGCTGTATGATGCCAGTATTATGTGATGCTGTATGTCACCACTGCTGTGGCTGCCATGTGTCAAAGCAGGACTCACCCGAACCAATGAAAACTGAATCTCGTGAGGAACCAGGCAAGTGCAGTGCTCACGCAACTTGAGGTGGCTTCAGTGTGCAACAATCCAACCCAACACACCATCTCTCCTTTCCTGAGTGACCCCCATAACAGATGGAGCCCAAAGTCATGGACTAAATTAATTCAATGGACATTTTACGGGCATTTTATGAACATTTTACCGGGCTGGCCCATACACTAAGGGAATGATATCAGTTTATTATATCAAAGGATGGGAAGGGTGGTGGTGGTTAATGAGGATGTATTGGATAGTGTGGGACCTGAGCATGACATAAATGGTATGGAATAAGGGGTGGAGAATGCACTGGTTTTGGCTGGGATGGAGTTAATTTTCTTCATAATAGCTTGTATGGTGCTAGAGAAGAGAAGAGAATA
The DNA here is from genome assembly GCF_965638725.1 of Aptenodytes patagonicus. NCBI lineage: Eukaryota > Metazoa > Chordata > Aves > Sphenisciformes > Spheniscidae > Aptenodytes > Aptenodytes patagonicus. The sequence continues at coordinate 20,733,976 of NC_134981.1, forward strand.
GTTCAGTTAGAAGGGACCTACAACAATCATCCAGTCCAACTGCCTGACCACTTCAGGGCTGACCGAAAATTAAAGCATCTTATTAAGGGCATTGTCCAAATGCCTCTTAAACACTGACAGGCATGGGGCATCGACCACCTCTCTAGGAAGCCTGGTCCAGTGTTTGACCACCCTCTCGGTAAAGAAATGCTTCCTCATGTCCAGTCTGAACCTCCCCTGGTGCAGCTTTGAGCCATTCCCACACGTCCTGTCACTGGATACCAGGGAGAAGAGATCAGCACCTCCCTCTCCACTTCCCCTCCTCAGGAAGCTGAAGAGAGCAATGAGGTCGCCCCTCAGCCTCCTTCTCTCCAAAATAGACAACCCCAGAGTCCTTAGCTGCTCCTCATAGGACATGCCTTCCAGCCCTTTCATCAGCTTTGTTTTCCTCCTCTGGATGCATTCAAGTACCTTTAACATCCTTCTTAAATTGTGGGGCCCAGAACTGCACACAATACTCGAGGTGAGGCCTCACCAATGCTAAATACAGCAAGATAATCACCTCTTTTGACCAGCTGGTTATGCTGTGTTTAATGCACCCCAGGATGCGGTTTGCCCTCTTGTCTGTCAGGGCACACTGCTGACTCCTATTGAGCCTACTGTCAACCAGCACCCCCAGATCCCTTTCTGCAGGGCTGCTCTCCAGCCACTCCTCTCCCAATTTATACTTGTGTCTGGCATTACTTCATCCCAGGTGCAGAATCCGGCATTTGTTCTTGTTAAATTTCATGCCACTGAAGATTTCCCAATGCTCCAATCTATCCAGATCCCTCTGCAAGGCCTCTCGTCCCTCGAGAGAGTCAACAGCACCTCCCAGTTTAGTATCGTCAGCAAACTTGCTAAGGGTGCATTCAACTCCTGCATCGAGCTCATTGATAAAAATATTGAACAGAACTGGCCCTAGAATTGAGCCCTGAGGAACACCGCTGGTGACTGGTTGCCTGCCAGATGTAGCCCCATTCACTACAACCCTTTGAGCCCTGCCACTCAGCCAGTTCTTCACCCAGCGCACCGTGTACCTGCTCATCCCACAGTTGGACAACTTGTCCAGAAGGATGCTGTGAGGGACAGCATCAAAAGCCTTACTAAAATCCAGAAAAACTACATCCACCGCCTTCCCTTCATCCACTAGGCGGGTGACCTTATCATAGAAGGATATTAAATTAGTTAGACAGCACTTTCCCTTTGTGAACCCATGTTGACTGTGCCTGATGATTGCATTGTCCTTTAAATGCCTTTCAATAGCACCCAGCATGATCTTCTCCATAATTTTCCCAGGTACTGAGGTTAGACTAACAGGTCTGTAGTTTCCTGGGTCTTCCCTCACGCCCTTTTTGTAAATTGGAATAATGTTGGCTAGCTCTGAGTCAGCGGGGACCTCCCCATACTTTGTTTTGGATTTGTGATGAAAACATTGTTGATAACACGCTGATGTTTTAGTTATTGCTGAACAGTGCTTACACAGCGTCAAGGCCTTTTCTGCTTCTCATGCTGCCCCCGCCAGCGGGTAGGCTGGGGGGTGCACACAGCTGGGACAGCTGACCCCAGCTGACCAAAGGGATATTCCATACCATATGATGTCGTGCTCAGCAATAAAACCGGGCGGGGGGGGAAGTTTGCTGGAGCTGCCATTGCACTGGCTGTGCATCAGTCAGCTAGTGGTGAGCAATTGGGGAGTTTTTTCAGCACTTGTTTTTCTTGGGTTTGCTTTTCTTTGGTTTTTTTTTTCTTTTCTTTGTTTTTTTTTTCTTATTAAACTGTCTTTATCTCAACCTATGAGTTTTTGCACTTTTACCCTTCTGATTCTCTCCCCCATCCCACTGGGACAAGGGAGTGAGTGAGCGGCTGTGTGGTGCTTAGCTGGTTACCAGGCTTAAACCACAACAAAGAGAGACGTGGACATACTAGAGAGAGTTCAATGAAGGGCCACAAAAAGATGATTAAGGGACTGGAGCATCTTTCCTATGAGGAAAGGCTGAGAGAGCTGGGACTGTTCAGCCTGGAGAAGAGAAGGCTCAGAGGGATTTTATCAATGTATATAAATACCTGAAGATTAGGTGCAAAGCAGATGGAGCCAGGCTCTTTTCAGTGGTGCCCAGTGACAGGACAAGAGGCAATGGGCACAAGCTGAAACACAGGAGGTTCCGTCTGAACATCAGGAAACGCTTCTTTACTGTGATGGTGTCCGAACACTGGAACAGGTTGCCCAGAGAGGTTGTGGACTCTCCCTCCTTGGAGATATTGAAAAGCCATGTGGACATGGTCCTGGGCAACCTGCTCTCGGTGGCCCTGTTTGTGCAGGGTGGTGGACAAGATGACTTCCAGAGGTCCCTTCCAACCTCAACCATATTGTGAATTAATGGGCAGCTCCCCCAAGCACCTTTTGGACTGAGGGTGGTAACTGTCATAATGTATTCCATATGCCTAGGGATGCAGGGGAAGAGCCTTTTGGGATTGCACAAGACTTATGGGATGTTTAGGGGAGGAACCAAAGTTGGGGAACGAAAGGGATCTAGGAGACTTGGGGAGGAACAAGTGTGGGGAAAAATAGAAGGATAAGTGTGTGTAAGCAGGTAGTTGGTCAGTATGCTTGTCTAGCCATGCCCTGTGCCTGAGCAATGCAGCCTGTCCTGTCTTGTCATTAAATTCCATTTCTAACTATTTTCCTGGGTGAGGGGCTCTCAATTCTGTGTGCACGTGTGTGTGTACAAAGACCTAAGTGCCACCAACTGCAGTGGGTATCACAGGCCATGTGTCTGTGGTGCCAGCAACTGGAGCGAGCGAGTGAGGGTATGTAAGTCAATGCATGATCGCTAGCAACTATCAAATCAGAATAGCCAGCAAGTAGGTGAAGTGGCTTGGGAGCCAGGTATGCATGTGTCTCTAAGGGTGAGGCACTTGGAGGAATTGGCTACCAGAGGGACCAGGCGGTCCAAGCCAACTGCCGAAGAGACTGTGGGGTCTGGGGGTGGAATAAGAGACTCATTTACATGTGTGTGTGTGTTTCTGTGGGAAGCAACTGGGGAGACTGGGGGGGGATCCAGGGGCCAGCTACTGGGTAGATCGAGTGTCTAAGCCCAGCTACTGGGGGATCCAGTGTGTGTGTATGTGTGTATTGCTTTTGTGAATGTGTCTAACTGTATAAAGCTAAAGTACATGAATCAGAGATAGTAAGCTACTACATGAATGGTCTTGTTAAGGAACAAAGCATCCTAGGCTATTTTAATTTAATTCTCCAAGCAACGTTAAAGTTGAGATCTTACACATCAGCATTTGTAAAATGAAAAGCTTTGTTTGGATCATATATATTATGTGCTAGGCACATGCAGCATTCAGCAAAATGCATTAATACTTCAGGTTATTAAATATGTGCAATGCAGCTAACTCAATAACAAAATTATATTTTTGAAAGGCTTAGTTTGATACATTGTCTGATTTTCCCTTTTTGGTTCAGTGATGCTTCACCTTTCAGCAACAGCTGGCGACAAAGATTCCCTTAAGTACTTGCAGTATTTCTATATTTAGCATAAATGGCGGGGTTTTGGTAGCAGGGGGCTGCAGGGCTGATCTGTGCATGCATAGGCCATGAACTGTCCTGTGCTAGTCACAGCTGGTTACAGCCAGCTCAGCAACTGATGAAAACAACCCACCACATACCAAAACTTCAACCAGGGGAACACATGACACCTCTGCACAAACATATTTAACAAAGGGTGGTAGCAGCTAGGGGCAGGAGACACAGGAGGAGACATGTGAGGAGACATGTGAGGACAAACAGAAAGAGACACAAGGGAGGGGACATTGTTGGGGACACAGCTGGAGACACTCAGAAGGAGGTGTTCCATGCCAGAGGAGGTGGTACGCCTCTGAGGGGACTACAGCCCGTGCATAAGCCACACCAAAGCAGGTACGCCCCCAAAAGGGGCTGCAGCCTGTAGATAAGCCCATGCCAGAGCAGAGGAAATGAATAAAAAGCCAGGAGCAGTGGAAGATAAAACACTATGCACTGTTCCAAACATCCTGCACCACGTGTTGCCTCACTGAAGGGACCGAGTGTAATACACGGCAAAATTAAGGGCAGTGAAGACCAGGGAGGGGGGAAGAGAGGTGTCTGGACTGAAGTTGAGCCTGGGGAAGAGGGAAGAAAGGTGTTTTCCCTAAGTGTTTGTTTAATTGTTTGTCTTCTTTGTTTCTCAATACCTGAATTAATAATTAAATTTAATTCATTGCCAATTAACATATTTTTAAGTGAAATTCTCTGAGTCAACACTGTCTTGCCCATGGCAATATCCCAACCATTCCCCTACCAAATGACTAGAAGGCATGCATTTCAACTATGTGGTGGTGCATGCCTAGTCATGAGGGACACCCATTTTGGCCACACAACATATGCTTCCAATTACGCAATAAGTTGTTTAGGTAGCCAGTCTCTGCAGTCTTTATAAGGTCTTAAACCATTTTCCAATGCAGATCTTGGGGATCCAGGAAATGCTAGATTAATTCTTCTGGAGAGTCAGATATAGTCAGTGGGTCACAAATTAGCCATCACTGGTATAAACAGCAGACATTCCGTTCAATTGTCTTTCAGTAAGCCTCAGGAAAGGGAACAGCCTAGTACTGTAACTGCACAAATCACTAAAAGTAAAAACAAAATACACAAATTGCTTGGCTACAAATATTTTATAACTATAGAAATTTTCAGAGTCAGGGAAATGTTAAGGGCAAGATATGAAGAAAAACTACAAAATCCTGAATGGAGAAGAAAACTGTTTTGTCTCCACTAAGACTAGGGGCTATGGAATGAAACTAGCAGATTCAGAACAAAAGGAAGTACTTCTTCACAATGCGTAGTTAAGCTACGGAACTCCTTACTGCAGCCAAGTTCCTGTGGGTTCAAATGCAACTACATATATTCATGGAAGAAAAATCTACTGAGGACTATTAACTACTCAGACACTACCTCTGCCTTGGGAAGTCACTAACGCTGAAATCACTGGAGGATTTGTTCCACATATTTGTTGTTATGGCTTTTAGTTTTACAATTCACTTTGATATCTCCTGAAAGAGTTTTAGGATGCATTTTTTTCAAATGTGAGAATGATTTATTCTCAAGAATAAGAGGATCAGCATTTTTTCTTTTAATATTTTGATTATAAACTTGAAAGAACCATTAATAGAGGGTGTGCTTAGTAAATGTTTGAATTATTAACTTATATCACCATTTACTACTGGTGAGCAAGCATCCCTACTATATAGGAAAAAATAAAGTATGATTTTCTGAATCTAATAATTTTTATTTATATAGATTATAAATAAAAGCTGCAAAGAGTAAATGGAAGTGTTTTGATTTCCTAGGAGAACAAGATGGAATTTCATCACCTGTTCATCCATCTCCCTTCAGTTATTAACTTCCAAGTCTCTTGGCCAATTCCAACCAAATTTAATAGAGGGTTAAGTAGATACTGAATCCCTAGAAGGTTTGTTGAAGTTGGTAGCTGGGTACAGAAGGAGCCAAATTTAGAACTACCTTCTCAGAGTCTTAACTTAAACCCTTATCCTCTTACAAAAAGCGGGGGGGGGGGGGTAGTCAGTTTGCATACATGTAGCTAAGAACTAGTCACTCTACATGTTTCCACCTGCCCAACAAGACATTGTCCCACTTAAAAAAGCATAAATGCAAGTGAAAACACAGTAGGATCAAAACCTTGTTACTTGTTAAACAAAACCATCACTATGAAGTTATGTGAAATACAGTAGTTCTGAATTGTAAAAAAACCGCTGCGCAACAGCAGCCAGGAGATAGGAGTGAGAATATGTGAGAGAAACAACCCTGCAGACACCAAGGTCAGGGAAGAAGGAGGGGGAGGAGGTGCTCCAGGTGCCGGAGCAAAGATTCCCCTGCAGCCCGTGGTGAAGACCATGGTGAAGCAGGCTGTCCCCCTGCAGCCCATGGAGGTGTACAGTGGAGCAGATATCCACCCTGCAGCCTGTGGAGGACCCCACACCGGAGCAGGTGGATGCTGCAGCCTGTGGATAGCCAATGCAGGAGCAGGCTCCTGGCAGGAACTGCGGCCCCGTGGAGAGGAGCCCACACAGGAGCAGGTTTTCTGGCAGGACCTGTGACCCCGTGGGGTGGGGGATCCATGCTGGAGCAGTCTGTTCCTGAAGGACTGCACCCCGTGGAAAGGACCCACGCTGGAGCAGTTCGTGAAGAACTGCAGCCCGTGGGAAGGACCCACATTGGAGAAGGTCGTGGCTTGGGAGCCAGGTATGCATGTGTCTCTAAGGGTGAGGCACCTGGAGGAATTGGCTACCAGAGGGACCAGAGGGTCCAAGCCAACTGCCGAAGAGACCGTGGGGTCTGGGGGTGGAATAAGAGACTCATTTACATGTGTGCGTGTGTTTCTGTGGGAAGCAACTGGGGACACTGGGGGGATCCAGGGGCCAGCTACTGGGTAGATCGAGTGTCTAAGCCCAGCTACTGGGGGATCACAGTGTGTGTATGTGAGAGGAGGTCTGTACTGGCAACTGGAGTGGGGCTCGTATGTCCAGGTGCCAGCAACTGGAGAGATCAGGGGATCCAGGGGCCAGCTGCTGGATAGACTGAGTGTCTAAATCCAGTTACTGGATGGATCCACATTGTATATACGTATATATTTCCCACTAATGGACTTTCATCCTGATCAGCCAGAGAGGGGAACAGGATGAGGCCATTGTTGCTGTTTGTCTGAGTGCTGAGTGTTTCTGTCTGTGTTGTTCTGTGTTGCTGGCCATGTGTATATGTGTATTATATATGTATTATATATATGTATTTGTATACCTACTGGGAATACATTCTCAGCCTTGCTACTGGTTGGATCTGGGGATATGGAGCTGTGGCAGACTTGCCTCTATGGTGCTGCCAGATTCACCAATTCCCTAACAAGAGATCAGAATGTTTCCCATCTTGATTGAACTACTGAGCACTGTAGAGTGTGTACCACTTAAAAAGGCCCGATGGCTTTCAGGTCACAAGTTATTCAATTAGTTAACCAGAATAGTACTGCAAACTGGTACTCCTGCACCACCAAATATGGGAAACACTGGCCCCTATCTATTTAGTTTTTATCCCCATCCTAATGCCAAGCACAAGCATGACAGTTAAAGTAGAAGGTTTTATGGGATTTGTTTATTTTTCAGGTTTGATAACTTATCACTAGGATAGTGTCTAATTACTGCCTGCTGGCTCTTGAGTTGGTAATTCTTAATCAATATCAACCAACTTAAAACAGGAACAATACAATATTTTTCAAAACTTGACTACAGATGGTTCCTAACTATCTGCATTAACCTCTAAGTCTGACACTTTTCAAGACGTAGCTATGCATGTAAGTAAGGAATTCTTCAATCTTGGTAGCTCATTATACTAGAAGAGTCCTTAATACTTCTTACAGATACTGGTGAAGGCCTGTCAAGTAAGACCTATTAGTTGCACTATAGTATTTTGCACAAGTAGTCAACACACTGAAGAATCATTATAATTATTTTGGTGTTAAAACAAAAAGTTGGGCCAAGTAAAAGCAGAAGTGGATGAGTGGCTTGCTAGTGCCAAAATGGTTGTTTAGTTACTGTTTACTTTGAACTAAAATATGGTACAACTGAAATAAAAAAGAAAAACTATTTGAACTACTTAACAAAAGACACTAAAATTTGAAGTGGACTCCCCCTCCCAGTAACTCTGCATATCCATCTGGGGGAAAATAAATAGCAATATTATGTAATATTCTTTAACCTGTTTCTCCACAGATAGCTCCCCATACAACTAATAGTTACCATGAGCTGACAGGTTTATGATATTTGACTGCCGCCTTCATTATATGATTTAATCAGAAGTTAAATATCATAAAGGAAATTAATTTGGTTACCTAGTTTGTTTTTATTTTCCAAGAAGTGATTCCATCCCAGATACAGCTATATCTTTGCTTACATTGGTCTCAATTTCCAAAGATTACCCTTACAACTAACAGGAACTGAACAAGATCAAAGCAGAGGCCAATAAGTGTGATATTGTGGCAGGAGTTTGTAACAGACAGGGTGAGGAAGCAGACAAAGCCTTCTTTAAGCAACTTGAGGAACTCTACAGATCACAGATCAAGGGCAACAAGAGCTTCTACTACCACTTTAATAGTAAAAGACTGAACAAGGAGAAGGTGGGCCTATTGCTGAATGGGATGGGTGATCTAGTGACAGTGGACATAGATGAGGCTGAGGTACTCAATGCCTTCTTGGCCTCAATCTGCACCCACAAAGTCTCCCAGGCCTCTGTGCTTAGAGAAAGGGTTCAAGGAAAACTACCAACAGTGGATGAGGATTGAATCAGGGATTATTTCAGAGAACTTAATCTGTACAAATCCATGGGACCAGATGGGCTGCATCCAAGGGTGCTGAGAGAACTGGCTGGTTTCATAGTGAGGCTGTTCTCTTATCAGCTTTGAAAAGTCATGAAGATCAGGGAAATTCCCTGATGACTAGAGAAGGACAAATGTTGCATTCATCCTAAAAAAAAAAAAAACAGGGAACTTCAGTTCCTGGGAAAATCATAGAGAAAGTCCTCTTGGAACATGTTTTTGGGCACATGAAGGAGAAGGTGATTGGGAACAGTCAGCATGCATTTACCAAGGGGCTATCATGCCTGACCAACCTAATTGCCTTCTGTGATAAAATGGCAGTGTCTGTGGATGAAGGGAGAGCACTGGATGTCATTTACCTCGACTTTAGCAGGGCTTTCAATACTGTATCCCACAATATTCTTGTATCCAAGTTGGGATATTATAGTCTGGATGGGTGGACAACTAGATGGGTTTAAAAACTAGTTGGGTGACTGAGATCAGAGAGTGGTGGTTAATGGGTTGTACTCTACCAGGATGCCTGTGACAAGTGGGGTACTGCAGGGGTCTATCCTGGGACCTGTCCTGTTTAAAATCTTTATCAAACACCTGGAGGAGGTGATGCATCTTGCTCTTGTCAGGTTTGCAGGAGTTGGGAGGATGAAGTAAATACACTCAAGGGCAGGGCTGCCATTCAGAAAGACCTAGACAGGTTGGAGGAATGGGCTGACAGGAACTTAATTTAATTCAACAAGGACAAATGCCAAGTCCTGCACCTAGGGAAGAACCACCCCTGGCATCAATATCATCTGGGGACTGGCTGGGGAGCAGCTCTGCTGAAAAGGACCCGAGGATCTTGGAAAACAGCAAGCTGAATATGAGCCAGAACTGTGCCCTGGCAGCAAAGGTGGTTAGCAGTATCCTGGGCTATATTACCAGGAGCATAGCTAGTAGATTGAGGGAAGTGATTATCCTCCTTTACTTGGTGCTCATTAGATCACATCTAGAATGCTGTGTCAAATTTTGGGCACCCCAATACAAGAAAGTAATTGATAAAGTGGATCAAATTCAGCAGAGGGCCACCAAGACGTCAGGAGGTTGGAGTACTTGCACTATGAGGAGAGGCTGAGGGAACTGTGCTTGTTCAGCCTGGAGGAAGGAAGGCTGCAGGGGCACCTAATAGCAGCCCTCCAGTACCTATGAGGAGGCTATCAAGAAGACAGAGCCAGGCTCTTCACAGTGTTGCATAGTGGGAAGATGACACAATGGGCACAAATTGAAACAAGCAAGGTTCACGCTGGCTATAAGGAATCTGTTTTTCACCATGAGGACAGTCAAGCAGCGGAACAGGGGCCCTGAGAAGTTGTGCAGTCTCCAGTCTTGGAGGCTTTCAAGCCCTGACTAGAGAAAACCCTGAGCAAGCTGGTCTGAATTCAGCGTTGACCCTGCTTTAAGCAGGAGGTTGGGCTAGAGACCTCCAGAAGTCCCTTCCAACCTGAATGGTTCTCTTATTTTTTTTTTCTTCTAGCCTGAGAAGAGATTCTCTGTAAAGAAGTGGAACTGCCAAAAGAAAAGACACCTAAACACAGTGTTGAGTTTGGAAGGCAGCCATTGCATTCTCTTGTTTAGCCTTTTCCCAGTGCCTGCATCAGGAACAATGCGGGGATTTAGAGAAGCAACCTGAGTGCGTTTGTGTCCTGAGCAGGATCAGGCTTTCAAGCTCTGCTGTGTAGACTGCCACCAGCTCCTCGGCAGCAGGTACTGCAGAGCTCACTGCCTGCGTGGATGAGAGAAAGTGACCAAGGGATCAGCAGCTAGGATTCCAGGCGGCTTGCAGAAGACTGCCGCGTGCTGTTGTTATTCTCCCTACTCCTGTCCAGTCGTCGCCTACTCCGCAGCATGGCGGAACGTCTCTCCTGCGGTTCCCACTGAGGAGGGTGTCCCAAGACGCCACTCCCAGTCTGGAGCGCGGGGACGAATTGATGCAGCCCGGCTACCATACACCACCACCCCCCTGCCGCTTCCGGGTGCTCCCCGCCCCCCTCCGCGCTGCCGCGACAGTCTAGGACGCTCATGCTCCAGAGGCAGCAGCGGTCCAGCCCGGCGCGACCTTCACCACCGGCGGGAATCCTTATGAAACAGGAATGAGGGACAAGAGAGAGGCCGCACAGGGTGGCCCCGCTGCAGTGGAGAGAGATGCAAGCAGCAGCACACCCTCTCCCCAGTGACTCACCTGTTGCGTCTTCCATGCCACCTGAAAATGCAATTTGGAGATAAAAGTTGCCACTGCCGCCGACCAAACTGGACGCTGCATCCACCACCTCACATTCTCGATGACGTAGGAAGTGCAGCACAGAAACCCAACTCGCGTCAACTACACGTGACCAAGAGAAAGAGCAGCTGGGAGGAGTAAGCCCCACCCCATCTCCCCTTTCCTCAGCTAATCACAGAGCTGCCTGGGTACGGCCTCGCTCCAGAAGGGCTTTGTGGGTGTCATGATACTACTCCTCATGCTTGGTGAGCTGTGCTTGTGGAAGGATACATATCAGGGTAAAATACGCTGCGCGACAGCAGCTGGGAGAGAGAGGAGTGAGAAAATGTGAGAGAAACAACCCTGCAGACACCAAGGTCAGTGAAGAAGGAGGAGGAGGAGGTGCTCCAGGCACCGGAGCAGAGATTCCCTTGCAGCCTGTGGTGAAGACCATGGTGATTCAGGTTGTCCCCCTGCAGCCCATGGAGGTCCACGGTGGAGCAGATATCCACCCTGCAGCCTGCGGAGGACCCCACGCCAGAGCAGGTGGATGTGCCCTGAAGGAAGCTGCAGCCCGTGGAGAGCCCACGCAGGAGCAGGCTCCTGGCAGGAACTGCGGCCCGTGGAGAGGAGCCCACGCAGGAGCAGGTTTTCTGGCAGGACCTGTGACCCCGTGGGGTGGGGGATCCATGCTGGAGCAGTCTGTTCCTGAAGGACTGTACCCCGTGGAAAGGACCCATGCTGGAGCAGTTTGTGAAGAACTGCAGCCCGTGGGAAGGACCCACATTGGAGAAGTTCGTGAAGGACTGTATCCCGTGAGAGGGACCCCACCCTGGAGCAGGGGAAGAGTTTGAGGAGGAAGGAGCCGCAGAGATGAAACGTTATGAACTGACCGCAACCCCCATTCCCCATCACGCTGTGCCGCTTGGGGGGGGGGAGGGGAAGAAGAGTCAGGAGTGAAGCTGAGCCTGGGAAGAAGGAAGGGGTGGGGGGAAGGTGTTTTTAGATTTGTTCTTATTTCTCCTTATCCTGCTCTGTTACAATTAATTGCCAGTAAATTAAATTAATTTCCCCAAGTCGAGTCTGTTTTGCCCGTGATGGTAATTGGCAAGTAATCTCCCTGTCCTTATCTCTCTCTCTTCTCCAGGCTGAACAGGCCCAGTTCTCTCAGCCTCTCCTTGGATGTCATGTTCTCTAGCCCCCGACCAGCTTGGCAGCCCTCCGCTAGACTTGTTCCAGTGTGTCACTATCCTTCTTGTACTGGGGAGCCCAAAATGGACACAGTACTGCAGCTGCAGTCTCACAAGTGCCGAATAAAGGGGAAGGATCACTTCCCTGGACCTGCTGGCTGCACTTTTGCTAATACAGCTCAAGATGCAGTTGGTCGTCTTTGGTGCAAGGGCACACTGCTGACTCATCGTCAACTTGTTGTCCACCAAGACCCTCAGATCCTTTTCTGTGGAGCTGCTTCCCAGACAGTCGTCCTCTGGCTTGTATTGTTGCATAGGGTTATTTCATTCCAGATGCAGGACTTCGGATCTGCTCGTGTTGAGCTTCATGAGGTTCTGGTCATCCCATTTCTCCAGCCTGTCCAGGTCCCTCTGAATGGCAGCCCTGACCTCCAGCATACTGACCACTCCCCGCAATTTGGTGTCATCCACAAACTTGCTGAGAGTGCACTCCATCCCATCATCCAGATCATTAATGAAGACATTAGATACCAGTATTGGTTCCAGTACTGATCCCTGAGGGACCCCACTAGTTACCGGCCCCCAGCTGGGCTTTGTACCACTGATCACAACTCTTTGAGCTCAGCAGTCCAGCTAATTTTCCATCCACCTTATCATCCACTTATCAAGCTGTCCTGGTTTCGGCAGGGATAGAGATAATTTCCTTCTTAGTAGCTGGTACAGTGCTGTGTTTTGGATTTAGGACCAGAACAATGTTGATAACACACCAATGTTTGAGTGGGGGGGCACAGCCAAACTGGCCAAAGGGACATTCCATACCATGTGATGTCATGCTCAGTACATAAACTGGGGAAAGCTGGCCAGGGGGGGCCGCTGCTCGGGGACTGGCTGAGCATTGGTCGGTGGGTGGTGAGCAATTGCACTGTGCATCTCTTGCTTTGTGTATTATTATTATTATTACATTATTATTGTTATTATTATTTTATTTCAATTCAGATATTAAACTGTTTTTATCTCAACCCACGAGTTTTTCTCACTTGTGCTCTTCCAATTCTCTCCCCCATCCCACTGGGAGTGGTGGTGGGGGGAGTGAGTGAGCAGCTGTGTGGTACTCAGTTGCCGACTGAGGTTAAACCACAACAGTCCTTTTTGGCGCCCAACGTGGGGCACGAAGGGTTTGAGATAATAACAGATTAACCAGAGCATATTAAGGAATTTATATCTGTTAACAGTTGTGGGTCACAATGTTGGTTCCTCTGTTCTCGATATTGATTTGTCTAATCTACATCGTGCTCTTTTTTTTTGCTGTACATGTTAAAGATTGGTGTTGGTTTTTGCAGTTTGCTGTGGTCTGCAGTGATTGGTGATGTTCCGCTTGGGAGGTTTATTTTTAAAACATTGACCTTGGTCTTAAGTTGGTATCTGAATTTCGCAATGAAGCCATTACTGTACCACAGATACCATTTCGTGGAGACAACTAGCAATTACAGTGACTTTTCTGAGAGTTTTTTTACGGAGGAAATACAGAATGGCAGTGTCACTACCTTCTTCTATGATGTTTCCTCCTTCATTACAGTAACTTTTCAGTATTTTGAACAGCCTTGGGCAGTTAAGATACTTCTATTAATACTTCTTGGGAATATTGTTTCCGTTTTGTCTAAAGTTAATAAGCAATTTAAGAATATCATCCAGAGATCTGCCCCAAGGCTGAGTAGTTATGAGTGGCAGGGTGTGTGGGACAAGATGGGCAAGTACCTAGGCCAATGGGCACCCCCAGTGTTTTGGAACTTCACCCCTGAGCAAGTGCAGAATCCTGAAAAGTTAGTAGAACATTTGGACAAAGTATGCTCTCACCCTGGCAACTCCAGAGAGATGCAGATCATTGCAATGTGCTGGGGCCTGGCCCATGCCTACCGAGCCCTGTTCAACACTATTCAGTACCCTCAAGGGGAAGAGAAGGTTTCGGGATCTGACGGTAAAACGACACACCCTGCGGCCACTCAGACCCTGGCAAAAGGCTCTACGGCCACTCAGACTCCGGCAACAGGCCCTGCGGCCACTCCAACCCCAGCGACAGGCCCTGCGGCCACTCCGACCCCAGCGACACACCCTGTGGCTGAACCAAAGAACCAGCCTGTGCCGGTATCAGTCACCCCTGTACACAAGAAGAAATCTTGGAAGCGGAAGTTGGCTCGTTTAGTAAGGGAGGAAGAAACTTCTTCTAAAAGGGAGCCAGAGGAAGAAGTGTACGAGGCAGACTACCCTGGAGAAGGGCCATCACGAGAACAGGAGGAGGATTGCTCAGGGAGGAAGAAGAGGAAGAACTCATAAATGAGGCAGTGACCACCCGATCCCTATCCCTGAGTGAGCTGTGAGATATACGAAAAGATTTCAGCCGTCACCCAGGCGACCATGTTGTCACCTGGCTGCTCCGATGCTGGGATAATGGGGCCAGTAGCCTGGAATTAGAGGGTAAAGAAGCCAAGCAACTGGGATCCCTTTCCAGGGAAGGGGGCATTGACAAAGCAATTGGAAAAGGGACACGAGTCCTCAGCCTTTGGAGGCGACTCTTGTCAAGCGTGAAGGAAAGGTATCCCTTTAAGGAAGATGTCATATGTCACCGAGGCAAGTGGACCACCATGGAGAAGGGTATCCAGTTCCTGAGAGAATTAGCCGTGCTGGAGGTGATTTATGGTGACCTGAACAATGAACAACTATCCAAAGATCCAGATGAAGTCAAGTGCACACGACCCATGTGGCGGAAGTGTATAAGGAGTGCACCATCGTCATACGCCAATTCATTGGCAGTGATGACCTGGAAAGACGGAGAGGAACAAACGGTGGATGAATTGGCTAGTCAACTCCGGCAATATGAGGAAAGTCTCTCTTCCTCCCTCGTCCTGGCTGTGGAGAAACTGTCCCGGGAGATCCAGCAACTCAGAGAGGATAGGTCCTACTCCCCACCTGTACAGACCAGTATCTCGGCTATTAGGAGTCAGCGTTCTTTTGCTGAAGAGAGAGAATATAAAGGGTACACACCACGGGGCACCCTATGGTTTTACCTGCGTGACCACGGAGAGGACATGAGGAAGTGGGATGGAAAACCTACTGCAGCCCTAGGGGCACGGGTACGTGAATTACAAGGGAAAACAATCACAGAAAGGGGTTCTTCCAGGAAAATTGCTGCTCCAGTTTCCAGCGGGCAGTTCCCCAGACAGAGTAGAAGGGCTGATCTTACCTCTGATCTTAATGAAGAGACTTATGACTCGTATTTACAAGAAGTGAGTAACGAATACTATGACCAAGACTTGAGGGGCCCTGCCTCCAGCCAGGGGGAGGAAAGGGACAACCGGGTTTATTGGACTGTGTGGATTCGGTGGCCTGGCACATCAGACCCACAGAAGTATAAGGCTTTAGTAGACGCTGGTGCACAGAGTACCCTAATGCCATCAAGATATATAGGGGCAGAACCCATCTGTATTTCTGGGGTGACGGGGGGATCCCAACAGCTAACTGTATTGGAAGCCGAAGTGAGTCTAACTGGGAATGGGTGGCAGAAGCACCCCATTGTGACTGGTCCAGATGCTCCGTGCATCCTTGGCATAGACTACCTCAGGAGAGGGTATTTCAAGGACCCAAAAGGGTACCGGTGGGCTTTTGGTAGAGCTGCCTTGGAGACGGAGGAAATTAAACAGCTGTCCACCTTACCTGGTCTCTCAGAGGACCCCTCTGTTGTGGGGTTGCTGAGGGTCGAAGACCAACAGGTGCCAATCGCTACTACCACGGTGCACCGGCGGCAATATCGCACCAACCGAGACTCCTTGATTCCCATTCATGAGCTGATTCGTCGACTGGAGAGCCAAGGAGTGATCAGCAAGACTCGCTCACCCTTTAACAGTCCCATATGGCCAGTGCGGAAGTCTAATGGAGAGTGGAGACTAACAGTAGACTATCGTGGCCTAAATGAAGTCACGCCACCGCTGAGTGCTGCTGTGCCAGACATGCTAGAACTTCAATACGAACTGGAGTCAAAGGCAGCCAAGTGGTATGCCACAACTGATATTGCTAATGCGTTTTTCTCAATCCCTTTGGCAGCGGAGTGCAGGCCACAGATTGCTTTCACTTGGAGGGGCGTCCAGTACACCTGGAACCGACTGCCCCAGGGGCGGAAACACAGCCCTACCATCTGCCATGGACTGATCCAGACTGCGCTGGAACAGGGTGAAGCTCCGGATCACCTACAATACATTGATGACATCATCATGTGGGGCAACACAGCAGGAGAAGTTATTGAAAAAGGGAAGGAAATAGTCCAAATTCTGCTGAAGGCTGGTTTTGCCATAAAACAAGGTAAGGTCAAGGGACCTGCACAGGAGATCCAGTTTTTAGGAATAAAATGGCAAGATGGATGTCGTCAGATCCCAATGGATGTGATCAACAAAATAACAGCCAGGTCTCCACCAACTAGCAAAAAGGAAACACAAGCTTTCTTAGGCGTCGTGGGTTTTTGGAGAATGCACATTCCAAATTACAGTCTGATCGTAAACCCTCTATATCAACTGACCCGAAAAAAGAATGATTTCAAATGGGGCCCTGAGCAACGACAAGCTTTTGAACATATTAAAGAGGAGATAGTTCATGCAGTAGCCCTGGGGCCAGTCCGGGCAGGACAAGATGTAAAAAATGTGCTCTACACCGCAGCCGGGGAGAACGGCCCTACCTGGAGCCTCTGGCAGAAAGCACCAGGGGAGACTCGAGGTCGACCCCTAGGGTTTTGGAGTCGGGGCTACAGAGGATCCGAGGCCCGCTATACTCCAACTGAAAAAGAGATATTAGCAGCATATGAAGGGGTTCGAGCTGCTTCAGAAGTGATCGGCACTGAAGCACAGCTCCTCCTGGCACCCCGACTGCCGGTGCTGGGCTGGATGTTCAGAGGGAGGGTCCCCTGTACACATCATGCAACTGATGCTACATGGAGTAAGTGGGTCGCACTGATCACACACCGGGGTCGAATAGGAAACCCCAGTCGCCCAGGAATCCTGGAAGTGATCATGGATTGGCCAGAGGGCAAAGATTTTGGAATATCGCCAGAGGAGGAGGTGACACGTGCTGAGGAGGCCCCAATGTATAATGAACTGCCAGAAAATGAGAAGCAATATGCCCTGTTCACTGATGGGTCCTGTCGTATTGCGGGAAAGCATCGGAGGTGGAAGGCTGCTGTGTGGAGTCCTATGCGACAAGTTGTAGAAACTGCTGAAGGAGAAGGTGAATCGAGCCAATTTGCAGAAGTAAAGGCCATCCAGCTGGCTTTAGACATTGCTGACCGAGAAAAGGGGCCAGTGCTCTATCTCTAGACTGACTCATGGATGGTGGCAAAAGCCCTGTGGGGGTGGTTGCAGCAATGGAAGCAGAGCAACTGGCAGCGCAGAGGCAAACCCATCTGGGCTGCCGCATTGTGGCAAGATATTGCTGCCCGGGTGGAGAACCTGGTTGTAAAAGTCTGTCACGTAGATGCTCACGTACCCAAGAGTCGGGCCACTGAAGAACATCAAAACAACCAGCAGGTGGATCAGGCTGCTAAGATTGAAGTGGCTCAGGTGGATCTGGACTGGCAACATAAGGGTGAATTATTTCTAGCTCGGTGGGCCCATGACACCTCAGGTCACCAAGGAAGAGATGCAACATACAGATGGGCTCGTGATCGAGGGGTGGACTTGACCATGGACACTATAGCCCAGGTTATCCATGAATGTGAAACACGTGCTGCGATCAAGCAAGCCAAGCAGTTAAAGCCCCTCTGGTATGGAGGATGATGGCTGAAATATAAATATGGGGAGGCCTGGCAGATTGATTATATCACACTCCCACAAACCCGCCAAGGCAAGCGCCACGTGCTTACAATGGTGGAGGCAACCACCGGATGGCTGGAAACATATCCCGTGCCCCATGCCACTGCCCGGAACACTATCCTGGGCCTTGAAAAGCAAGTCCTATGGCGACATGGCACCCCAGAAAGAATTGAGTCAGACAACGGGACTCATTTCCAAAACAACCTCATAGACCCCTGGGCCAAAGAGCATGGCATTGAGTGGGTATATCACATCCCCTATCATGCACCAGCCTCTGGGAAAATCCAACGATACAATGGACTGTTAAAGACTACGCTGAGAGCAATGGGTGGCGGGACATTCAAACATTGGGATACACATTTAGCAAAGGCCACCTGGTTAGTCAACACGAGGGGATCTGCCAATCGAGCTGGCCCTGCCCAGTCAGAACTCTTACGTACTGTAGATGGGAATAAAGTCCCTGTAGTGCACATAAAAAATATGCTGGGGAAGACAGTTTGGGTTATTCCTGCCTCGGGCAGAGGCAGACCCATCCATGGGATTGCTTTTGCTCAAGGACCTGGGTGCATTTGGTGGGTAATGCGGAAGGATGGGGAAGTCTGATGTGTACCTCAAGGGGATTTGATTTTGGGTGAGAATAGCCAATGAACTGAATTATGTGATGTTAAGTACTAATTATAGTTATAATAGTTATACTAATAATACACAGATGTACTAATAATACTAATAATATTATATGCCATACTAATGTTATTACAATAAGAATCACCCAGACTAATGACGAATAACTTCAGTGAAACCAAGCAAAGCACAGTGATGATGGTACCAGAACTGACTTCAACATGAAACAATCCAACACCACATACCATCTCCATCTTTCCTGCCCTGGAAGGTTGTTACGACAGATGGAGCCCGAAGTCATGGACTAAATGAACTCACCGAACTTTTTAGAGGGATGGCCCATAGACTAAGGGAATGATATCTCTGTGTGTGTGTGTGTGTATATATATATATTAAAAGAAACCCAGGAAAAGGGGTGGTGATTAATGGAAATGTACTGGAAAATATGAGACTTGAGCATGACGCAGATGGTATAGAATAAGGGGTGGATATTGTCCTGGTTTCAGCAGGGATAGAGTTAATTTCCTTCCTAGTAGCTGGTACAGTGCTGTGCTTTGGATTTAGGAGGAGAACAAAGTTGATAACGCACCAACGTTTTAGTTGTTGCAAGGTAGTGCTTACACTAGTCAAGGACTTTTCAGCTTCCCATGCTCTACTGACTGAGAAGGCTGCAGGTGCACAAGAAGCTGGGAGGGGGGCACAGCCAAACTGGCCAAAGGGACATTCCATACCATCTGATGTCATGCTCAGTACATAAACTGGGGAAAGCTGGCCGGGGGGGCCGCTGCTCGGGGACTGGCTGGGCATCGGTCAGCGGGTGGTGAGCAATTGCACTGTGCATCACTTGCTTTGTGTATTATTATCATCATATTTTTATTGTTATTATTATTTCATTGCAATTATTAATCTGTTTTTATCTCAACCCACGAGTTTTTCTCACTTCTACTCTTCCAATTCTCTCCCCCGTCCCACCGGGGGGGGGGCGGGGGGAGGAGTGAGCGAGCGGCTGTGTGGTACTTAGTTGCCGACTGAGGTTAAACCACAACACAAGCCCATATCCCAACAATTTGGAGATAAAAAGATTATAGGGGACTGTGTCAAAAGCCTTTCTAAAGTCAAGGTATACAACATCCACTGCCTTCCGCTCTTCCACAGCGCCACTCACCTCGTTACAGAAAGCAATGAGATTGGTCAGGCATGATTTGCCCTTGCTAAAGCCATGTTGGCTGCTCCCAGTCACCTTCTTGTCTTTCATCTCTTTAGAAATGACTTCTAAGAGGATTTGCTCCATAATCTTCCTGGGAAAAGAGGGTAAGGCTGACCAGCCTGTAGTTCCCTGGATCCTCCTTCTTGTCCTTCTTGAAAATGGGAGTGATGTTTTCCCTGTTCCAGCCATCAGGAACTTCCCCCAGTTGCCATAACCTTTCAAAGATGATAGACAGCAGCCTCCCAATGACATTGGCCAGCTCCTTCAGCACGCTTGGATGCATCCCATCTGGTCCCATGGACTCGTATATGTCCAATTGGCTTAAGTGCTCCCTAACTCTTTCTTCCTGTACTGTGCTACTGTTTCACTCCCCCAAACTGTGCTAGCTGGTTCAGGGACCTGAGAGCAGACCTTACCAGTAAAAACTGAAGCAAAAAAAGCATTGAGTAACTTGACTTTTATGATGTCCTTGATCACTAGGTCCCCTGCCCCACTGAGCAATGGGCCCATTGTGAAGAAAAGTACAAACTTAGGTCACTTAATAGGATGAACTTTACCCTAGTTTCAGTGAGCTTTCCAAGAACTCAAGGAGGGAAGACACTGAAGCACGAAAGCTCAGCTAGTTACGACAGCCTTGCCTGATAACAAACCCGTGGAAACCGGTTCTGAGCACGTAGCAGACAAAGGATGAAAACCAGCCCAGACCACTGTCTCTGATCACACAGCCACGCGAAGGATCGGCCGACTATAGATAAGCTTAGGACTGTAATTGGGAGATAGCCCACCTGTATATTCTATATAACCTGTGTGTTACTTATGATTAAGGTCCCTCAGAACTAGGCTGGGGCACCGCATGCGCATTGCAGTAAAGAATTTCCCTTTGGAATTCTATACTTAAGGGTGTCTGCATCTCCTTCCTTGGTCGGCAATAAAGAATCCCGCAACAGTTTTGGCACCCCAGAAGGGACTTCGCCGACTCGCTTGAATCCACCAGCTGCTACGATCCCCTGTGAGTCAATGACCCGCTGACGGCAAAAGGTGAGTTCACCTGGGGAACTTGAGTGCAGGGGGTAGTGGTTGGATGAATCATTTTTTTGCGGCGAGGAGGTGAGAGTTAATAATAATAGCGGGAACCGGACACAGCATAGCTAAAGGGACACCTTTAGGTGAATTGCTAACCAATTGGTCGAAAATAGATGGAACCCAGGGGTTATCTAAGAAAAGGGCACTGGAACTGCGTCAGGATACCTGGCCCACATTGACCACCCTTGGAATTGCAAGCCAACGGTGGCCTGAGGTGGGCAGTTTTGATTATGATAGGCTGCATTTTTTGCGGCTCGAATTGGATGAACAGTTCCCAGGGCAAATGCATTATTGGTATGTTCGGAATAATTATGTCTGGCAGTGGAAACTTCCCCCTCTGAAAGGGAACCGATCTCAACGTGAGAGCGTGAGGACGAAGAAGCCAGAGACAAAATGTTATGAACTGACCACAACCCCCATTCCCCATCACCCTGGGCTGCTTGGGGAGAGGAGGAGGTAGAAGGGCCGGGAGTGAATCTGAGCCTGGGAAGAAGGGAGGGGTGGGGGGAAGGTGGTTTTAGATTTGTTATTTCTCATTATCCTGCTCTGTTACAATTGCCAGTAAATTAATTTTCCCAAGTCAAGTCTGTTTTGTCCGTGATGATAATTGGTAAGTGATCTCCCTGCCCTTATCTCGACCCACGAGCTTTTCATCGTATTTTCTCCCCATCCTGTTGATGGAGAGAGAGTGATAGAACAGCTTCGTGGGCACCTTGCAGCCAGCCAAGGTCAACCCACCACAGACATCCCTGGCAAATAGCCAATACTTGGATACATGTCAATATTAACTTTTGGCCTATTAGCTTAAGTTACATTTTACAAAAATATTAGAACACTCTTCTACTGCGCTTAATGATTGTGCTAGAAATAACACAGCTCAAAAAAAAAGTTCCCGTCAAGTCTGAAGTGGATGGTTAAATCCAGATAATAGTCAGCGATAAAAGCACTGTTTAAAAATATCCTTCCAATTGTTTCGGGGATTTTTTTTTTTTTTTAATAAGCAAGCAGGTGGGAGAGGAGAGTGAACCTTAAGGTTTGTGGTTTGCCAAAAAGCCCCCAACAAACCCATTTTCAGTAAGTTACATCACTTCAAAATAAGGAGCTAGATATATCAACAGCTCTAAGGGTGTACTCAGACTGAACATGAACCAGAACTTCTAAAAAACATTTTAACCACCATTTAACCGATTTGCTCCATCCAACCAAAACCTCAGTGCATGAGGTTACCACCTTCATTTTGCCCACAATACTAAGTGACAGGCATTACAGGACTTTTATTTCACATCTGAAAAATATAGCAAAGCAACAGCTAGTGGCTTGCAAAACCCAAACGGGACCTGTGCTACTAAATCCTTGGGTTAATTGGAACAATTGGATTGAGAAGATGTTTACAGAACATTAGAAGGACAATAGGAGGTGTAAATGGCTCAAACTGCAGGCCTAGTGACTGAGATTTGTAGTTTGGGGGGTGAAGAGAGAGGCTTACCAAAGTATGTACAAGACCTCCTGTAAGTAACTGATCACTTCCACCTATCAAATCGATATTGATATTGATACCGAAATACTAAGGAGACATACGGTTCTCTTTGTCGAAGCAAAGTAGCTAAATGTTCTGCAGACTGGACATTCCATAGATAAAAGGAATCCTTGAAGCTGTGTGTACAGGGGTGGAATGGATAAGGAAGTTATGCTGAAATCAGCTACTGCAACTAGGTGAAAAGACTGAGTTCAATTAGCGGACACAGTGAGGAAGACTATCGACGACCACCAGAGGACCCTGGAAGACCACCAATGAACATAAGAGCGCATGCGTTAAAGACTTTTACATATGTTAATGAGTTCCAAGAAATAACATGAATATGCTAATCATTTCTCGGAAATCTAATGAATATGTATATTCTGATTGTACATAACTCCCATAGTTGAGCAGCCCGGTGCGCACACTAGGTGGAGCGATGCCCTGTGCGCCCGGCACTGCAATAAAGAATGCCTGCTTTCTAAAACTCCAAATTGAGTCTTAGAGAGTTTTTTTGTCTGCCGACTTACGGTAACAGTTTTGGCGACCCAGATGGGACCCTGCTCTTGAGCCTCGATGGATCCTGGGATCGCGGAACCTCAGCCGGCACCGAGGGATTCTCGGAGAGGACTTCTCCCGATCCCCGGACCAAAGAGCCCCTGAGCAAAGAACACTGCTTTGTGAGTAATAAGGCATTCTTTTTGGAAATTTTGGAAGGGGTTAGAGTCCCCACTCAAAGGGGTTAGAGTCCCCGCTGCCTGCCCGTCAGACGCAGCGAAAGCTCCGCAGGGTTGGGTATAAGACCCGGGCTAGGGGTTAGAGTCCCCACTAGGAGTTAGAGTCCCCGCTCAAGATAAACATCAAGAGCAACCGCGGTAACAATTATTGTAAATACTTATCTATTATTGTAAGTATTTGTTTCATATAGTAATTAGTTATTTGTATTATTGTTGCTGTACAAAAGGCTCGTCTGTGTGTGATTTTATTATTGTACGTATTTGTTTGTAGTTATTTGTATTGTTGTTGTACGAAAGATTTGTTTGTGTGATTCCCTGTATATAAAATGGGTGCTGGATCATCCGCTGGATCATCCACTGGTGGGGGAATTTTAAAGAAATCACCTTTGGGTTGTATTTTAAAGCATTGGAAACAAATTGCAGGATCCCCTGGTGGGGTCGCAAAAAGGGACGATCTAATTAAGTATTGTAATCAATGGTGGCCACTATACAAACTAGAAGATGGAGAAAAGTGGCCAAGGAATGGTACTTTGAATTATAATACTCTGTTACAACTAATGCTGTTTCTAAGGAGAGAAAGAAAATGGGATGAGGTATTGTACGCTGATATGTTCTTTACATTAAGGCAGCATCCGGAGTGGTAAAAGGAGTGTGGAATTAATTTGGCCTCAGCTGATCCTCTGGTATTGGCATTGGAAAAGGAGAAACGAGAGAAAGAAAAAGGGAAAGGGTTAAAGAGGTGTTGTTCGGCATGCAATATTGGACAGAGATGTTTGAAGTTGACCCAGAATGAGCAGGAAGATGATTTAGGGATGTTAGTGGCTCCAGGGTTGAGGCAGAGGCCTCAGAATCATGAACTTGAGCCCTTTGGGGCAGAGGGTGGATTGGACGATGAGTCCGAGAGAGATGCTGCAGGGGCCACGCCGGTGGCAAGGAGAACTCGTAATCGACAGGGAACCGCGTTGCAAGCTCCGTTGAGACAAGCAGTAGGGAATGATGGTCCGGTTGTAGTGAAAGTGCCTTTTTCGATTACAGATTTAAATAATTGGAAAATAGCTGCCGGTAGTTACAGGGATGATTCCGATCGAGTGGCTAGTGCTTTTGAAATGATGATAAAAACTCAGGATCCAGATTGGAAAGATATTGAAGTTATCATGCAAGTATTGTTTGATAGTACAGAAAGGGAGATGATTCGTAAAATGACAAGGACTCAGGTTGAATCCCAAATAGCGGCAGGGACATTACAAGGACAATTGGAACATCATTTTCCCTCGGCAGATCCTGGCTGGGACCCTAATGATAATGGGCAGAAATTGTTATTAACGCAATATCAGAGGTGGGTTCTGTTTGGTATAAGAAATGCTATACCAAAAGCGATAAATTGGTCAAAATTATATGAGAATTAAGCAGGACAGAAAGGAGTCTCCCACCGATTTCCTAAATAAATTGAAAGAAGCTGCTCGGAAGTATATCACTCTGGATCCTGAATCAGAGGAAGGGAAGAATCAATTAGCAACTTTGTTTATCGGGCAGTCTGCTGATGATATCCAAAGAAAGCTGCAGAGATTACAAGGAGCAGATGCCAGGGACCCAGGAAAATTGTTGGATGTGGCTTGGGTGATTTATAGGAACAGAGATCAGCTAGACTAATTGCGGTACTAGGAGGAACTTATGGACCTCGAGAAGGACCCAGGGGAGGATTTAGAGGCGGTTATCAAGGAAGAGGACGTGGTAGAGGATTCCCAAGGTTCCCAATAGGAGAGACACAGTGTGTTTATTGTAAAAGAAAGGGGCACTGGAAACGAGAGTGCCCATTTTTGCAGAAATTGGGGGAACAAGACACTCCTGTGTTAGCTGTAGAGGTGAGAGACTGAAAAAGACCGGAGGGATCTTCCCCAGCAGAGCCTCTGGTTAAAATTAAGCTGGGGGAAGATGAAACTGAAATAGAATGTTTAGTCGATACAGGGGCCACCTATTCGGCTTTGAACACAAAGAAACATGAGTTAGGATATGATACTGTGAGAATTATTGGTGCGACAGGAAAGCCGGAGACATGACCTTTCTTTAAACCCTTAAAATTTAAAATTGGAAAACAATGGGTAACACATCAGTTTTTGTATCTACCAGGTGCACCAAAACCTTTAATAGGCCGAGATTTATTAGAAAAATTAGAAGCTGAAATAAAGTTCAAAAATGGAGAAGTAGAAGTGTCAATGCCTGAATCTAAATTTGTCCAAGCTTCAATATTATTATTGCAGGCAATTGAGCAGGTGGAAAGAAAAATCCCGGCTGAAGTTGACGATGCAGTGATTCCTGTCGTCTGGGCAGGAGAAATACCTGGAAAATCAAAGAGGGCTGAACCCGTAAGGATAGACATTATACCAGGATCAGCACCGGTAAGACTGAAACAGTATCCCTTAAAGTTAGAAGCTAAACTTGGGTTGGTACCTATTATACAGAAGTTTTTGGAATATGGGTTATTAAGAGAATGTGAATCTAAGTATAATACTCCGATTTTACCTGTTAAGAAAGCTGACGGGAAATCTTATAGGTTAGTCCAGGACCTGAGGGCAGTGAATCAAATTGTCCAGGATATACACCCAGTGGTAGCAAACCCATACACACTATTAACTGCTCTCACTGAAGATCAGGGGTGGTTTACAGTCTTAGATTTAAAAGATGCCTTTTTCTGCATCCCACTTGACTCCGGAAGTCAGGAATTGTTCGCCTTTGAGTGGGAAAACCCTGAGATGGGAAGAAGGACTCAGTATACCTGGACAGTATTACCACAAGCATTCAAAAATAGTCCAACGATTTTTGGAAATCAACTAGCAAAAGAGTTAGAATTATGGAGGCAAAATAATAGAAATGGAGTAATGTTACAATATGTTGATGACATACTATTAGCCGGGAACTCCCGAGAAGAATGCTTGGAACTGACAATTAGTCTATTAAACTTCCTCGGACTCAGCGGTTATCGAGTATCAAAAGGGAAGGCTCAGATTGCAAAGGAAACTGTAACATATTTAGGCTTTGAAATTGTGAAAGGACAGAGACAGTTAAGCAATGAAAGGAAAGAAGCTATTTGTCAACTTCCAGAACCTCGAAATGTTCATGAATTGAGAACCTTTCTAGGAATGGTGGGATGGTGTCGCTTATGGATTGTTAATTATGGACTAATGGCAAAACCCTTATATGAGTTACTGAAATCATCAAAAGGTCCCCTGCAATGGACAAACGAAAGTCGGAATGCATACATTCAACTTAAAAGGGCCTTGATGAAAGCCCCAGCCTTAGGGCTGCCTAATTTAGAAAAGCCTTTTGAACTGTTCACCCATAAAAGGCAAGCAGTGGCCTTAGGTGTTTTAACCCAGCGCTTGGGAGAATGTAGACGAGCAGTGGCATATTTTTCCAAGCAATTGGATCCAGTAAGCCAAGGATGGCCCGGATGTTTAAGAGCAATGGCTGCAATGGTATTGTTAATACAAGAGGCTCGGAAGCTCACCATGGGACAGAAGATAACTGTTTATGTTCCACACATGGTAACTACAGTATTGGACCAGAAGGGTGGACATTGGTTGTCTCCTAGTAGAATGCTAAAATATCAAGTGGTACTAATAGAACCAGATGATGTGACCTTAAAGACTACTGCCATAATTAATCCTGCTATGTTCCTCTCAGCTCGACAAGAAGAAGGTAAACTTGAACACGACTGCCTGAAAACCATTGAAGAAGTCTATTCAAGCAGACCCGACTTGAAGGACGTTCCCTTGCAGAATCCAGATTGGGAACTATACACAGACGGCAGCAGTTTTATGAAAGAAGGAAAGCGGGTATCAGGGTATGCAGTTACCACTGTCGAGACAGTGATAGAGGCACAAGCATTGCCCACTAAAACATCTGCCCAAAAGGCTGAATTGATTGCCCTCACTCGGGCTTTGCAGCTAAGTAAAGACAAACGTGTAAATATTTGGACTGACTCGAAATACGCTTTTGGAATAATGCATGCGCATGGAGCAATCTGGAAAGAAAGAGGACTATTGTCCGCACAAGGGGCAGAGGTGAAACATAAGGAAGAAATTTTGAGTTTATTAGAAAGTATAAAAGCCCCTGCTGCTGTCGCCATTATGCATTGTAAAGCTCATCAGTCAGGACGAACCACTCAGGAGCAAGGAAATAAGCTGGCTGATTTAGCTGCAAAGCGGGCTGCAGAAAAAGGCATAGAGGAGAAAGTGCTAGCTATAGTGCCAGAAAAGAGAATTTCCCTCCAGAAAAACCCTATTTATGATAAGCAAGATTTAAAATTAATCGAAACTTTACAACCAGAAAGACGAGAGGACGGATGGGCAATTACACCTACAGGTCTAGTAGTCATACCTCATTCCCTCATGAATAATTTAGTAAAGGAAGAACACAACGCTGTGCACTGGGGAACTGAAAATTTGCTAAAATATTTGCAGAAGTCAGTTATTAGCAGGAACATGGTAGAAATTATTAAATCAGTCACACAAAGATGCGAAATATGCTGTAGGAACAATCCAAAAACACAGAATAAAATTCAATTTGGAAAAACTGCCGAGGGACAGGCACCTGAGGAATATTGGCAAATAGATTTTACCGAATTGCCAAGAAAAGGAGGGCTAAAGTATTTGTTGGTCCTCGTGGATACATATCCAGGTTGGCCTGAGGCCTTTCCATGTCGCACCAATAAGGCGAAAGATGCAGTAAAAATATTGTTGAAAGAAATAATTCCAAGATTTGGAGTACCTCTAGGGATGTCATCAGATAGAGGTCCACATTTTATAGCCAAAGTAATTACTGAAATAAGCAGATTATTAGATATTAATTGGAACTTACATACCCCTTATAGGCCTCAATCTAGTGGTAAAGTAGAGAGAATGAATTACACCCTTAAAACTCAGTTAAGCAAGATATGTCAGGAAACCTCAATGAATTGGACACAAGCTTTACCTCTGGCTTTGTTAAGAATTAGAGTTCAACCAAGAGGTAGGCAACATCTCAGCCCGTACGAGTTGATGTACGGACGACCGTACCAAATACCTGGACTACCAGGAGAGACGCGAATACAAGGGGAAAGTGATGCAAGAAATTACTTAATTGCCCTCGGGAAAGTTTTACGAGAACTAAATAGATATGTGATTTTAAATAAATCTATAGGTCTTGATTCTCCAGTGCATCCATTCCAGCCTGGAGATTGGGTATACATCAAATCTTGGACTTCTGAACAGCTACAAGAGAAATGGAAAGGACCATTTCAAATCCTGTTAACTACACATGCAGCAATTATAAGAGAAGGAGAAGAGGGCACCTTACCCACTGAAATTCGAAAGGTAATCTGGGACAACGCAACTAAATTTGAAAAGGAATTCCAACCTTGGTGGTATTTAGTTAATTTCACTTATGACCCTATCAACAATAAGGCCACAGCTTTTGTTTTAACAATTCACAATGCTTCAGTATACACCATATACCCAATTATTGCATCAGGATTAAATCACAATGGAGCTATACTCTATCCACTAGAACATAGAGTATGGGCCCAACAAAATGGAAACAAGTGGCAAACTGTCGATGTTAGCACATGCGTTGTACGAGAACAGCAGGGATTTATTTGTGAAAGTAACACCATCAAAGCCCAAGACATTTGTCTCGACACTGAGCAAAATGTTTGCCATTTTGAAATACATCCTGATGAAACACCTGAAACTGTGCTCGTATATATTGGAAAAGGATGTGTTTGTATGAGAACACTTCGTGACTTTATTTCTGTAGATGAAATTACTATAGATACAGACAATTGCTCAAATATATGTGTTTGTAACTTTACTAACATTATGGGATGTGATTTTAATTATTCAGCTCCTGTTACATCTTATCAATTGTTGCAATCAAATTATACATTAAGTGAAGACTTATTGCCTGCTCCCATCGGAATGAATCTTACATTGGTAAAGAAACTATTACATCACAATGATCTGTGTCAACTACTAGAACGTGTCCGAAACCATGGACACAAAACTCTAATCGCTGTTCATCATGATACAAAAGAAATACATCAAATTTTGGAAAGAGTAAAGAAAGATGGAGAACATCACTGGTGGGAAATTCTTTTCGGATGGTCACCGACAGCAACACGAGTCCTTAACCTTATGCTTCATCCAGTGGTAATTTTACTAACTCTGATCTCAATATGTTTACTGCTTATAGTTATACTGTACATAAAGGTTTGGTACATGATGAGACAAATAACCCAGCTTAGCATATACTATTAATATACTCTGCTCTTTGTGCACTGTCCCATTTATCATTGAACTTTGTTAACTCTCTCTCTTAATGAAATGAGGATTGCAGCTTGCTAGCTACAAATCCTCAAAAGAAAAGGAGGGATTGATACCGAAATACTAAGGAGACATACGGTTCTCTTTGTCGAAACAAAGTAGCTAAATGTTCTGCAGACTGGACATTCCATAGATAAAAGGAATCCTTGAAGCTGTGTGTACAGGGGTGGAATGGATAAGGAAGTTATGCTGAAATCAGCTACTGCAACTAGGTGAAAAGACTGAGTTCAATTAGCGGACACAGTGAGGAAGACTATCGACGACCACCAGAGGACCCTGGAAGACCACCAATGAACATAAGAGCGCATGCGTTAAAGACTTTTACATATGTTAATGAGTTCCAAGAAATAACATGAATATGCTAATCATTTCTCGGAAATCTAATGAATATGTATATTCTGATTGTACATAACTCCCATAGTTGAGCAGCCCGGTGCGCACACTAGGTGGAGCGATGCCCTGTGCGCCCGGCGCTGCAATAAAGAATGCCTGCTTTCTAAAACTCCAAATTGAGTCTTAGAGAGTTTTTTTGTCTGCCGACTTACGGTAACAATATTGGCTATAAAGCAGGAGAAAACCTGAGAGAATCAGTCTAAGGCTGAGCTCTCTACAAATTGAATTTCCAAATTTGTGAAGAATCAGGTAGAAAAGGGAAATGAACAGCTGCAAAGGTAGAGCCTCATCTTACAGAGATTTAAACCTGATGGAGCTGAGTATTAGACCCGAGTAGTACAGAGGAAATCATTGAATTATGTGGGAACAAACATCACTTAACTCTGCAAATAATATACCTAGTGGAAATGTAAATCCCTTGTTAGACAAATGCATACCATCCTGCTTGTAAACAAGAGGTGGCTGGACAGGACAACCCAGGGTCAGCCAGTCCAATTGTTAGTGGCACA
The DNA here is from genome assembly GCF_965638725.1 of Aptenodytes patagonicus. NCBI lineage: Eukaryota > Metazoa > Chordata > Aves > Sphenisciformes > Spheniscidae > Aptenodytes > Aptenodytes patagonicus. The sequence goes on from NC_134981.1 coordinate 20,764,096, forward strand.
AGAGGTCCTTGTCTCCAAGGATGCTCAGATAAGTCCCTGATCCAAGGAGATACATGATTTTTTCCTCCCCTAAGGAGCTGGAACCCTTCTAGGGGTCCTTAAAAGATCCTGCCCTTAAGAACAACAACAATTCAGGCACAGGGACAGGTCAGGTGACAGTTTCGATGCCATCCTGCAGGACCCCCTACCCTCCCTTAAATGTAAGCGTTCAAGGCGGCCACAGTGAAGGGGGTTCAGCGTGGGGGAAGGGGCTGAGATAACATTCAGATCCTCCTTCCACGGGGGAGCCAGAGATACCAGGCTCATTCACCAAAGCAGCAGAAACTTTGTTTTCAATGTTTCAGTTCAGACTGAATATGCTCTAAATTGACTACTCAGCCACCACCAATTGATATTAGGTATTTAGGGATGAAGAAGGTGGGGTCAATGAACTGAAACGGAGACATCCCCTAACCCCCTAAAATTTCTGGGGAGGTGGGGTTGCTCAAACCCCTGTGATGTGCCCAGGGATTTTTCCCTAGGAGATATTCCTGAGAACATAGTAAAGGAGAGATAGGGAGACTCTCCTATTGTTTGAAAAACTTCTCTCCCACCCTGGTTTCAGACTATAGTTCACTTGATCACTTCATGCTAATTGTACTACAACTACCCAAGAGGTAGGAAATACCCTGCAGTGAACCTGGCTGGAATGATCTACAGCTCCCTGCCAATTGCAGGCAAAATGGCTTTGGGAGTACAGCAAGAAGAATAACAGATATAGAATCATAGAATCATTTAGGTTGGAAAAGACCCTTAAGATCATCAAGTCCAACTGTTAACCTAACACTACCAAGTCCACCACTAAACCATGTCCCTAAGTGCTGTGTCTACACATCTTTTAAATACCTCCAGGGATGGGGACTCAACCACTTCCCTGGGCAGCCTGTTCCAATGCTTGACAAACCTTTCGGTGAAGAAATTTTTCCTAATATCCAAACTAAACCTAAACCTCCCCTGGTGCAACTTGAGGCCATTTTCTTTTCTCCTATCACTTGCTACTTGGGAGAAGAGACCGACACCCACCTCGCTACAACCTCCTTTCAGGTAGTTATAGAGAGCGATAAGGTCTCCCTTACCTGCCCTTGCTCATATGGCCCATTCAGCGGCCCACACCAGCAAAGGGGGGATGATTGCAGCTATACGAGAGGATTAGTTTGCTCCAATATTTTCTTATGCATGTATTTTTCAGTTATTTGTCTATTCTCAACATTATTTTAGAATGGCATGAGAGCAATAGAATGCTTTAGTGAAGTAAGTGAGCTAATGACTACATCATTAAAATGCTGGTATATCTGAAGATATAGCTAATAGTGAGAAAGAAAAATTAAAGAACTTTAAATGTATTAATGAAATGTTTAAGGACTTTCCACACACAGCTTAAAGAAGCTTTGCCAGAATCCACCACTGAAGTCACAATGAGCATCCATGTGTGGAAGACACAGGAGGCTCTATGTGTCAGACAGTGTGGTGGAGAAGGTGGTCCCTAGGCAAATTAGTCTCAGCCCTGTGGTGGGTTAACCTTGGATGGCTGCTAGGCGACCACCAAGCTGCTCTCTCATTCCTTCTCCTCAACAGGATAGAGGGAGAAAAGAAGATGGAAAAGCTTGTGGGTTGAGATAAGGACAGGGAGATTGCTTACCAATTACCGTCACAGACCCGACTTGAGGAAGATTAATTTAAGTTGTTGCCAATTAAAAATAGAGTAGGATAGTGAGAAATAAAGACAAAACTAAAAACACCTTCCCCCCACCTTATTCCCAGGCTCAGCTTTACTCCTTCATTCCCGACTCTTCTACCTCCTCCACCCCCCCAACTGGCACAAGGGGATGGGGAATGGGGGTTGTGGTCAATTCATAACACTTTGTCTCTGCCCCTCCTTCCTCCTCATACTTTTCCCCTGCTCCAGTGTGGGGGTCCCTCCCACAGGATACAGTCTTATTAAAGGCTGCAACCATAATGAAACATAGGTAGGAAATGAGTGGCTTCAAGTAGTCAATACTGTCACAAGGGAGTTCATGTATTGGTGGCACTTGAGAGTCATTGTCACAACTGCAGCCAACTCTTAGGTCTTCAGCTGTAACCAGGCAAGCTCTTGCCAGCAAAAGAGCCTCGAACAATCATCTTTCCACATTGTATAGCTTACCAATCAGGAAGGATTTCTTTGGTCTGTTTTTGATTTCAGTCTGTGCTGGTTTTGGCTGGGATAGAGTTAATTTTCTTCACAGTAACTAGTATGAGGCTATGTTTTGGATTTGTGCTGAAAATAGTGTTGATAATACAGGGATGTTTTCATTATTGCTGAGCAGTGCTTGCACAGAGTCAAGGCCTTTTCTGCTTCTCACACCACCCCACCAGCGAGTAGGCTGGGGGTACACAAGAAGTTGGGAGGGGACACAGCTGGGACAGCTGATCCCAACTGACCAAAGGGATATTCCATACCATATGACGTCATGCTCAGCAATAAAAAGCTGGGGGAAGAAGAAGGAAGGGGGGGACGTTCGGAGTTATGGTGTTTGTCTTCCCAAGTAACCGTTATGCATGATGGAGCCCTGCTTTCCTGGAGATGGCTGAACACCTGCCTGCCGATGGGAAGTAGTGAATGAATTCCTTGGTTTGCTTTGCTTGCGTGCACGGCTTTTGCTTTCCCTATTAGACTGTCTTTATCTCAACCCACAAGTTTTTTCATTTTTACCCTTCCGATTCTCTCCCCCATTCCACCAGGGGGGAGTGAGCGAATGGCTGTGTGGTGCTTAGTTGCCAGCTGGGGTTAAACCACGACAGTCCTAGGAAAGTCTGCAGTAGCTGTACTAGAGCTAGAGCTAACCATCTCTGTCCTTCAGCTCAGAGATCTGAAGTGGAGACACTTAACAGAAAAAGGAGAAGGGATGAAATTAAAATTACTGCAGCGGAGTTATGCTAGATCACACCATCAGCCATGTTCAGGAGGGACTACCAGCTCTGACATAGCTGAAGCAGACCCGGGTATATCAGGGATTTCCTGACAGTCAGGAAGGGTATTGGCAGTGTGCCAATCATCTCTCTCTCTCTCTGCAGACTTTCAGTGCAAAGTAAAAAAGGCAATAAGGCAGCCCTATAAGCAAATTGTCAAAAGGAGAGTCCTAAATGAACTGAGCCAAGAGCTCCAAAGGAAAAGATAATGTGTTGCCAGTTATCCACTTGACCTTCTTTAATTTTGCAGGACCGGGGGGGGGGGGGGGAGGAGAAAAAAAAAGGTGATTTAATCCTCTCTTACCTTTTGATAAATCCAGCATTTGTATTCTGCTCAGGTGCTAGTTTTGGATAACTTGGGGTAGATTTCAGTGCACAACTGGGCCTACAATACTTAGCCATGATGTAATGTAATTTGTGTGTCTAGAAAAAAAACCCCAAAAAATCTCCATAAACATATTGTCCCAACCTTTTCTGAATTGCAGATACCCTTGACAGTCATAAAGTAATTTCAAATGAGGTTATTCCGTCACTTTATCTACATAAAGTCTATTTTAATTTTCAACTTTTAAGTGGCAATCCAGAATCTTATTCTATCTGGACCAAGGAAGTTGTCTTGACCATGTCTATTTTCCAGCTGATTTATTTTACATGCGTCATATGTTAGTGTTTCTCAGCTATTTGTGAACTGGTCAGTATAGAATACATGAATTCATTAGTCTGGCAGGGGTGTAGAACAAAAAAATGGCTGCTCACCTAAGGAGTGCTGCCAAGAGAGAATATCAGTTGTTTTATTATGCAAAAAGGCAACAGAAAAGACATCATTTGCACTGAAAGAAGACAAAGCAGTGTCCAATTAATCCTTGATGTAACTCTTCTTATTTCAGAATTTAACCCACAATGTTCTTCTAATGATAGTCATTGACAAACTAATATTTGAGAGCATATTCTCATATCTAGAAAGAGAAATAAGAGGTCCAACCAGGCTATGCCATAGTTTTAGTTAAAATGTAAAAGTTTTCAAAAGCAGCTCAAGTTACTATATCAGCATTAGCTGAAGGCAAATAGGCAAAGCTACTGTGCGAACAAGTATATGAACAAATGTAACACATAAAAAGCTGCTCCATGGAAAAGTTCTTTAACAACCGTCACCCCTTATCCTTGGATCTTGTTAAACTGGTACTGGGAAGTAAATATAGTCTAATTTGGAACCTGTGAGGGGAAGCAAGAAGGAAGGAGGAAGAGCCCTCAGGGTGGCTTTTAACTTTCACTAGATGGGATATTGTCATTTTAGGCTATGCTACAGAAAAAGGTCCTAAAATGTAGTTGTCTTCCAAGAAACCCAGTCAAAATAATCCTGGGGAACAAAAAAATCATTTAGTGACAGTTAAGTTTTCAGTCAGACACACTCCCTACAACATAAGACTTTGAAAACTCAAACCAATGTTCCATAAAGCTTTCACTTTCATCTCCAACAGACACTCAAACAGAATACATGTCCTGACTTAATCAAGCTTTCACTCAATAAAAAGTCATAACAGTGATCTCATCTCCTCATATATAGGTGATATCAGCAGATCAGTGTATCTGACTGTTACACACTATGCACTAGGGAAGTGATTTTCCTTTAATGCTGTTGAGGTCACTGTTACTGCTTCTGCCCCAAAAAAAACCCAAAAATCCTTCCTCATCCCCACACTCAATAAGGGGCATAAGCATTTAATACAGCACAGTAGGGAACATCTGGAAAGTGATTCCAGACAAGAAAGATATCAAATATGAAACACCATGATAGCCTACCTACAACTAAACACAGACTATGTTTAGATGTCACTAGGCCCAGGACTCTGTCAGAGCTGAGAAGTACACAATGCAATGCAGAGGGGTGAGGAGAATCAGGAATGGACCATGACTAAGAGAACAGCAAGATCACCACCTCTGTATGGTGTTCCTCATCCAGCTATGTGAGGCTGGTCCACTGTGCTATGTTACTCCAAGAGCCACAGCAGAGACTGACTCTGAGGACTGATGTGACGGGTATTTTAACCTGAGGAAAGGCCCTTTTCCTTAGATGTTCTCCTTATACTGGCTCCATCTCTGGATGGCAAAGAAGAAACTATGCTCTAAGAGGGAATTCCTTTGTCCAGGTTGACATAGCTGCAGCCAGACTCCATTAGTTCTGTGATTACATTTTATCTGAACATCTAGCAGATTGTGTGCACTGAAGAGAAGATGCTCACAGATTTAGTCTTACTGCTATATAGTAAAAGATCTTTCTCCAACCGCTTTCCTACAAGCAAAAACCAAATCCTGGCCCATCAGATGTTTTTCTGTCATCTTCAGTGACCGGGGCATGTTCTATATTATAAAATATTAAATAGGGTCTCTTACAGTTGAAGGACACTTGGTTCTTATGCTGCAAATGTACTCATAAGGATCAACAATTTTGTGTCTAAGAGAACTTAAAAAAACTCCCAGAAGCTTCAGAACATACAAAAAATAATGTTCAGAAATCTTTACATTACTTTGCAGTACAAATAGATCAGAATGAAGAATGCTACCATCTGCTGTCAGTAATAGTGAACCGATGCTGTTTTCCATTGAGAAAAAATGGCAGTTTGAATTAAAAATCCTTTCTAATTATCTGAGAGCATAAATGAGACTTGGTCTCTAAAATATTCTAGAAAAAACATAGTTTGTGCCAATGGTAGAAGACAAAAGAGAAGAGAAAAGAGAAGATAAGAGAGAAGAGAAGAGAAAAGAGAAGAGAAGAGAAGAGAAGAGAAGAGAAGAGAAGAGAAGAGAAGAGAAGAGAAGAGAAGAGAAGAGAAGAGAAGAGAAGAAGAGAGAAGAGAATAGTTCAGTTGGAAGGGACCTACAACAATCATCTAGTACAACTGCCTGACCACTTCAGGGCTGACCAAAAATTAAAGCATCTTATTAAGGGCATTGCCCAAATGCCTCTTAAACACTGACAGGCTTGGGGCATCGACCACCTCTCTAGGAAGCCTGGTCCAGTGTTTGACCACCCTCTCGGTAAAGAAATGCTTCCTAATGTCCAGTCTGAACTTCCCCTGACGCAGCTTTGAGCCATTCCCACGCATCCTGTCACTGGATACCAGGGAGAAGAGATCAGCACCTCCCTCTCCACTTCCCCTCCTCAGGAAGCTGAAGAGAGCAATGAGGTCGCCCCTCAGCCTCCTCTCCCAACTAGACAAACCCAGTCCTCAGCCGCTCCTCATAGGACATGCCTTCCAGCCCCTTCACCAGCTTTGTTGTCCTCCTCTGGACGCATTCAAGTACCTCAACATCCTTCTTAAATTGTGGGGCCCAGAACTGCACACAGTACTCAAGGTGAGGCCTCACCAATGCTAAATACAGCAAGATAATCACCTCTTTTGACCAGCTGGTTATGCTGTGTTTAATGCACCCCAGGATGCGGTTTGCCCTCTTGTCTGTCAGGGCACACTGCTGACTCCTATTGAGCCTACTGTCAACCAGCACCCCCAGATCCCTTTCTGCAGGGCTGCTCTCCAGCCACTCCTCTCCCAATTTATACTTGTGTCTGGCATTACTTCATCCCAGGTGCAGAATCCGGCATTTGTTCTTGTTAAATTTCATGCCACTGAAGATTTCCCAATGCTCCAATCTATCCAGATCCCTCTGCAAGGCCTCTCGTCCCTCGAGAGAGTCAACAGCACCTCCCAGTTTAGTATCGTCAGCAAACTTGCTAAGGGTGCATTCAACTCCTGCATCGAGATCATTGATAAAAATATTGAACAGAACTGGCCCTAGAATTGAGCCCTGAGGAACATGGCTGGTGACTGGCTGCCAGCCAGTTGTTTTTCCTGGAATTTCAATACATCCAGACCTCTTCTGGAATGATGGGCATGACTTACCGAAATGTACCAAACAAAGTACAAAATGCTCTGTGCAAAATCCACTTGTTATTTGACAAACTGGCTTCCACCACTTTGCACAAACATTCCTCCCCTGGCTGAGTATCAGAATTAGAAAGGGCTATCGTAAATACATCTGCTGTAATAGAAGAGATTTCAGCCTTATTCAGCCTTACAGTTAGAGGTAAAACAAGTATCTTAGGTAGCCCTACAAAACAGAATAGCACTTGATTATGTGCTCGTCGCTCAAGGAAGATATATCTGTATTAGTTAACACCACTTGCTGTGCATATGCAGAGCAACATCAGAGAAGAGAAATGGACACACATAAAAAGTGAGGTAAACTTCAGATACTGCATGTAATAACTGGAGAAAAATACCTTTTTGACTGGTGGGGATGGCTCCCAGACATGAAAGAATGGTTAGGAAAAACTGCTTAAGACAGCATTGAATGAGGCATAACTAAAGCAGAGGCCAGAACAATGATGCTGAATATATTAGAAGATAAGGAAGAAGAAAAGGGAGAACTGCTTGGACTCATGACTACTAATGATGATAAAACCTAGAGGCAAGAACGGATGATAGGACAGCACAGCCCACACGGTGATCGACCCTGGGCTACCAGGAGTCATGAGCAGGGCATCTGCGGCCCTTCTGCCATACTTTAGATCTTTAAGAGAAGGATGGTGTGCCACTAAAAGTCTCAAAAAGTCTCATAGGCCTTTGCAGTAATTGGCAACTCATTGGCAGTGATGACTTGGAAAGACAGAGAGGGACAAACGGTGGATGAATTGGCTGGCCACCTCCGGGAATACGAAGAATGTCTCTCTTCCTCCCTTGTCCCGGCTGTGGAGAAACTGTCCCGGGAGGTCCAGCAACTCAGAGAGGATAGGTCCTACTCCCCATCTGTACGGACCAATATCTCGGCTATTAGGAGTCAGCGTTCTTTTGCTCAAGAGAGAGGATATAAAGGGTACACACCACGGGGCACCCTATGGTTTTACCTGCATGACCATGGGAAGGACATGAGGAAGTGGGATGGAAAACCTACCTCAGCCCTAGGGGCACGGGTACGTGAGTTGCAAGGGAAAACAATCACAGAAAGAGGTTCTTCCAGGAAAATTGCTGCTCCAGTCTCCTGTCTGAGCAGTTTCCCAGACAGAGTAGAAGGGCTGATTTTACTTCTGATCTTAATGAAGAGACTTATGACTCGTATTTACAAGAAGTGAGTAACGAATACTATGACCAAGACTTGAGAGGCCCTGCCTCCAGCCAGGGGGAGGAAAGGGACAACCGGGTTTACTGGACTGTGTGGATTCGGTGGCCTGGCACATCAGACCCACAGGAGTATAAGGCTCTAGTAGACACCGGTGCACAGTGTACCCTAATGCCATCAAGCTATAAAGGGGCAGAACCCATCTGTATTTCTGGAGTAATGGGGGGATCCCAACAGCTAACTGTATTGGAAGCTGAAGTAAGTCTAACTGGGAATGGGTGGCAGAAGCACCCCATTGTGACTGGCCCAGAGGCTCCGTGCATCCTTGGCATAGACTACCTCAGGAGAGGGTATTTCAAGGACCCAAAAGGGTACCGGTGGGCTTTTGGTAGAGCTGCCTTGGAGACGGAGGAAATTAAACAGCTGTCCACCTTGCCCGGTCTCTCGGAGGACCCCTCTGTTGTGGGGTTGCTGAGGGTCAAAGACCAACAGGTGCCAATCGCTACCACCACGGTGCACTGGTGGCAATATCGCAACCAACCGAGACTCCCTGATTCCCATCCATGAGCTGATTCGTCGACTGGAGAGCCAAGGAGTGATCAGCAAGGCTCGCTCACCCTTTAACAGTCCCATATGGCCAGTGTGGAAGTCTAATGGAGAGTGGAGACTAACAGTAGACTATCGTGGCCTAAATGAAGTCACGCCACCGCTGAGTGCTGCTGTGCCAGACATGCTAGAACTTCAATACGAACTGGAGTCAAAGGCAGCCAAGTGGTATGCCACAATTGATATTGCTAATGCGTTTTTCTCAATCCCTTTGGCAGCAGAGTGCAGGCCACAGATTGCTTTCACTTGGAGGGGCGTCCAGTACACCTGGAACCGACTGCCCCAGGGGTGGAAACACAGCCCCACCATTTGCCATGGACTGTTCCAGACTGCGCTGGAATAGGGTGAGGCTCCGGAACACCTGCAATACATTGATGACATCGTCGTATGGGGCAACACAGCAGAAGAATTTTTTGAGAAAGGGAAGGAAATAGTCCAAATCCTGCTGAAGGCCGGATTAGCCATAAAACAAAGTAAGGTCAAGGGACCTGCACAGGAGATCCAGTTTTTAGGAATAAAATGGCAAGATGGACGTCGTCAGATCCCAATGGATGTGATCAACAAAATAACAGCCAGGTCTCCACCAACTAGCAAAAAGGAAACACAAGCTTTCTTAGGCGTCGTGGGTTTTTGGAGAATGCACATTCCAAATTACAGTCTGTAAACCCTCTCTATCAAGTGACCTGAAAGAAGAACGATTTCAAATGGGGCCCTGAGCAACGACAAGCTTTTGAACAAATTAAAGAGGAGATAGTTCATGCAGTAGCCCTGGGGCCAGTCCGGGCAGGACAAGATGTAAAAAATGTGCTCTACACCGCAGCCAGGGAGAATGGCCCTACCTGGAGCCTCTGGCAGAAAGCACCAGGGGAGACTCGAGGTCGACCCCTAGGGTTTTGGAGTCGGGGATACAGCGGATCCGAGGCCCGCTATACTCCAACTGAAAAAGAGATATTAGCAGCATATGAAGGGGTTCGAGCTGCTTCGGAAGTGATCGGCACTGAAGCACAGCTCCTCCTGGCACCCCGACTGCCGGTGCTGGGCTGGATGTTCAGAGGGAGGGTCCCCTGTACACATCATGCAACTGATGCTACGTGGAGTAAGTGGGTCGCACTAATCACACACCGGGGTCGAATAGGAAACCCCAGTCGCCCAGGAATCCTGGAAGTGATCATGGATTGGCCAGAGGGCAAAGATTTTGGAATATTGCCAGAGGAGGAGGTAACGCGTGCTGAAGAGGCCCCAATGTATAATGAACTACTAGAAAATGAGAAGCAATATGCCTTGTTCACTGATGGGTCCTGTCGTATTGTGGGAAAGCATCGGAGGTGGAAAGCTGCTGTATGGAGTCCTATGTGACAAGTTGTAGAAACTGCTGAAGGAGAAGGTGAATCGAGCCAATTTGCAGAAGTAAAGGCCATCCAGCTGGCTTTAGACATTGCTGACCGAGAAAAGGGGCCAGTGCTCTATCTCTAGACTGACTCATGGATGGTGGCAAAAGCCCTGTGGGGGTGGTTGCAGCAATGGAAGCAGAGCAACTGGCAGCGCAGAGGCAAACCCATCTGGGCTGCCGCATTGTGGCAAGATATTGCTGCCCGGGTGGAGAACCTGGTTGTAAAAGTCTGTCACGTAGATGCTCACGTACCCAAGAGTCGGGCCACTGAAGAACATCAAGACAACCAGCAGGTGGATCAGGCTGCTAAGATTGAAGTGGCTCAGGTAGATCTGGACTGGCATCATAAGGGTGAGTTAGTTATAGGTCGGTGGGCCCATGACACCTCAGGTCACCAAGGAAGAGATGCAACATACAGATGGGCTCGTGATCGAGGGGTGGACTTGACCATGGACACTATTGCGCAGGTTATCCATGAATGCGAAACATGCGCTGCAATCAAGCAAGCCAAACGGTTAAAGCCTCTCTGGTATGGAGGACGATGGCTGAAATATAAATATGGGGAGGCCTGGCAGATTGATTATATCACACTCCCACAAACCCGCCAAGGCAAGCGCCACGTGCTTACAATGGTGGAGGCAACCACCGGATGGCTGGAAACATATCCCGTGCCCCATGCCACTGCCCGGAACACTATCCTGGGCCTTGAAAAGCAAGTCCTATGGCGACATGGCACCCCAGAAAGAATTGAGTCAGACAACGGGACTCATTTCCGAAACAACCTCATAGACACCTGGGGCAAAGAGCATGGCATTGAGTGGGTGTATCACATCCCCTATCATGCACCAGCCTCTGGGAAAATTGAACGATACAATGGACTGTTAAAGACTACGCTGAGAGCACTGGGTGGCGGGACGTTCAAACATTGGGATACGCATTTAGCAAAGGCCACCTGGTTAGTCAACACGAGGGGATCTGCCAATCGAGCTGGCCCTGCCCAGTCAGAACTCTTATGTACTGTAGATGGGAATAAAGTCCCTGTAGTGCACATAAAAAATATGCTGGGGAAGACAGTTTGGGTTATTCCTGCCTCGGGCAGAGGCAGACCCATCCATGGGATTGCTTTTGCTCAAGGACCTGGGTGCACTTGGTGGATAATGCGGAAGGATGGGGAAGTCCGATGTGTACCTCAAGGGGATTTGATTTTGGGTGAGAATAGACAATGATCTGAATTATGTGATGTTAAGTACTAATTATAGTTATAATAGTTATAGTAATAATACACAGATATACTAATAATACTAATAGTATTATATGCCATACTAATGTTATTACAATAAGAATCACCCAGACTAATGAAGAATAGCTTCAGTGAAACCAAGCAAAGCACAGTGATGATGGTACCAGAACTGACTTCAACATGAAACAATCCAACACCACATACCATCTCCATTTTTCCTGCCCTGAAAGATTATTATGACAAATGGAGCCCGAGGTCATGGACTAAATGAACTCACCGAACATTTTAGAGGGATGGCCCACAGATGAAGGGAATGATATCTGTGTGTTTGTGTGTATATATATATATATATATATATAAAAAAGGGGTGGTGATTAATGAAAATGTACTGGAAAATGAGACTTGAGCATGACGCAGATGGTATAGAATAAGGGGTGGATATTGTCCTGGTTTCGGCAGGGATAGAGTTAATTTCCTTCCTAGTAGCTGGTACAGTGTTTTGGATTTAGGATGAGAACAAAGTTGATAATGCACCAATGTTTTAGTTGTTGCTAGGTAATGCTTACACTAGCCAAGGACTTTTCAGCTTCCCATGCTCTACCGACTGAGAAGGCTGGAGGTGCACAAGAAGCTGGGAGGGGGCACAGCCAAACTGGCCAAAGGGACATTCCATACCATGTGACGTCATGCTCAGTACATAAACTGGGAAAGCTGGCCGGGGGGGCCGCTGCTCGGGGACTGTCTGGGCATCGGTCGGCGGGTGGTGAGCAATTGCACTGTGCATCACTTGCTTTGTGTATTATTATTATCATATTATTTTTATTAGTATCATTTTATTTCAATTATTAAACTGTTTTTATCTCAACCCACGAGTTTTTCTCACTTGTGCTCTTCCAATTCTCTCCCCCATCCCACCGGGGGGTGGGGGGAGTGAGCGAGCGGCTGCGTGGTGCTTAGTTGCCGACTGAGGTTAAACCACGACAGCAACAACTAAAACATCAGTGTGTTATCAACATTATTCTCATACTAAATCCAAAACACAGTACTGTACCAGCTACTAGGAAGAAAATTAATTCTATCCCAGCTGAAACCAGGACAGAAGTACATAGAAGGTGGAAGCAGGGACAGGCTACTTGGGAGGAATACAAAGATATTGCCTGCACATGTAGGAACGGAGCCAGTAAAGCCAGGTTCTCCACCCGGGCAGCAATATCTTGCCACAATGCGGCAGCCCAGATGGGTTTGCCTCTGCGCTGCCAGTTGCTCTGCTTCCATTGCTGCAACCACCCCCACAGGGCATTTGCCACCATCCATGAGTCAGTCTAGAGAGAGAGCACTGGCCCCTTTTCTCAGTCAGCAATGTCTAAAGCCAGCTGGATGGCCTTTACTTCTGCAAATTGGCTCAATTCACCTTCTCCTTCAGCAGTTTCTACAACTTGTCGCATAGGACTCCATACAGCAGCTTTCCACCTCCGATGCTTTCCCACAAGACGTCAGGACCCATCAGTGAACAGGGCATATTGCTTCTCATTTTCTGGTAGTTCATTATGCAGTGGGTCCTCTTCAGCACGCGTTACCTCCTCCTCTGGCAATATTCCAAAATCTTTGCCCTCTGGCCAATCCATGATCACTTCCAGGATTCCTGGGTGACTGGGGTTTCCTGCCTCATTTATGAGTTCTTCCTCTTCTTCCTCCCCAATCAGCGGCCCGCTCTCCTCCTGCTGTTTTCATGATGGCCCTTCTCTAGGGTCATCTGTCTCGTACACTTCTTCCTCCGGCTCCCTTTTAGAAGAAGCTTCTTCCTCCCTTACTAAACGAGCCGACTTCCGCTTCCAAAATTTCTTCTTGTGTACAGGGGCTACTGATACCAGCACAGGTTGGTTCTTTGGTTCAGCCACAGGGCGTGTCGCTGGGGTCTGAGTGGCCGCAGGGCCTGTCGCCGGGGTTGGAGTGGCCACAGGGCCTATTGCCGGAGTCTGAGTAGCTGCAGTGCATGTCGCTGGGGTCTGAGTGGCCGCAGGGCCTGTCGCCGGGGTTGGAGTGGCCGCAGTGCATGTCGCCGGGGTCTGAGTGGCCGCAGGGCCTATCACCAGGGTCTGAGTAGCTGCAGTGCATGTCGCCGGGGTCTGAGTGGCTACAGGGCCTGTCGCCGGGGTTGGAGTGGCCGCAGTGCATGTCACCAGGGTTGGAGTGGCCGCAGGGCCTGTTGCCGGCGTCTGAGTAGCTGCAGTGCATGTTGCTGGGGTCGGAGTGGCTGCAGGGCCTGTCGCTAGGGTCTGAGTGGCTGCACGGCATGTCACTGGGGTCGGAGTGGCCGCAGGGCGTGTTGCCCGGCTCTGAGTGGCCACAGTGCGTGTCGTTTTACTGTCAGAGCCAGAGACCTTCTCTTCCCTTTGAGGGTACTGAATGGTGTTGAACAGGGCTCGGTAGGCATGGGCCAGGCCCCAGCACATTGCAATGATCTGCATCTCTCTGGAGTTGCCAGGGTGACAGCATACTTTGTCCAAATGTTCTACTAACTTTTCAGGATTCTGCACTTGCTCAGGGGTGAAGTTCCAAAACACTGGGGGTGCCCATTGGCCTAGGTACTTGCCCATCTTGTCCCACACACCCTGCCACTCATAACTATTCAGCCTTGGGGCAGATCTCTGGATGATATTCTTAAATTGCTTACCAACTTTAGACAAAACCAAAACAGTATTCCAAAGAAATACCAATAGAAGTATCTTAACTGCCCAAGGCTGTTCAAAATACTGAAAAGTTACTGTAATGAAGGAGGAAACATCATAGAAGAAGGTAGTGACACTGCCATTCTGTATTTCCTCCGTAAAAAAACTCTCAGAAAAATTACTGTAATTGCTAGTTGTCTCCAGGAAATGGTATCCGTGGTACAGTAACGGCTTCATTGTGAAATTTACATACCACACTAACATCAAGGTCAATGTTCTAAAAACAAACCTCACAAGCGAGACATCACTATTTACTGCAGACCACAGCAAACTGCAAAAACCAACACCAATCTTTAACATGTACAGCAGGAAAAAGAGCACGATGCAGATTATACAAATCAATATCGAGAACGGAGAAACCAACATTGTGACCCACAACTATTAACAGATATAAGTTCCTTAATACACTCTGGTTAATCTGTTATTATCTCAACCCTTCGTGCCCCACGTTGGGCGCCAAAAAGGACTGTTGTGTTTTAACCTCAGTCGGCAACTAAGCACCACGCAGCCGCTCGCTCACTCCCCCCCACCACCGGTGGGGTGGGGAGAGATTTGGAAGAGCACAAGTGAGAAAAACTCGTGGGTTGAGATAAAGACATATTGAAATAAAATGTTAATAATAATAATATGATAATAATAATACACAAAGCAAGTGATGCACAGTGCAATTGCTCACCACCCACCGACCGATGCCCAGCCAGTCCCCGAGCAGCGGCCCCCCCGGCCAGCTTTCCCCAGTTTATGTACTGAGCATGACGTCACATGGTATGGAATGTCCCTTTGGCCAGTTTGGCTGTGCCCCCTCCCAGCTTCTTGTGCACCTCCAGCCTTCTCCGTCGGTAGAGCATGGGAAGCTGAAAAGTCCTTGGCTAGTGTAAGCACTACCTAGCAACAACTAAAACATCGGTGTGTTATCAACTTTGTTCTCATCCTAAATCCAAAACACAGCACTGTACCAGCTACTAGGAAGGAAATTAACTCTATCCCTGCCGAAACCAGGACAGTTGCTAAGCACTGCTTACACTAGTCAAGGACTTTTCTGCTTCTCATGCCCTGCCAGCGAGAAGCTGGGAGGGGGCACAGCCAGGACAGCTGACCCAAACTGGCCAAAGGGATATTCCATACCATATGATGTCATGCTCAGTATAGAAACTGGGGGGAATTAGCTGGGGGAGGGGTGACTGCTGCTCAGAACTGGCTGGGCATTGGTCGGCAGCTGGTGAGCAATTGCATTGTGTATCACTTGTTCTGTATATTCTTTTATCATTATTATTATTATTATTTTCCCTTCCTTTTCTGTCCTATTAAACTGTCTTTATCTCAACCCGCGAATTTTATTTTTTTTTCCCCGATTCTCTCCCCCATCCCACTGGTGGTGGGGGGAGTGAGCGAACGGCTGCGTGGTGTTTAGCTGCCTGCCGGGTTAAACCACAACAACTTCCTTTCTGTGTTTGAGCTCTGTCAGGAGCTCCATGTTCATCTGTTCTGCTACACTTGCTCAGCTTTCTGCACATTGGAACAGACAATTCTTGTGCTCTGAGGAGGCTGTCCTTGAAGATCACCCAGCTCTCCTTGGCCCTTTTGCCCTCCAGGGAAGTTTCTCCCATGATCCTGCCAAGCAGGTCCCCAAACAGGCTAAAATCTGCTCTTCTGAAGTCCAGGGTTGTAATTCTACTGTTTGTCTTGCTCACTCCTCTCAGGATTTTAACCACCACAGTCTCATGGTCATTGCAGCCAAGGCTGCCCTTGACCTTCACATAATCCAACAGTTCTTCCCTGTTTGCAACTAACAGGTCCAACACAGCATTTCCCCTAGTTGGTTCACTGATAATCTGAATCAATAATTTGTCTTCAATATGTTCCAGAAATCTCCCAGATTGCTTGTGCCCAGGTGTATTGCCCTTCCAGCAGATACTGGGGTGGTTGAAATCACCCATAAGTATCAGAGCCTGTGACTGTGAGGCTTTCTCCAGCTGCCTAAAGGCTTCATCTGCCTCCTCTTCTTGAGCAGGAGGCCTGTAGCAGACACTTACTACAACAGCTGTGCTAGTCTGGCTTCTAATCCTTACCCACAAGCTCTCAACTGCTTTGTCACTTGCCCCAAGGCAGACCTCCATGCACTGAAGCCATTCCTTTACATAAAGTGCAGACCCTCCTCATCACCTTCTTACCCTATCCTTACTAAAGAGCCTGTATCCCTCCATTGCGGTGCTCCAATCATGAGAGCTATCCCACCATGTCTCTTTAATCCCCATGAATTTATAGCTCTGCAACTGTATAGCGACTTCTAACTCCTCCTGCTTGTTCCCCATGCCATGAACATTGGTGTACAGTGTTGTGGGTTGATTCCAGCCAACAGCCAAACACCCACATAGCTGCTCACTCACTTCCCTCTTCTGCGAGAGGGGAAGAAAATAGAAGGAATGCGAGAAAACTCGTGGATCGATATAAAGACAGTTTAAAAGGTAAAGCAAAAGCTGTGTACACAAGCAAAGCAAAATAGGGAATTCATTTACTACTTTCCTTCGTCGGGAAGATATGTAGCCACTTCCTGGGAAGCAGGGCCTCATCACGCATAACAGTTGCTTGGGAAGACAAATGCCATAACCACAAACATCTCCCCTTCCTCCTCCTTTCCCCAAGCTTTTATTGCTGAGCATGACATCATATGGTATAGAATATCCCTTTGGTAAGTTGGGGTCAGTTGTCCCAGCTGTGTCCCCTCCCAACCTCTTGCCCACCCCTAGCCTACTCAGTGGGGCAGAGTGAGAAACAGAGAAGGCCTTGATGCTGTGCAAGCACTGTTCAGCAATAGCTAAAACATCGGTGTGTTACCAACACTTTTTTTGGTCACGCATCCAAAACACAGCACCATACGAGTTGCTATGAAGAAAATTAACCCCATCCCAGCCATGCCCAAACAGGCATTTGAGATGGGCCCTAAGTCGTGCTGCTTTTACAGGGGAAGTTTAAGAGCCTCCCCATCACAACATTCCCACAGACACATCTGCTCTACCCTTTGTGCCTTCACTTCTCTTCAAGTTATGGTAATTCCCCACCAGCATACCTAGCTTAAAACCCTCCTCAGTAGGTTAGCAAGCCTGTTTGCAAATACACTTTTGCTCCACTTTGTCAGATGTATCCCATCCCTTCTCAGTAGCCCTCACTCCTCAAAGAAGGTCCCATAGTCATAGAAGCCAAAGCCCTGCCTGCAATGTCAGCCACACAGCCAGATGTTGATCTGCTGGATAAGTCCACTTCTGCTCAAGTCTTTTCTGCCTCCCTGAAAGGACTGAGGAGAACACCACCTGGGCCCCCATACCTTTCACTCACCCCCCGAGCTCTGTAGTCACTCTTGATATGCTTCTGGTTACTCCTAGCAAAATGGTTGGTGCCCACATGGAAGTGCAAGAAGGGGTAATAGTCTGAGGGCTGGACAGTCCCTCTGCAACATCCCATATCCTGGCCCCTGGCAAACAATAAACCTCACAAGATATCAGGTCGTATCAGCAGATTCCCCCATCCCCCGCAGGAGGCAATCTCTGATAAATATCACATGCCTTTTCTCCTTTGTGTGGCCACGAAGTTTGGGCTCAGTTGGCTCTGATGGGTCTTTAAAGACCCTAATGGGTCTTTCATGTCCTCACCAGTTCCCAGGGCACTATACCTATCATGGTGGGTTGAATTGGCTGGACGCCAGGTGTCCACCAAGCCACTCTATCACTCCATCTCCTCAGCTGGACAGGGAGAGAAAATACGATGAAAGGCTCGTGGGTTGAGATAAGGACAGGGAGATCACTCACCAATTACCATCACGGGCAAAACAGACTCGACTTGGGGAAATTAATTTTATTTATTACCAATCAAATCAGAGTAGGGTAATGAGAAATAAAACCAAATCTTAAAACACCTTCCCCCCACCCCTCCCTTCTTCCCGGGCTCAACTTCACTCCCGATTTTCTCTACCTCCTCCCCCCTAGCGGTGCAGGGTGATGGGGAATGGGGGTTGCGGTCAGTTCATAACATTTCGTCTTTGCGTCTCCTTCCTCCTCACACTCTTCCCTGCTCCGGCGTGGGGTCCCTCCCACAGGAGACAGTCCTCCATGAACTTCTACGTGGGTCCTTCCCATGGACTGCAGTTCTTCAAGAACTGCTCTAGCGTGGGTCCTTTCCACGTGTTCTTTCCACGGGGTGCAGTCCTTCAGAAACAGACTGCTCCAGCGTGGGTCCCCCATGGGATCACAGGTTCTGCCAGCAAACCTGCTCCAGTGTGGGCTCCTCTTTCCACAGGGCCACAGGTCCTGCCAGGAGCCTGCTCAAGCATGGGCTCTCCATGGGGTCACAGCCTCCTTCGGGCGCATCCACCTACCCTGGAGTGGGGTCCTCCCTGGGCTGCAGGTGGATATCTGCTCCACCGTTAACCTCCATGGGCTGCAGGGGGACAACCTGCTTCACCATGGTCTTCACCACAGGCTGTAAGGGAATCTCTGCTCCGGCACCTGGAGCACCTCCTCCCCCTCCTTCTTTACTGACCTTGGTGTCTGCATAGTTGTTTCTCTCACATATTCTCACTCCTCTCTCCGGCTACTGCTGCTGTTTTTTTTTTTTATCACCCTTCTTAAATATGTTATCACAGAGGCGCTACCACCATTGCTGATTGGCTCAGCCTTGGCCAGCCACGGGTCCACCTTGGAGCCAGCTGGCACTGGCTCTATCGGACATAGGGGAAGCTTCTAGCAGCTTCTCACAAAAGTCACCCCTGTAGCCCCCCTGCTACCAAAACCTTGCCATGCAAACCCAGTACACCCTTGTAGCCCCACTCCCCCACTACCAAAACCTTGCCACACAAACCCAATACACCTATTCTCAACTCACATGTCTGCAGGTGGAGCAGGAGCCATTCTCCAGTTGCCAGTCATCACAAGCTTTCAGTCTCCTCCATCCTGACAGCCATCCTCCACTACCTGTTTGACCATGGTCTCCATCTGTCCTTCCTTCCTTGCTTGCTTGCTTTGTGTGTTTCAGGCTCTTGTCTCTGCAGAGTTTCCATGAAGACACCTGTATTAGGTTTGCGTGGCAAGGTTTTGGTAGCAGGGGGGCTACAGGGGTGACTTCTGTGAGAAGCTGCTAGAAGCTGCCCCCATGTCCAATAGAGCCAATGCCAGCCGGCTCCAAGATGGACCCGCTGCTGGCCAAGGCCAAGCCAGTCAGCAACGGTGGTAGCGCCTCTGTGATAACATATGTAAGAAGTGAAAAAAAAACAGCGCAACAGCAACTGCAGCCGGAGAGGAGTGAGAATATGTGAGAGAAACAGCTCTGCAGACACCGAGGTCAGTAAAGAAGGAGGGGAGCAGATATCCACCTGCAGCCCATGGTGAGGGCTCCTGGGGCCATGGACAGAGGGTATGGGTGAAGGCCTCAAGTGAGGCTGGTCAGGGCTATTAGTCCACTCATTGGCAGGCAGATGTTTAGCCATTTCCAGGAAAGCAGGGCTTCATCACACTTAACAGTTACTTGGGAAGACAAACACCATAACCCCAAACATCCCCCTTCCTCCTTCTTTCTACAAGCTTTTATTACTGAGCACAGCATCAGATGGCATGGAATATCCCTTTGGTCAGTTTGGGTCAGCTGTCCTGGCTGTGTCCCCTCCCAATTTCCTGTGCACCCCCAGCCTATTTGTTGGCGGGGCAGAGTGAGAAACAGGGAAGGCCTTGATGCTGTTCAGCAATAGTTAAAACTTCAGTGTGTTATCAACACTGTTTTGGTCACAAATCCAAAACACAGCACCATACGAGCTGCTATGAAGAAAATTAACTCTATCCTAGTCAAAACCAGTACACCAGTTCTTCCTTTTCCATGAGTAACAAGTCCAGCAGAGCATCTCTAGTCAGCTTGTCAATTACCCGCATCAAAAAATTCTCTTCGACATTCCCCAGGATTTTTCTGGATTGCTTGCTGTATTGGGTTTGCGTGGCAAGGTTTTGGTAGCAGGGGGGCTACAGGGGTGACTTCTGTGAGAAGCTGCTAGAAGCTGCCCCCATGTCCAATAGAGCCAATGCCAGCTGGCTCCAAGATGGACCCGCTGCTGGCCAAGGCCGAGCCAATCAGCGACGGTGGTAGCACCTCTGTGATAACATATTTAAGAAGTGAAAAAAAAACAGCGCAACAGCAACTGCAGCTGGAGAGGAGTGAGAATATGTGAGAGAAACAACTCTGCGGACACCAAGGTCAGGGAAGAAGGAGGGGAGCAGATATCCACCTGCAGCCCGTGGAGGACCCCACGCCGGAGCAGGTGGATGCCCGAAGGAGGCTGTGACCCCATGGGAAGCCTGCACTGGAGCAGGCTCCTGGCAGCACCTGTGGAACCGTGGAGAGAGAGGAGCCCATGCTGATTTGATTGGTAATAAATTAAATTAATTTTCCCCAAGTCGAGTCTGTTTTGCTCGTGACGGTAATTGTTGAGTGATCTCTCCCTGTCCTTATCTCAACCCATGAGCCTTTCATCGTATTTTTCTCCCCCTGTCCAGTTGAGGAGGTGGAGTGATACTCCACTCCCATGTCTGACAGAGTGGCTTTGGTGGGCACCTGGTGTCCAGCCAGGGTTAACCCACCACACTTGCTCCTGCCTCTCTCTCTCTCTCACTCACTCACCTGCCTGCCTCTCTCTTTCTCCCCTCCGCTGCCTACTTCTTTCTCTCTCTTTGCTCCCTTTACCTACCTTCCTCTCTCTTTCTCTATCTCCCTGCCTCTCTCTCCTTCTTTCTCTCTGGCTGACAGTCTGTCTTTCTCACTACCTGCCTCCCTCTTCCCCCCCACCCTCTGGCTCTGCCTGCCAATCTCTCTCTGTCTGCCTGCCTCTGTGCCCGCCTTGCTCGCTCTGTCTCTGTCTGCTTCTATCTCTCCCTGCCTACCTCTCTCACTTTTCTCTGTATTGGGTTTATGTGGCAAGGTTTTAGTAGCGGGGGGGGGGGCTGCAGGGGTGGCTTCTGTGAGAAGACACCAAAAGCTGCTCCCATGTCCGACAGAGCCAATTCCAGCTGGCTCCAAGATGGACCCACCGAGGGCCAAAGCTGAGCCAATCAGCGATGCTGGTAGCGCCTCTGTGATAATGTATTTAAGAAAGGGTAAAAAATGCTGCGCAACAGCAGCTGGGAGAGAGGAGTGAGAATATGTGAGAGAAACAACTATGCAGACACCAAGGTCAGGGAAGAAGGAGGGGAAAAGGTGCTCCAGGCGCCAGAGCAGATTCCCCTGCAGCCTGTGATGAAGACCATGGTGACACAGGTTGTCCCCCTGCAGCCCATGGAGGTCCACAGCAGAGCAGATATCCACCCTGCAGCCCGTGGAGGATCCCATGCTGGAGCAGGTGGATGTGCCCTGAAGGAGGCTGTGACCCCGTGGAGAGCCCACTCAGGAGCAGTCTGCTCCTGAAGGACTGTACCCCGTAGAAAGGACCCATGCTGGAGCAGTTCATGAAGAACTGCAGCCCGTGGGAAGGACCCACATTAGAGAAGTTCGTGAAGGACTGTATCCTGTGAGAGGGACCCCACCCTGGAGCAGGGGAAGAGTGTGAGGAGGAAGGAGCTGCAGAGATGAAATGTTATGAACTGACCGCAACCCCCATTCCCCATCACCCTGTGCCGCTTGCGGGGAGGAGAAGGTAGAAGAGTCAGGAGTGAAGCTGAGCCTGGGAAGAAGGGAGGGGTGGGGGGAAGGTGTTTTTAGATTTGTTCTTATTTCTCATTATCCTACTCTGTTTAATTGTGAATAAATTAAATTAAATTTCCCCAAGTCGAGTCTGTTTTGCCAATGATGGTAATTGGTAAGTGATCTCCCTGTCCTTATCTGTACCCACAAGCTTTTCGTCATATTTTCTCCCCCTGTCCTGTTGATGGAGAGGAAGTGATAGTGTGGCTTGGTGGGCACCTGGCAGCCAGCCAAAGTTGACCCACCACAGCAACTCTCTTTCTCTCCCAGACTGCCACTCTGTCTTTCTGCCTTCCTGACTTTCTCACTCCCACTGCATGCATATCTCTCTCTGCGCCCCCCCCCGCCTTCCTCTCCCTGCATCTCTCCAGGCTTGCCCCTCTCTCTTTCTTTCTATGTGCTCCTATCCCTCTCTCTCCCTGCAGGTCTCTCCCCCTCTGCCTCCCTCTCTTTCTCTACTCCCATCTCTTTCTCATTCCCTGACCTTCTCTTTCTCCCTCTCTGCCTGCCTCTCTCTCTGTGCCTCTTTCTTTCTCTCTGCCTGCCTCTTGCTTTTTCTCTCCTCTCTTTCTGTCTCTTCCACCCTTTCTCCAGACCCCCCCCCCCGCCTCTCTTTCTCTGCCTCCCTGCCTCTCTCTCTCTCTCGGCATCCCTGCCGGGCTCTCTGTCTCACTGCCTGCCTGCCTGCCTGCCTGCCTCTCTGCCTTCCACTCTGCTTGCCTGTCTGCCTCCCTGCCTCTCTCTATGTCTGCCTGCCTCTCTGCCTACCTGCCTCTTTCCCTATAATTTTCCCTGCCTGCCTTTCTCTCTCCCTGCATGTGTCTCTCTCTGCCTGTCTGCCAGCCTGCCTCTCTCTCTTCTGGCCTGCCTTTCTGTCTCTCTGCCTGCCTCTCCCTCTGCCTCTCTGCCTGCTTTCCTCTTTCCCTGTCTCTCTCTTTCTCTCCCTGCCTGCCTCTCTGCTTTCTGTCTACCTCTCTGCTTGACTGTCTCTCTGCCTGTCTGCCACTCTGCCTCTCTTGCTGCCTGCCTGCATCTCTCTGCTTCTCTCCCTCTCTTCCTGCCTCTTCTCTGACTTCCTGCCTCTCTTTCTCTGCCTGCCTATCTCTTTCCTTGCCTGTTTCTCTGCCTTTCTGCCTGCCTCTCCCTCTCTCTGCCTGCATCTCTTTCTCTCCCTGTCTCTCTGACTTCCTGCCTTTATGCCTGCCTGCCACTCTGCCTTCCTGCCTGCCTGCCTCTCTGCCTTCCTGCCTGCCTGCCTCTGACTCTCTCTCTGCCTGCTTCTCCCTCTCTCTGCTTTCCTTTCCTGTCTCTCTGCCTCTCAGTGTGCCTGCCTCTATACCTGCTTCTCTGCCTCTCTGCCTGCCTCTGCCTTGCTGCTTCCAGTCTGCCTGCCTCTTTCTTTCCCTGCCTCTCTCTGCCTGTCTCTGCCGCACCTCCCTCTCTTTGCCTCTCTGCCTGCTTGCCTTTCTACCTGACAGCCTCTCTCTGTCTTCCTGACTCTCTCTCTTTGCCTGCCTCCTCGCCTGCCTGCCTCTCTCTTTTTTCTCTGCGTCTGCCTCTCTGCCTGCCTTTCCCTCTGTCTTCCTGCCCCACTCACCCCATATCTCAGCCTCCCTGCTGGGATCTCTTTCTCTCTGACTCCCTCTCTTCTTCTTTGTCTGCCTCTCTTCCTCTCTGCCTGCCTCATCTGGATGCCCACCACTCTGCCTGCTTGCCTCTCTCTGCCTGCCTTACTGTCTGACTGCCCCTCACTCTCTTCCCCTGCCTCTCTGACTTCCTGCCTCTCTCTGCTTGCCTGCCTCTGCCTCTCTCCCTGACTGCTGCTCTCTTTCTCTCTCTCAGCCTCCCTGACGGGCTCTCCTTCTCACTGCCTCTCACTGCCCCCCCATCTCCCTCTCCTGTCTCTCTCGTTCTCTGCCTCTCTCTGTTTCTCCCTCTCTTTCTCACCTGTCTTGCTCTCTGTGTCTCTTTTGCTTTCTGTGTGTGTCTCTCATCTTTCTAGCTTTCTCTTTCTTTCCCTGTACCCCCCCCCCCCCCCCGTCTCTCTCTGTCCTGTCTGTTTTTTTCTCTCTCTGTAGCTGCCTCTCTTTCTGGTGGCAAATCTTTCCCATGAGAAACTGCCATAATAGACATAACAATATCTCAGTATTCACAGGTGCAAGGCCAGGATAACAACAGCATGAGAACTACAGGAGTAGAAACAATGCTACTGCAGCCTTGGAGTGTGTAGTTGAAAGGTTACACAGTCGCAAGTAAAAATGTACCATTCTCACACATGCTATTCCTTCTCTGAGCATCTGTGATTGCTTTTGCACATCATCATCTTTCAGTAATTGCACGCCACCAGTGTCAGCACCACCAAGGAATTTTTTTGAATTCATGGGTTTGTTCAGCCTGCATTCCCCAGACAACAGTGGAAAGAAACAGGCTGACTCTCCTGTCTAAGAACAAAAGAACAGGAACAGAGGTAGGGAGACCTTCGTGCTTGGGTGATATCTGACTGTAAGCTAGCAGAAGGCCATGATGTCAGAACCAACCTGATGATATTCAGTGGAGGACCTGTAGTTTCAAACTACTCTCCCCACTCTGGCCTCCCCTATGTCCACCTTCCTCACATCTGTGAAAAAGGGCAGAGGTCCTATTGTTTAGGGTTTGGTTAAGTTTTCTTTTAATATCTATTATATAAATATTTATATAAATATGAGCTTCTATGAGTACATAGGTGACAAAAGGAAGTCCAGTTGGAGGCCAGTAACTAGTGGTGTACCCCAGGGGTCAAGACTGGATCTAGTCCTGTTTAACATCTTCATTAATGATCTGGATGCTGGGGCAGAGCGTACCCTCAGAAAGTTTGCTGATGACACCAAAACTGGGAGGAGTGGCTGATACGCCAGAGGGTTGTGCTGCCATCCAGAGGGACCTGGACAGGCTGGAGAAATGGGCTGACAGGAACCTCATGCAGTTCAACAAGGGGAAGTGCCAAGTCCTGCACCTGGGGAGGAACAACCCCAGGCACCAATATATGCTGGGGGCCACCCAGCTGGAAAGCAGCCTGACAGAAAAGGACCTGGGGGTCCTGGTGGACACCAAGTTGAACATGAGCCAGCAATGTGCCCTTGCGGCAAGGGCCAATGGTATCCTTGGCTGCATTAGGCAAAGCATTGCCAGCAGGTTGAGGGAGGTGATCCTTCCCCTCTCCTCAGCACTGGTGAGGCCACACCTGGAGGACAGTATCCAGTTCTGGGCTCCCCTAGTATAAGAGAGACATGGACATACTGGAGAGAGTCCAGCACAGGGCCACGAAGATGATGAAGGGACTGGAACATCTCTCCTATGAGGAAAGGCTGAGAGAGCTGGGACTGTTCAGCCTAGAGAAGAGAAGGTTCGTGGGGGATCTCATCAATGTATATAAATACCTGAAGATTAGGTGCAAAGCAGATGGAGCCAGGCTCTTTTCAGTGGTGCCCAGTGACAGGACAAGAGGCAATGGGCACAAGCTGAAACACAGGAGGTTCCGTCTGAACATCAGGAAACGCTTCTTTACTGTGATGGTGTCCGAACACTGGAACAGGTTGCCCAGAGAGGTTGTGGACTCTCCCTCCTTGGAGATATTGAAAAGCCATGTGGACATGGTCCTGGGCAACCTGCTCTCGGTGGCCCTGTTTGTGCAGGGTGGTGGACAAGATGACTTCCAGAGGTCCCTTCCAACCTCAACCATTCTGTGATTCTGTGATTTAAAAAATAATTAAATAAATTATTCAATGAAGTGAACATGCATCCCAGCCTAATACTGAGAGCAGGTTTTGAATGGAATGCATGTCAGCACTGACCAAAGTCATATCAAACAGACAAAAGGTCCTGCTGGATGCTCTGCCTTTGGAGGGTATAGCAAGGGATGGGAATCAGCTTCATTCCTGCCCAGTCTTTTTAGGCATTTTACCTCATCTTTTTGTGCTTCCACTAGCTCCCTGATGGCTTGTACACAGGAAGGGGGAGAATGAGGCCAGCTTGTGATCCTGATTGGCCACAAGTCACAGGGGCTCCCTTGTTTTGGAGGCCTTCAACCTCATGGCCTTGGCAATGTCAATCATTCTGAAAAACAAGATGAAAAACATGCTGTTGTCAAGAATGGGGAAAGCCTAGCCTTGCAAGGGCCACCACAGTCACTTTTCAAATACCAGCAATGCCATGCAACAGAACAATAAGCCTTTTGCTTCGGGGGAAGAAGCCAAGAGGCAGTAGAGTGCAGTGACATTTTCTCTGCATCTCAGCTACCCCAAAACACCAAGGCAACGACAGCCAGAAAGATTTGGATGAATGCTAAAGGTTGGGGCCTTGCTGGGAAGGCTGGAATCCTACCCCACTGACTATGTCTATCTTTGGAGAATGCTATAAACCCTCCCTGTGTTATTCTACAGCTAGTTGGCTTGACAAAAAAAAAAAAATACCACTGTCCACTTTCTAAGTGGAGCATGACAGAGGTGAGCATGTATTAATCCACAGTATCTCTGAGCTGTTGCTCAGGGGAGCCTGGGTTTGTTTCCCAGATGCTTAGCTCCTGACAGCAGTACAATGGCAGGAACCTTGCATGGCTAAGGAGTGATGCATTTTGGCTGTTGGGGTGCAGCACCCCTAGGCTTTAAGTGGAGGGAGCCCAGCTTAGACAAGAGTTTGGGCCGGAGGGCACAAGCAAGAAAACATCTGGAGGCATGTTGAACAGAGAAATCAAATTACCCTTGAAAATAATGATCAGGGAAATATTCTGGCTGTCGCAGGGCCCTCAGAGCACCTGAATGCATACAGTACCTCCACCCCAGGAAACACAAGCCCCAGAATCTTCCTAACTCAATTTATATCTCGGAATCTTAAAATTATTTAGGTGGGAAGGGACCCCTGGAAGTCTCTAGTCCAACCTCTCACACCAAGCAGGGCTAACCCCAATGCTAATGTTGATCAGGTTGCTCAGGGCCTTGTCTCATTTTGATTTCCCCAGTAGGTCACAACCTCCTCTACCCACTCCCACCAGTATACTTTATATCAGGCTCCCAGCCTTGACAATATTTAAAAGCAAAACCTGAGTATTTATCAACAAATGCAGTACAACTCTTTTAAAAAACATTCCTCCTAAAAAAATTGTGAATTTTGCCTTTAAAACCCATTATTACTCATTAAGGGACCAAAGAGCAGAATTGGGGACAAAAAACAGTACACTGCATCAATGCTTTCTGCTGTGACTCTCATGAGATGACTAATGATAAGCTCTCCACTGTTCTAGGAGAAACTTACTCTGTTGCCAAAAGAAAAGAAATAAAAGGGAATAGTAGTCTGATTTGCCTTGCTGCTTCCAAGATGGGATAATTTTCTTGGAGAATATGTTAGTTTTCTTAGAATAGCCTTCTTACAGTGAACTAATATGGAGTATCTTCTCCACTGTAACCATTCTGGTCAGCATTCCTACAGAGACAAACCCTTAGACAAGTTAGTAATGTCATGATAAAACAGACCTGGGAGACTAAATCCCATCTCTGGTTGAATTCAAAGCATGAGGGGATAGATTGGCGCTAGTGGAGATTGTTTGGTGTAACTTGGTTCTCATTTAGAAGATGATTATTTCTTAACGTTGTTATAAATGTGTATAAATATATAATTTTAAACTTACCATTTTTGCAAGTATAATTCTTAAAGTTATATAAGTGAAAGAGATAATACATGGATATAATAACATGTACAACTACTAAACTGCATGTTTCAAGGTCCAAGCTACTTTTCAGCTGTTTGAGATCAGGGTGAGATTTAACTTGGGACTTGAGCTTGGGAGGCATAAATAATCCCACTTCAGCCTATTGTGGGGTCTTACATCTCTCAAGCCTCTGGTGTTAGCCACATCTGCAAATAGGAACTGGAAGTCTGAGTCAGGTGCAGAGCCCTTCTGGTCTGATATCCAAGATCCCTAGGGGAGCGTGAGATCTTTCTCTCATCTTAATCTATGATTTCTTTTCTTTGTGTAATAGTCACTTTCATTGCTGTACAGTAAGATGAACTTGAAAATCTGCATGGAGCTTTATTTTTTAACTACTTAAAAAAAATATTACATTTCAGGTTGACACCTCCCTTTGAAGGGAACAACAGATAGTGAGTTTGCCCTATGTGTGAGAAAGAAATAATTCCCCAGAATGCGTCTCTGTTTCCTGGTATTTTAGGGATTTCTGGGGAAGTTCTGTTTGTATCAGGTCCCTTTTCCAGAAGACTCACGTCAGTTGTGAATATGCAAGTGGGGGGAGGAAGCTAACAGAAAAAATGCTGCTTGAGGTTGAGGAGGGGACAGATGCTTTACTTGTTTTGTTACTATGAAGAACTGTCTAAGTTATGATATGTGGAGTTCTCCACAAACACAGTCTATAGTTTGTCTGAAGAGCCACAAGACATCATTGTACTCCATGTCAGGTCTCAAAGCATCATTTTCTTCTTTTGAGCAATTCACGATCAGACAAGTAGGGGTCCCCATGGTAGCACCAGGTGATGATGACTGCCATGGCTCAGCAGCTCAGAGCATGCAGGGGAAGAGGAGGAGTGGAAGCTTCTCTGCTTCTCCTACTGGCTGCTTGTGGCTAGATGTGCATGAGGTCCCCAAGAGTGGAGTATGCACAGCCTGGCATTCCTAGAAGTAGCCATGGTGGAAAGGATCAGGCCCTTACAGGCAGAGTCAAGCTAAGGAAAGGTCCCTTCCATGTTGTCGTGGTTTAACCCCAGTTGGCAACTAAGCACCATACAGCCGCTCGCTCAATCCCCCCTGGTGGGATGGGGGAGAGAATCAGAAAGGTAAAAGTGAGAAAACTCATGGGTTGAGATAAAGACAGTTGAATAAGTAAAACAAAAGCCATGCACGCAAGCAAAGCAAAACAAGGAATTCATTCACTACTTCCCATCAGCAGGCAGGTGTTCAGCCATCTCCAGGAAAGCAGGGCTACATCATGCGTAATGGTTACTTGGGAAGACAAACGCCATAACTCCGAACGTCCCCCACTTCCTTCTTCTTCCCCCAGCTTTGTATGCTGAGCATGACGTCATATGGTATGGAATATCCCTTTGGTCAGTTGGGATCAGCTGTCCCAGCTGTGTCCCCTCCCAACTTCCTGTGTACCCCCAGCCTACTCACTGGTGGGGTGGTGTGAGGAGCAGAAAAGGCCTTGACTCTGTGCAAGCACTGCTCAACAATAACGAAAACATCCCTGTATTATCAACACTGTTTTCAGCACAAATCCAAAACATAGCCCCATACTAGCTACTATGAAGAAAATTAACTCTATCCCAGCCAAAACCAGCACACACGTAGGGAATGGTCAACCACACCAGGCTGGCAAGAGGAGCTGCCTTCTGGAGCAATAGAACTCTTGCACTAGGGTCAATACTTCCTTTATTGGGTGAGGTTTTTTGATACTTGCTTTCTACCAGCTCCAGAATTTAAACTACTAGAGTGTTAAACCACTGGAGTGCAAAAGCATGACCCAGAGCACTAAAACCAAGCCAGAAATAGGTGTCTCGTGCACCAGAGGAAAAAAATCCAGTCCTGTCACAGCCCCCTTGAAGCCTTTCTTTTCCTTGTTGGTTGTGCCTTCCAGTCCAAAATGTGTTTGGCTTCCTTAGGAAGGGATGCCAAGGGGCTGAGAGCAACTGCTGGTTGACAGCCCTCTCAGTTCCTTCATGCACAATCAGAATGATCCTACAATTAGTGTTATCCTGGGTTAGGGTCTCCCCAAAAACAGCTGCTTCCTTCATTTGGATGGACTGTCAGTAGGATTCTGGACTGTCTCTGGCCAACCAGACAAGAGCAAGGGTTATTCCTCAGATAAGCAGGAAGATGTTGAGGGGAGAAGTTGTGCAGAAGCAGTCTTGATGATATATGCGATATTAAGAAGCTGAGAGATCCTTGGTAGGGGCTGCTCATTCCCAGTGACTGCAGGCAGTAGGTTCCCCAGGAAATGGGTTAAACCAATCTGTGCAGAAAGAAGAGACTGAAGGAAAACAGGAGATAGACTACATCCCTGAAGTCTGACAGCTTGTATGGATCTGCTTCATCTGAGGTTATGGTTGACACCAGCTTTCATTACGCTTGAATCTTCACTTTAGAGAAGTTTTAAAGTAAGTCATATTGGTACAGGTGTTTATCCTTCCATTCACCCTTGCAAAAGCCCACAGGCTGAATATCCTCTCCCCTGACACACACACACACTATATGTCTTTTGTGGGATTTCCGACATTCTGAGGACAAGTTTGGTACTGCAAATAGAAAGGAGGGCTAAAAGGGCATTTTCTGTGCTCACAAGAAATTGATGCTTGGGGAAGAGTGGCTGGAAAGCTGCCCAGCAGAGAAGGACCTGGGGGTGTTGGTCAACAGCCGGCTGAACATGAGCCAGCAGTGTGCCCAGGCGGCCAAGAAGGCCAATGGCATCCTGGCCTGTATCAGAAATAGTGTGGCCAGCAGGAGTAGGGAAGTGATCGTGCCCCTGCACTCGGCCCTGGTGAGGCCGCACCTTGAATACTGTGTTCAGTTTTGGGCCCCTCACTACAAGAAGGACGTTGAGGTGCTGGGGCGTGTCCAGAGAAGGGCAACGAGGCTGGTGAGGGGTCTGGAGAACAAGTCTTATGAGGAGCGGCTGAGGGAACTGGGGCTGTTTAGCCTGGAGAAAAGGAGGCTGAGGGGAGACCTCATCGCTCTCTACAACTACCTGAAAGGAGGTTGTAGCGAGGTGGGTGTTGGTCTTTTCTCCGAAGTAACAAGCGATAGGACGAGAGGAAATGGCCTCAAGTTGCGCCAGGGGAGGTTTAGATTGGATGTAAGGAAAAATTTCTTTACTGAAAGAGTGGTGAAACATTGGAACAGGCTGCCCAGGGAAGTGGTGGAGTCCCCATCCCTGGAGGTATTTAAAAGACGTGTAGATGAGGCGCTTAGGGACATGGTTTAGTGGGCATGGTGGTGTTGGGTCGACGGTTGGACTCGATGATCTTAGAGGTCTTTTCCAACCTCAATGATTCTATGATTCTATGATTCTATGCTTCACTCCCTCTGCTATCTGGTCAACACAAGAGACAGAGTCAATCTCTACCTGCGAAGAGAACTAGCACTCCTGTCGTTTCACATCTACTCAAGCTGAGAGCCTCAGCAGGATGATCTACTCCATATGCATTCCTGCACCCTCCTGGGGTTGGTTCCAGATACTGCCTGGGTGGCTGCCTGCTTATTTAGATCAGACTGCAAATGACCCTACAGAGAAAATGCAACTTGCTTTCAGTCAGATCAGCAAGCTGTGGCTCACCCTGTAGTCATACACTTAGATGGAGCAAGGAGTCCACATAACTGAAAGTAACTCCCCTTTTCTGTTCTTTGCAAGTTAGTTTTCAACTGATCCCCCTGAGATGCAGCAGCAACCACGCACAGGGGAAGTGGTGAGCATCTCCAGTAGCCAGGGGGAGGGGGGGAAACAGTGCATTGCCTTTTGGTGGCAGATTGCGGGGTGGGTAATTTCAGGCTGACCTTAAGGTACAGCCTAGACCCCAGCAGCATGTGGTGATACAAACCCAGAGGGGTGTTGCATGCAATAACTGGTATGCACAGATGCTTACAGTCCAATTGTCATCATAGGAAGGGCAGGTTTAAGCAGCACTGCTGATACCAAGGAAGGTCCCATGTTTTGTGCAGGACTGACATGCTCTGGTTGTTGACATGCTCCCTTCAGCTCTGGAGACCCAGCCCACCCCAAGTCCCCTGCACCTACATAAAAAGTTGTTGCCTTGCCCAAGGACCTCCAATGTAATAGGGTGCAGCTAATAACTGAACTGAAAACAGATATTCACAAACTTTCTTCCCGCAACCAAAGAGGAAGGGAAGAACGCACAGCTAATTGATAACCCTCCAGCAGCCCCCCAGGGTGTACCAGTAATGACTGGTAACGTTACTGATTGGCTGATCATGTGTGTTAGGGCACCATAGGGCAGTGGATGAGGTTCTGTGATTGGCTGGTGGTTTCGTATCCCCACGGATTTTAACGCTTTCTTTTAGTCATCTGTGCTGAGTGGGTCGTGGTACGATGACGCTATTTCCGGGTGCTGGTGAGGTGGCTGCGGCGGCGGCGGGGGCGGGGGCGGGGGGGAAGGGAAGGGAAGGGAAGGGATGGGATGGGATGGGATGGGATGGGATTGGATTGGATTGGATTAGAACGAGCTGGCGACAGAGTTGCTTGGGTTGAAAATAATAGCTATTTTTCGCCCTTTTCATGCTCTGGAAATTCTTCCACCTGGATATAAAGAGAAGTGGGTTGGGGGACTGCAGGTAAGGTAGACGGGCGGCAGCTAGTGGTAGCTGTGAGAGGCAGCTGGTTGTGTTGTGCGGGGGGGGGGGGGGGGGGGGTGCGCGCAGCGCCTGAATCGTGGACGTGCGCCTGGGCGCGAGTTGGTAAATGTGAAGGGGATGGGGGTGTCGGCGGGAGGTTTATTGTTAATTTGGCTATTTAGCTGACGGTAGGGGGAGTGGGGTGCGTGTCTTTTGCGCATGATCTGGGAGTTGAGTAACACAGAGGCGGATCAGGTAGGGAGTGGGATTGTATCTTGCTCTCTGGTATCCTCCTCTTGCATTCCCTCGGGTTGCTGTGAAGTCCTTGTTTTCCTTGCAGTCTTCTGCAGTGCTTTATTCTTTCAATTTGGAGTGTGTGGTGGTAGTTCAGCTGGGCTTGAATGAAACTTCCACCTGAGCAGTTGCATGGGAGGAGAGTGATGCTCTTGCAGACCGTCTTTCATAAGCATGTGTGTGCCTCTGGGGAAAAGGTGAAAGGACAGGTCACTGGGGAAAAAGCTTCTAGCTCCGAGGTTTATCTTTAGCAAACTTGTAGATTCTGTCTTACAGGGGGAATGCAAGTTATGAACACACCTTTTATAGGCAGCTTTTTGGACATCAGCAACACCTAAGTGATAGTCAGAGGGTCAGACAAGTTTTGGCAGTCTCTCCACAACATCCTGGATCTGGGCCCCTGGCAAGCAGCAAACTTCTCTAGCTAACAGGTCAGGTTGGCAGATGGGGTGTCTCTGGGAGGTCTCTTAGGGAGTCGCCCACTACATCACTCACTGCTTCCTCCAGGTGGTTGCCACACTAGTATGGCTTTGTGAGTGGTATAACATGTGTAATAACCTAGCAATACATATACTGAAAAATACCTGGGTGCTATACAGTGAGAAGGTCTAGTGATTTCATTTTGACAGCATTGTATGAATGAGAGGCTTGCAACACTGAGATATCTCCATTCAGCCAATGCTGCTGAAGTCGTGGTAATAAAGAAGTATTCCTATTTAAGATAATAGCGAATCTGATTTGTTAAAAAGTAACTGAAGGTTAGCACGTAATTCCTACAAAGCAGTAGATGCTTTATTTATATTCTTGATTGTATATTTATGTTGTTGTTCAGGTTTCATCTTGGTAGATTCAAAGTTTAGTTTGTTTTTTGTTTTGTTTTTTCTTGCTGTATACGATTATCATGTTCAAACCATCAGTTGTCTTGCAAATCCAAAAACAAGAGAGAGTAAAGTATTCAATACCATTTAACACTTACTTAAACAAAAGAGGAAAAAAAACCCCAACAACCCCAAAACAAGCTAGTGAACTGAAACTGATATTTTGCCTCTGCTTCGGAACTTGCTGAAAACTCTTACTCTGAGCAAGTCGTGCTCAAAAAAACCCAACCTGTAGAACTTGTTTGCTTTGCAGATGATGATAGTTGTATAAAATATAGTGCTGAATATATTATATAGTTCTGTTTAGTAATTATGCAAGGATGAAATGTAGATGTAACCCTGAATTTCTAGAGCTATACATGAAATTTGAATGTCCAAGTTGATCTAAACCAACTATGATTTGATTCTTCAGTTTTTCCACCTGTTTTTGAATATGCTGAGAGGTGAACAAGTAGTCTTTCTCCTCCAAAAATTAGTTTCATTATTTGGAATTCTTAAAGTTTGGGTTGGTTGGGGTTTTTTTTTTTGTGACACCTTAGAAAGAACTACTTTTTTTGTACTTGTCATTATTGAATTGCTCATAATAGTTTATGTTGTGGAGGATAATGTTTAATCAAATGGAGAAATGTTATCTATACTGTCAGCATACAAGAGCTGTGCAAATTACAGCTGGCTGTTATAAATATGTATATAATATATATAATATAATGTTATAAACATGTGTATATATACATATAAATATATAAATATGTATTATCTCTGTCATGTTGACATGATTAGCCATGACTACTTCATTCATGCTAACAAGGTCAAGCTGGTAATCATGCTGCTGCTGTCATACTCTCTTGTAAACTGATAAATAACAAAGCAAAGGTAATGTGAACTGGTGTAAAAATGGAGGAAAAGTTACTATTTTTGAACTGAGCCACTTAATTTTTCTTCCCATCCATTTAAAATTGTTCAGAAATAATTTAATTATTGAAACATACATTGACTTAAAGCTCTTGTGTGACTGGTAAACCATGATTTGAAAAATGTCTTTAGTGGTTGTTTTTTCTATTCCTCAGTATGTTTTAAAATGTCTAGAACTGTATAATAGATTGATGTAAAGATTGTATAACAAGCTTTTAATGTTCTGAGTCATTGTCAGAAGATGAGTTTTTGAAATTACTTAAATTCAAATGAGTTTGAGAAGATCAAAAGCAAATAATCATGGTAAGTCTCAAATGAAATGCAGTATTATCTGTTTGAATCCATGTGGTCCGAACAGTAATGGAGTCTGACAACACGTTATAAAACAAAGCTTTATTGAGGCAGTAGGAAAGATGGGCAACAATGTGCCCATGCAGTGACTCACCCAATCATCAATAGCAAACATAGGCTCATAAGCGATGCCATGGCTCCATTGGACTGTCCAGGACATCTGGCAGTAACAGTCAATCATGCAAATGCCTTTTGAATGCAGGTGAGAGTCGCGCCACCCCTTGGCTCCATCAATGGTAGTGTGATTTGAGAGAATTGTACCTTATATGAATAATGTGGGCTGCATCCTGCCTACGCTGCCAATGTTGGTCGGGGAGAGGGTGTTGGCAGTCTGTCTACACTGCCGATATTGGTCAAGGGGCGGGGTGTCGCTTCCACCCCTTGATTCTCTCAAATCATCACTTGATGTGGAGTTATAGGCTAGGGTGTTATTTTGGTGGTCATTAGCTATATAATAAGCTAGGTGAGGTTGGTGTCCTGACACCTGCAGGGTATAAGTTACATAGTCAGAGGTCAAAAGCTGGTGCATCACGAGATGGGTGCTGTAGAATTACCTCTATCAAGTATCAGTTGCATGGGTATCCGGGAGATGATTACTACGGCATCTTCCCAATTGCTACGAGAGAGGCTGCAAAAAAGATTACAATTCAGGGTTAGTATCCGCTTATATCTAGTGGCCCCCAACCTGGGTCAGGGAGCGGCTCAACCTCGACTGGGAAAATACAGCACAATCTACAACCCCATCTAGTGATATGAAACAAGACATAAACAATGACAATAAACAAGTTAATTACAAAAGGTACAGCAAAAATCTTTTGACAACTACCCTGAGATCTGGGAACCAAGAGGTAAGCCAAGATCACAATTTGCCAATTCCCCAATGAGTATTTTCAGTTGTCACCTGATGCAAGGGCTTTAGTTGTGCCTGCATTTTCTTAAGGTTGGTCTCAATACATTGATCTTGGTTGACATAGACACAGCAGGTAGTATTTACTAACGTGCAAATGCCACCTTGTGCGGCCAGCAAGTAGTCTAAGGCTAGATGGTTTTGAATGGTAGTCTGTAATACTTGAGTGACTTCTTGCTGCGGCGCTTGGATGGCATCGATTGTTATGTTTTCTATATTTTTCCAGGGTAGCAGAGAGATTGACAGTTGCTTTCTCCAGCTCAGAGACCCCTAGCTGAGAAAGGAGGGCCCGGGCAAATTGGTGAAATCCAGGTCTTTGCTCTACCAAAGGGCTGATCTATGCTGATGTCACAGGGCATCAGGGCAATTGTGGGCATGGGTCGCATCAAGATTTTCTTCAACACGCATCCCAGGCACTATTTGTCTGAGTGTGCAGGTCCCCTCCCACCTCCATGTGAGGTTTTTTTCATGGCATGATTGCTGCACAGCCAGTATAGGCCGGGGGCACCTATTGTGCTAGGGTCACTGCAGCGAGTGGTGTCTTTCAGGCAATTGTCAATATTGGCATGGTAGGTTTGCATGGTGTAGGATGGACCCTGCCACATAGTTTGTAGCTGATCATGGGACGGATCATAGCCCGTAAAGTTCTGGAAGATGTAGAATTCTGACCTGTTCTTCACTGAGGCAGCAGTGGGTAGTCAGTGGTTGAGAGAGAGCCCGAATAGAGTAACATCTGACAAAAGTTTTAAGTGCATGGACCCACAATTCCACCAATACTAGCATTCCCACCACAGGAACTCCTTGGTGGCCAGATGCAGGATGTTGTGTACAAATCCCACAATAAGTTCCCTTTCTAACATTTGCCAGCGCCTGAGATGTGTGAATTAACAAGTTAAAATCCCAACCAGCAAGGCCCTGGTGGACTGTCCCCAAGAACAGTATCCACAGCATATTCAAAATTGGTTCTTGCACAGAATAAACAACAGTAGTACAAATAAAATTAATGCAATGTAGCAGAAGGATTTTTCCAGGTTGTTGTGGTTTAAGCCCTGTAGGCAGCTAAGCACTGTACAGCAACTTGCTCACTCCTCCACTCAGTGGGATGGGGGAGAGAATCGGAAGGGTAAAAGTGAGAAAACTCGTGGGTTGAGAGAAAGACAGCTTAATAGGTAAAGCAAAAGCTGCGCACGTAAGCAAAGCAAAACAAGGAATTCATTCACTACTTCCCATCAGCAGGCAGGTGTTCAGCCATCTCCAGGAAAGCAGAGCTTCATCATGCGTAATGGTTACTTGAGAAGACAAATGCCATAACTCTGAAGGTCAGCCCCCCACCCCCAGCCTACTTGCTGGTGGGGCAGTGTGAGAAGCAGGGTGAGATGCCTTGATGCTGTGCAAGCACTGTTCAGCAATAGCTAAAACAGTGTGTTATCAACGCTGTTTCCATTACAAATCCAAACCATAGCACCATACAAGCTACTAAGAAAAAAATTAACTCTATCCTAGCCAAAACCAGTACACAGATGGGTCCAGTACCCAGGCTGAGTCGGCGGCTCTGGGCTCGTCATGGACATTATCACTTCCTGAAATACAAAATTGCTTCTAGGACAGCCTGAAGGGGTGGTCTGTGGATCTAACATCGAGATTTGGGCCCCGGTGTCCACAACAATGGTGACTGAATGCCAGTCATTCATGACAACTTCTAATTGGGGCTAGGACATGGGGTAAGCAAAAAGGGTATGCTAGAAGACAGGGCTAGGAGGCAGATCTCCATCTGGCAGTGGACACCTGCCCACCAGTTGTCTGGCAGCGCCTTGTGGGGGGAGGGATGCTAAGGGGTTAACACTGGTGTGCCGGGAGGCACTGCAAGACTTGGGGTGGGGGGGCCACCTGCCAATGGCCATTCAAAAGCTGTAACAAAACATTATTCAGCAATTTATTAATTTGTTGGGAGGGGTAAACCCAGTTTCCAGCAGGAGCTGCCTGAGGCAGTCCCTCTCAGTCTGGTTGGTGGAGGTGCCCTGTCCTCTGCCCAGGTGAGGATTCCTCTGTATCTGACTGCTGGGCACAGAAGCCATTGCCATGGCACCCACCCCTGCAGCCAGGTTGTGCAGAGCTCCCACGCCCATGGTCCCCTTCACTGAGGTAAGTTAGAGCTGCCCCAGTGCACCAGAGACTCCCGAGCCACTCCACCCAGCCTTCCCCTGTAGAGCTGGGAAGGGGGTCAGGGTCTGGTCCATGGCCAAAAATGTCCCTGTCCCAATTATCATCCTTATCGTCCTGGTAGATAGTGGCCCTAACTTGGACCATTGTACTGGGATGATCTCTCCAGGCCTCGAGGGCCTGCTGAGCCAAGGAGGCTAACTTATGCTCATCCCTCTTGGCCCCTTGCTTAGCTTCTCCCACCTGTTTGAGGGTGCATGCAGCCCAGTAACTTCAGTCTGGGCAACGTTGAGGGCACAACTCAGGTGGCTAATTAAGGCTCCCTTGCCCTTTCCTTGCTTGCAATGACTGGCCTTACGCTGCAGTTCAAATTCATCCCTCATAGCCTGGGGATCTGTTCAATTATCTTGGACCCAGTCCTCCTCCCATTGGGGGGAGCTCCAAACTTGCTCCTTTCCTAAAGCCTCCAGTAGTTGTCGGAAAGACTCTTATCCTGTTTGTGATGCCAATAATGTGGTCCAAACACTAATGGAGTCTGACAACATGTTCTAAAACAAAGCTTTATTGAGGCAGTAGGAAAGATGAGCAACAACGTGCCCATACGGCGACTCACCGATAGCAAACACAGGATCATAAGCGATGCCGTGGCTCCAGTGGACTGCCAGGGACACTTGGTGTCCAGGTCATCTGGCAGCAACAGCCAACTGTGCAAATGCCTTTTGAATGTGGGTGAGAGTCGCGCTGCCCCTTGGCTCCACCAATGGCAGAGTGATTTGAGAGAACCATACCTTACATGGATAATGTGGGTGGCAACCTGCCTATGCTGCCTGATGTTGGTCAGGGGGCAGGGTGTCAATCCATTATGTGGATATAGTTTGGATCTTAAAACCTGTGTTGAAAACTGATGTAGTCTCTGTGCAGGTGGCACAACTGACATTTGTTATCATAATCTAAATTTTTCTGGGAAAAGACCCCCTCATATGGAGTTAAACTAAGTGTCTTTAGTTTCATCCAAGTGGTGTTTTAAAAGTGTAGGGAAAGGCATCTTCACAATCAAGGAGGGCTGAGAGAGGAGTTAAGATTCTTGAGCTTTCAGTAAACAATTAAGTTGAACTGTTACATTTAGAAATTAATACTGTATTGAGACAGGCATCATGCTGAGATATCTATGGTTGCTCTTTCCCTTTGGATGCTTACATGCAGACCTTTAGCTTCACACTTCATTTGTGATTTCATTCATGAACAGAGGATTGTTCTGAGACAGGAAAAGCTGACGATTAAGTTTTCTTTTTTAAAGTTGGATCCCCTCCTGTGGGGAAGATGGCTAATAGCAAAGACTACCAGAATACCATGAACCCCAAAGGACTGTTTCCTGGGCTGAAAATGTGGAAACTGTAAATTCAGATTAACACTCATTGGTAGCAGCTTATGCTTTTATGCCCTTCTTTGGCTTTATTGCCAGTTCTGTGTGGCAATCAATAGACAATACCCTGCTTTTTCTCCTTCTAAAATCAGTGTTACTATCCAACTGGATTTCTTCTTTTATATCTCTCTGTCTTATCAAACAAGATATCCTCCTCTTGTGAATAGCTAGTTTCTTGTATCCAGGTATGTTTTGCTATCTTCATAAATTCAAGAATGGAATCTAATGACTTCATTTCCAGTTTTCTATTGATGCCTAACAAACATTGTGCTTTCATATAACAGACTAGAAAAGCTTGTGTCAGGTCTTTCTAGAGACTGACTCATATAAAGGTTATAGTACTGACTTTGAAGCTCAAGTGATAAAGGCATTGGCAAAGAATTAGCAAGCACCAGTATTCAGCATCACAGTCCGTGAGACTGTTTCATGTTCTAGTTATAACAGGAAACACCTTAACTGGCAAGGCACATCAAAATGCAGGAGTTGAAAGCAAGACACACAGTAAGAGACTGAAATATTCAAGTGTGATACTATGACCGAGGTGCATGATAGTGTTGGAGATAAGCGATAATGGAGTGGAGATAAGCGATCTAGATAAGTGATCTCCAGTGGAGATAAGTGATCTAGAATCTGATCTCCTTCTATGTTCTTTGTCTTCTAGAATCATAGAATCATTGAGGTTGGAAAAGACCTCTAAGATCATAGAGTCCAACTGTCAACCCAACACCACCATGTCCACTAAACCATGTCCCTAAGCGCCTCATCTACACGTCTTTTAAATATTTCCAGGGATGGGGACTCCACCACTTCCCTGGGCAGCCTGTTCCAATGTTTAACCACTCTTTCAGTAAAGAAATTTTTCCTCACGTCCAATCTAAACCTCCCCTGGCGCAACTTGAGGCCATTTCCTCTTGTCCTATCGCTAGTTACTTGGGAGAAGAGACCGACACCCACCTCGCTACAACCTCCTTTCAGGTAGTTGTAGAGAGCGATGAGGTCTCCCCTCAGCCTCCTTTTCTCCAGGCTAAACAACCCCAGTTCCCTCAGCCGCTCCTCCTAAGACTTGTTCTCCAGACCCCTCAACAGCTTCGTTGCCCTTCTCTAGACACGCCCCAGCACCTCAACATCCTTCTTGTAGTGAGGGGCCCAAAACTGAACACAGTATTCGAGG
Organism: Aptenodytes patagonicus; assembly: GCF_965638725.1. NCBI lineage: Eukaryota > Metazoa > Chordata > Aves > Sphenisciformes > Spheniscidae > Aptenodytes > Aptenodytes patagonicus. The sequence continues at coordinate 20,804,297 of NC_134981.1, forward strand.
TGCAGCCTCACCAGTGCCGAGTACAGGGGCACGATCACTTCCCTACTCCTGCTGGCCACACTATTTCTGATACAGGCCAGGATGCCATTGGCCTTCTTGGCCACCTGGGCACACTGCCGGCTCATGTTCAGCCGGCTGTCGACCAGCACCCCCAGGTCCTTTTCCGCCAGGCAGCTTTCCAGCCACTCTTCCCCAAGCCTGTAGCGCTGCATGGGGTTGTTGTTGCCAAAGTGCAGGACCCGGCACTTGGCCTTGTTGAACCTCATACAATTAGTCTGGGCCCATCGATCCAGCCTGTCCAGGTCCCTCTGCAGAGCCTTCCTACCCTCGAGCAGATCAACACTCCCGCCCAACTTGGTGTCGTCTGCAAACTTCCTGAGGGTGCGCTCGATCCCCTCGTCCAGATCATTGATAAAGATATTAAACAAGACCGGCCCCAGTACTGAGCCCTGGGGAACACTGCTCGTGACTGGCCGCCAACTGGATTTCACTCCATTCACCACAACTCTCTGGGCCCGGCCGTCCAGCCAGTTTTTGACCCAGCGCAGAGTACACCTGTCTAAGCCATGAGCCGCCAGCTTCTCTAGGAGAATGCTGTGGGAGACGGTGTCAAAGGCCTTGCTGAAGTCCAGGTAGACCACATCCACAGCCTTTCCCTCATCCACTAGGCGGGTCACCTGGCTTTGGTAGCTTCAGACAGCCAAGTGTGTCCTTTTTTTTTTTTAAAAAAAAAAAAGCTTTTTACGAATACCCTCTCAACATGCTTTCTATGGCTAGCAGACTGTACTGTTGTTTTTACTAGCAAGTTGGTCTCATGGCAGGTTGGAGTATCTACTTGCGGTACTTTTCAGATGGTGATAAAACATTGGAGACTTTCTGAGCCACATGGAAAACTCTTGTCCTTCATTGGAGGGTTGCTGCAACCGGGAGCAGCTTCAGCAGTGCAGTTTATCTCCTCTGATTCTTAGGCAAGTGGTAACTCATCCTCTCCAACACAGGAGAAAACTTGTACATGTTGAACTACGCATAAAACCACACTAAGCAAACACTGCAAGTGTACCATGCAAACTTGAATGTCAGGCACTAAACCACTAGCTGTTGCTTTGCTATATTTTTCAGATGTGAAATAAAAGTCCTGTAATGCCTGTCACTTAGTATTGTGGGCAAAATGAAGGTGGTAACCTCATGCACTGAGGTTTTGGTTGGATGGAGCAAATCGGTTAAATGGTGGTTAAAATGTTTTTTAGAAGTTCTGGTTCATGTTCAGTCTGAGTACACCCTTAGAGCTGTTGATATATCTAGCTCCTTATTTTGAAGTGATGTAACTTACTGAAAATGGGTTTGTTGGGGGCTTTTTGGCAAACCACAAACCTTAAGGTTCACTCTCCTCTCCCACCTGCTTGCTTATTAAAAAAAAAAAAAAATCCCCGAAACAATTGGAAGGATATTTTTAAACAGTGCTTTTATCGCTGACTATTATCTGGATTTAACCATCCACTTCAGACTTGACGGGAACTTTTTTTTTGAGCTGTGTTATTTCTAGCACAATCATTAAGCGCAGTAGAAGAGTGTTCTAATATTTTTGTAAAATGTAACTTAAGCTAATAGGCCAAAAGTTAATATTGACATGTATCCAAGTATTGGCTATTTGCCAGGGATGTCTGTGGTGGGTTGACCTTGGCTGGCTGCAAGGTGCCCACGAAGCTGTTCTATCACTCTCTCTCCATCAACAGGATGGGGAGAAAATACGATGAAAAGCTCGTGGGTCGAGATAAGGGCAGGGAGATCACTTACCAATTATCATCACGGACAAAACAGACTTGACTTGGGAAAATTAATTTACTGGCAATTGTAACAGAGCAGGATAATGAGAAATAACAAATCTAAAACCACCTTCCCCCCACCCCTCCCTTCTTCCCAGGCTCAGATTCACTCCCGGCCCTTCTACCTCCTCCTCTCCCCAAGCAGCCCAGGGTGATGGGGAATGGGGGTTGTGGTCAGTTCATAACATTTTGTCTCTGGCTTCTTCGTCCTCACGCTCTCACGTTGAGATCGGTTCCCTTTCAGAGGGGGAAGTTTCCACTGCCAGACATAATTATTCCGAACATACCAATAATGCATTTGCCCTGGGAACTGTTCATCCAATTCGAGCCGCAAAAAATGCAGCCTATCATAATCAAAACTGCCCACCTCAGGCCACCGTTGGCTTGCAATTCCAAGGGTGGTCAATGTGGGCCAGGTATCCTGACGCAGTTCCAGTGCCCTTTTCTTAGATAACCCCTGGGTTCCATCTATTTTCGACCAATTGGTTAGCAATTCACCTAAAGGTGTCCCTTTAGCTATGCTGTGTCCGGTTCCCGCTATTATTATTAACTCTCACCTCCTCGCCGCAAAAAAATGATTCATCCAACCACTACCCCCTGCACTCAAGTTCCCCAGGTGAACTCACCTTTTGCCGTCAGCGGGTCATTGACTCACAGGGGATCGTAGCAGCTGGTGGATTCAAGCGAGTCGGCGAAGTCCCTTCTGGGGTGCCAAAACTGTTGCGGGATTCTTTATTGCCGACCAAGGAAGGAGATGCAGACACCCTTAAGTATAGAATTCCAAAGGGAAATTCTTTACTGCAATGCGCATGCGGTGCCCCAGCCTAGTTCTGAGGGACCTTAATCATAAGTAACACACAGGTTATATAGAATATACAGGTGGGCTATCTCCCAATTACAGTCCTAAGCTTATCTATAGTCGGCCGATCCTTCGCGTGGCTGTGTGATCAGAGACAGTGGTCTGGGCTGGTTTTCATCCTTTGTCTGCTACGTGCTCAGAACCGGTTTCCACGGGTTTGTTATCAGGCAAGGCTGTCGTAACTAGCTGAGCTTTCGTGCTTCAGTGTCTTCCCTCCTTGAGTTCTTGGAAAGCTCACTGAAACTAGGGTAAAGTTCATCCTATTAAGTGACCTAAGTTTGTACTTTTCTTCACAATGGGCCCATTGCTCAGTGGGGCAGGGGACCTAGTGATCAAGGACATCATAAAAGTCAAGTTACTCAATGCTTTTTTTGCTTCAGTTTTTACTGGTAAGGTCTGCTCTCAGGTCCCTGAACCAGCTAGCACAGTTTGGGGGAGTGAAACAGTAGCACAGTACAGGAAGAAAGAGTTAGGGAGCACTTAAGCCAATTGGACATATACGAGTCCATGGGACCAGATGGGATGCATCCAAGCGTGCTGAAGGAGCTGGCCAATGTCATTGGGAGGCTGCTGTCTATCATCTTTGAAAGGTTATGGCAACTGGGGGAAGTTCCTGATGGCTGGAACAGGGAAAACATCACTCCCATTTTCAAGAAGGACAAGAAGGAGGATCCAGGGAACTACAGGCTGGTCAGCCTTACCCTCTTTTCCCAGGAAGATTATGGAGCAAATCCTCTTAGAAGCCATTTCTAAAGAGATGAAAGACAAGAAGGTGACTGGGAGCAGCCAACATGGCTTTAGCAAGGGCAAATCATGCCTGACCAATCTCATTGCTTTCTGTAACGAGGTGAGTGGCGCTGTGGAAGAGCGGAAGGCAGTGGATGTTGTATACCTTGACTTTAGAAAGGCTTTTGACACAGTCCCCTATAATCTTTTTATCTCCAAATTGTTGGGATATGGGCTTGTGTTGTGGTTTAACCTCAGTCGGCAACTAAGTACCACACAGCCGCTCGCTCACTCCTCCCCCCGCCCCCCCCCCGGTGGGACGGGGGAGAGAATTGGAAGAGTAGAAGTGAGAAAAACTCGTGGGTTGAGATAAAAACAGATTAATAATTGCAATGAAATAATAATAACAATAAAAATATGATGATAATAATAATAATACACAAAGCAAGTGATGCACAGTGCAATTGCTCACCACCCGCTGACCGATGCCCAGCCAGTCCCCGAGCAGCGGCCCCCCCGGCCAGCTTTCCCCAGTTTATGTACTGAGCATGACATCAGATGGTATGGAATGTCCCTTTGGCCAGTTTGGCTGTGCCCCCCTCCCAGCTTCTTGTGCACCTGCAGCCTTCTCAGTCAGTAGAGCATGGGAAGCTGAAAAGTCCTTGACTAGTGTAAGCACTACCTTGCAACAACTAAAACGTTGGTGCGTTATCAACTTTGTTCTCCTCCTAAATCCAAAGCACAGCACTGTACCAGCTACTAGGAAGGAAATTAACTCTATCCCTGCTGAAACCAGGACAATATCCACCCCTTATTCTATACCATCTGCGTCATGCTCAAGTCTCATATTTTCCAGTACATTTCCATTAATCACCACCCCTTTTCCTGGGTTTCTTTTAATATATATATATACACACACACACACACAGAGATATCATTCCCTTAGTCTATGGGCCATCCCTCTAAAAAGTTCGGTGAGTTCATTTAGTCCATGACTTCGGGCTCCATCTGTCGTAACAACCTTCCAGGGCAGGAAAGATGGAGATGGTATGTGGTGTTGGATTGTTTCATGTTGAAGTCAGTTCTGGTACCATCATCACTGTGCTTTGCTTGGTTTCACTGAAGTTATTCGTCATTAGTCTGGGTGATTCTTATTGTAATAACATTAGTATGGCATATAATATTATTAGTATTATTAGTACATCTGTGTATTATTAGTATAACTATTATAACTATAATTAGTACTTAACATCACATAATTCAGTTCATTGGCTATTCTCACCCAAAATCAAATCCCCTTGAGGTACACATCAGACTTCCCCATCCTTCCGCATTACCCACCAAATGCACCCAGGTCCTTGAGCAAAAGCAATCCCATGGATGGGTCTGCCTCTGCCCGAGGCAGGAATAACCCAAACTGTCTTCCCCAGCATATTTTTTTATGTGCACTACAGGGACTTTATTCCCATCTACAGTACGTAAGAGTTCTGACTGGGCAGGGCCAGCTCGATTGGCAGATCCCCTCGTGTTGACTAACCAGGTGGCCTTTGCTAAATGTGTATCCCAATGTTTGAATGTCCCGCCACCCATTGCTCTCAGCGTAGTCTTTAACAGTCCATTGTATCGTTGGATTTTCCCAGAGGCTGGTGCATGATAGGGGATGTGATATACCCACTCAATGCCATGCTCTTTGGCCCAGGGGTCTATGAGGTTGTTTTGGAAATGAGTCCCGTTGTCTGACTCAATTCTTTCTGGGGTGCCATGTCGCCATAGGACTTGCTTTTCAAGGCCCAGGATAGTGTTCCGGGCAGTGGCATGGGGCACGGGATATGTTTCCAGCCATCCGGTGGTTGCCTCCACCATTGTAAGCACGTGGCGCTTGCCTTGGCGGGTTTGTGGGAGTGTGATATAATCAATCTGCCAGGCCTCCCCATATTTATATTTCAGCCATCGTCCTCCATACCAGAGAGGCTTTAACTGCTTGGCTTGCTTGATCGCAGCACGTGTTTCACATTCATGGATAACCTGTGCTATAGTGTCCATGGTCAAGTCCACCCCTCGATCACGAGCCCATCTGTATGTTGCATCTCTTCCTTGGTGACCTGAGGTGTCATGGGCCCACCGAGCTAGAAATAATTCACCCTTATGTTGCCAGTCCAGATCCACCTGAGCCACTTCAATCTTAGCAGCCTGATCCACCTGCTGGTTGTTTTGATGTTCTTCAGTGGCCCGACTCTTGGGTACGTGAGCATCTACGTGACAGACTTTTACAACCAGGTTCTCCACCCGGGCAGCAATATCTTGCCACAATGCGGCAGCCCAGATGGGTTTGCCTCTGCGCTGCCAGTTGCTCTGCTTCCATTGCTGCAACCACCCCCACAGGGCTTTTGCCACCATCCATGAGTCAGTCTAGAGATAGAGCACTGGCCCCTTTTCTCGGTCAGCAATGTCTAAAGCCAGCTGGATGGCCTTTACTTCTGCAAATTGGCTCGATTCACCTTCTTCAGCAGTTTCTACAACTTGTCGCATAGGACTCCACACAGCAGCCTTCCACCTCCGATGCTTTCCCGCAATACGACAGGACCCATCAGTGAACAGGGCATATTGCTTCTCATTTACTGGCAGTTCATTATACATTGGGGCCTCCTCAGCACGTGTCACCTCCTCCTCTGGCGATATTCCAAAATCTTTGCCCTCTGGCCAATCCATGATCACTTCCAGGATTCCTGGGCGACTGGGGTTTCCTATTCGACCCCGGTGTGTGATCAGTGCGACCCACTTACTCCATGTAGCATCAGTTGCATGATGTGTACCCTCCCTCTGAACATCCAGCCCAGCACCGGCAGTCGGGGTGCCAGGAGGAGCTGTGCTTCAGTGCCGATCACTTCTGAAGCAGCTCGAACCCCTTCATATGCTGCTAATATCTCTTTTTCAGTTGGAGTATAGCGGGCCTCGGATCCTCTGTAGCCCCGACTCCAAAACCCTAGGGGTCGACCTCGAGTCTCTCCTGGTGCTTTCTGCGAGAGGCTCCAGGTAGGGCCGTTCTCCCCGGCTGCGGTGTAGAGCACATTTTTTACATCTTGTCCTGCCCGGACTGGCCCCAGGGCTACTGCATGAACTATCTCCTCTTTAATATGTTCAAAAGCTTGTCGTTGCTCAGGGCCCCATTTGAAATCATTCTTTTTTCGGGTCAGTTGATATAGAGGGTTTACGATCAGACTGTAATTTGGAATGTGCATTCTCCAAAAACCCACGACGCCTAAGAAAGCTTGTGTTTCCTTTTTGCTAGTTGGTGGAGACCTGGCTGTTATTTTGTTGATCACATCCATTGGGATCTGACGACATCCATCTTGCCATTTTATTCCTAAAAACTGGATCTCCTGTGCAGGTCCCTTGACCTTACCTTGTTTTATGGCAAAACCAGCCTTCAGCAGGATTTGGACTATTTCCTTCCCTTTTTCAATAACTTCTCCTGCTGTGTTGCCCCACATGATGATGTCATCAATGTATTGTAGGTGATCCGGAGCTTCACCCTGTTCCAGCGCAGTCTGGATCAGTCCATGGCAGATGGTAGGGCTGTGTTTCCGCCCCTGGGGCAGTCGGTTCCAGGTGTACTGGACGCCCCTCCAAGTGAAAGCAATCTGTGGCCTGCACTCCGCTGCCAAAGGGATTGAGAAAAACGCATTAGCAATATCAGTTGTGGCATACCACTTGGCTGCCTTTGACTCCAGTTCGTATTGAAGTTCTAGCATGTCTGGCACAGCAGCACTCAGCGGTGGCGTGACTTCATTTAGGCCACGATAGTCTACTGTTAGTCTCCACTCTCCATTAGACTTCCGCACTGGCCATATGGGACTGTTAAAGGGTGAGCGAGTCTTGCTGATCACTCCTTGGCTCTCCAGTCGACGAATCAGCTCATGAATGGGAATCAAGGAGTCTCGGTTGGTGCGATGTTGCCGCGGGTGCACCGTGGTAGTAGCGATTGGCACTTGTTGGTCTTCGACCCTCAGCAACCCCACAACAGAGGGGTCCTCTGAGAGACCAGGTAAGGTGGACAGCTGTTTAATTTCCTCCGTCTCCAAGGCAGCTCTACCAAAAGCCCACCGGTACCCATTTGGGTCCTTGAAATACCCTCTCCTGAGGTAGTCTATGCCAAGGATGCACGGAGCATCTGGACCAGTCACAATGGGGTGCTTCTGCCACCCATTCCCAGTTAGACTCACTTCGGCTTCCAATACAGTTAGCTGTTGGGATCCCCCCGTCACCCCAGAAATACAGATGGGTTCTGCCCCTATATATCTTGATGGCATTAGGGTACTCTGTGCACCAGCGTCTACTAAAGCCTTATACTTCTGTGGGTCTGATGTGCCAGGCCACCGAATCCACACAGTCCAATAAACCCGGTTGTCCCTTTCCTCCCCCTGGCTGGAGGCAGGGCCCCTCAAGTCTTGGTCATAGTATTCGTTACTCACTTCTTGTAAATACGAGTCATAAGTCTCTTCATTAAGATCAGAGGTAAGATCAGCCCTTCTACTCTGTCTGGGGAACTGCCCGCTGGAAACTGGAGCAGCAATTTTCCTGGAAGAACCCCTTTCTGTGATTGTTTTCCCTTGTAATTCACGTACCCGTGCCCCTAGGGCTGCAGTAGGTTTTCCATCCCACTTCCTCATGTCCTCTCCGTGGTCACGCAGGTAAAACCATAGGGTGCCCCGTGGTGTGTACCCTTTATATTCTCTCTCTTCAGCAAAAGAACGCTGACTCCTAATAGCCGAGATACTGGTCTGTACAGGTGGGGAGTAGGACCTATCCTCTCTGAGTTGCTGGACCTCCCGGGACAGTTTCTCCACAGCCAGGACGAGGGAGGAAGAGAGACTTTCCTCATATTGCCGGAGTTGACTAGCCAATTCATCCACCGTTTGTTCCTCTCCGTCTTTCCAGGTCATCACTGCCAATGAATTGGCGTATGACGATGGTGCACTCCTTATACACTTCCGCCACATGGGTCGTGTGCACTTGACTTCATCTGGATCTTTGGATAGTTGTTCATTGTTCAGGTCACCATAAATCACCTCCAGCACAGCTAATTCTCTCAGGAACTGGATACCCTTCTCCATGGTGGTCCACTTGCCTCGGTGACATATGACATCTTCCTTAAAGGGATACCTTTCCTTCACGCTTGACAAGAGTCGCCTCCAAAGGCTGAGGACTCGTGTCCCTTTTCCAATTGCTTTGTCAATGCCCCCTTCCCTGGAAAGGGATCCCAGTTGCTTGGCTTCTTTACCCTCTAATTCCAGGCTACTGGCCCCATTATCCCAGCATCGGAGCAGCCAGGTGACAACATGGTCGCCTGGGTGACGGCTGAAATCTTTTCGTATATCTCACAGCTCACTCAGGGATAGGGATCGGGTGGTCACTGCCTCATTTATGAGTTCTTCCTCTTCTTCCTCCCCGAGCAATCCTCCTCCTGTTCTCGTGATGGCCCTTCTCCAGGGTAGTCTGCCTCGTACACTTCTTCCTCTGGCTCCCTTTTAGAAGAAGTTTCTTCCTCCCTTACTAAACGAGCCAACTTCCGCTTCCAAGATTTCTTCTTGTGTACAGGGGTGACTGATACCGGCACAGGCTGGTTCTTTGGTTCAGCCACAGGGTGTGTCGCTGGGGTCGGAGTGGCCGCAGGGCCTGTCGCTGGGGTTGGAGTGGCCGCAGGGCCTGTTGCCGGAGTCTGAGTGGCCGTAGAGCCTTTTGCCAGGGTCTGAGTGGCCGCAGGGTGTGTCGTTTTACCGTCAGATCCCGAAACCTTCTCTTCCCCTTGAGGGTACTGAATAGTGTTGAACAGGGCTCGGTAGGCATAGGCCAGGCCCCAGCACGTTGCAATGATCTGCATCTCTCTGGAGTTGCCAGGGTGACAGCATACTTTGTCCAAATGTTCTACTAACTTTTCAGGATTCTGCACTTGCTCAGGGGTGAAGTTCCAAAACACTGGGGGTGCCCATTGGCCTAGGTACTTGCCCATCTTGTCCCACACACCCTGCCACTCATAACTACTCAGCCTTGGGGCAGATCTCTGGATGATATTCTTAAATTGCTTATTAACTTTAGACAAAACGGAAACAATATTCCCAAGAAGTATTAATAGAAGTATCTTAACTGCCCAAGGCTGTTCAAAATACTGAAAAGTTACTGTAATGAAGGAGGAAACATCATAGAAGAAGGTAGTGACACTGCCATTCTGTATTTCCTCCGTAAAAAAACTCTCAGAAAAGTCACTGTAATTGCTAGTTGTCTCCACGAAATGGTATCTGTGGTACAGTAATGGCTTCATTGCGAAATTCAGATACCAACTTAAGACCAAGGTCAATGTTTTAAAAATAAACCTCCCAAGCGGAACATCACCAATCACTGCAGACCACAGCAAACTGCAAAAACCAACACCAATCTTTAACATGTACAGCAAAAAAAAAGAGCACGATGTAGATTAGACAAATCAATATCGAGAACAGAGGAACCAACATTGTGACCCACAACTGTTAACAGATATAAATTCCTTAATATGCTCTGGTTAATCTGTTATTATCTCAAACCCTTCGTGCCCCACGTTGGGCGCCAAAAAGGACTGTTGTGGTTTAACCTCAGTCGGCAACTGAGTACCACACAGCTGCTCACTCACTCCCCCCACCACCACTCCCAGTGGGATGGGGGAGAGAATTGGAAGAGCACAAGTGAGAAAAACTCGTGGGTTGAGATAAAAACAGTTTAATATCTGAATTGAAATAAAATAATAATAACAATAATAATGTAATAATAATAATAATACACAAAGCAAGAGATGCACAGTGCAATTGCTCACCACCCACCGACCAATGCTCAGCCAGTCCCCGAGCAGCGGCCCCCCCTGGCCAGCTTTCCCCAGTTTATGTACTGAGCATGACATCACATGGTATGGAATGTCCCTTTGGCCAGTTTGGCTGTGCCCCCCCACTCAAACATTGGTGTGTTATCAACATTGTTCTGGTCCTAAATCCAAAACACAGCACTGTACCAGCTACTAAGAAGGAAATTATCTCTATCCCTGCCGAAACCAGGACAGCTTGATAAGTGGATGATAAGGTGGATGGAAAATTAGCTGGACTGCTGAGCTCAAAGAGTTGTGATCAGTGGTACAAAGCCCAGCTGGGGGCCGGTAACTAGTGGGGTCCCTCAGGGATCAGTACTGGAACCAATACTGGTATCTAATGTCTTCATTAATGATCTGGATGATGGGATGGAGTGCACTCTCAGCAAGTTTGTGGATGACACCAAATTGCGGGGAGTGGTCAGTATGCTGGAGGTCAGGGCTGCCATTCAGAGGGACCTGGACAGGCTGGAGAAATGGGATGACCAGAACCTCATGAAGCTCAACACGAGCAGATCCGAAGTCCTGCATCTGGAATGAAATAACCCTATGCAACAATACAAGCCAGAGGACGACTGTCTGGGAAGCAGCTCCACAGAAAAGGATCTGAGGGTCTTGGTGGACAACAAGTTGACGATGAGTCAGCAGTGTGCCCTTGCACCAAAGACGACCAACTGCATCTTGAGCTGTATTAGCAAAAGTGCAGCCAGCAGGTCCAGGGAAGTGATCCTTCCCCTTTATTCGGCACTTGTGAGACTGCAGCTGCAGTACTGTGTCCATTTTGGGCTCCCCAGTACAAGAAGGATAGTGACACACTGGAACAAGTCTAGCGGAGGGCTGCCAAGCTGGTCGGGGGCTAGAGAACATGACATCCAAGGAGAGGCTGAGAGAACTGGGCCTGTTCAGCCTGGAGAAGAGAGAGAGATAAGGACAGGGAGATTACTTGCCAATTACCATCACGGGCAAAACAGACTCGACTTGGGGAAATTAATTTAATTTACTGGCAATTAATTGTAACAGAGCAGGATAAGGAGAAATAAGAACAAATCTAAAAACACCTTCCCCCCACCCCTTCCTTCTTCCCAGGCTCAGCTTCACTCCTGACTCTTCTTCCCCTCCCCCCCCCCAAGCGGCACAGCGTGATGGGGAATGGGGGTTGCGGTCAGTTCATAACGTTTCATCTCTGCGGCTCCTTCCTCCTCAAACTCTTCCCCTGCTCCAGGGTGGGGTCCCTCTCACGGGATACAGTCCTTCACGAACTTCTCCAATGTGGGTCCTTCCCACGGGCTGCAGTTCTTCACAAACTGCTCCAGCATGGGTCCTTTCCACGGGGTACAGTCCTTCAGGAACAGACTGCTCCAGCATGGATCCCCCACCCCACGGGGTCACAGGTCCTGCCAGAAAACCTGCTCCTGCGTGGGCTCCTCTCCACGGGCCGCAGTTCCTGCCAGGAGCCTGCTCCTGCGTGGGCTCTCCACGGGCTGCAGCTTCCTTCAGGGCACATCCACCTGCTCTGGCGTGGGGTCCTCCGCAGGCTGCAGGGTGGATATCTGCTCCACCGTGGACCTCCATGGGCTGCAGGGGGACAACCTGAATCACCATGGTCTTCACCACAGGCTGCAAGGGAATCTCTGCTCCGGTGCCTGGAGCACCTCCTCCTCCTCCTTCTTCACTGACCTTGGTGTCTGCAGGGTTGTTTCTCTCACATTTTCTCACTCCTCTCTCTCCCAGCTGCTGTCGCGCAGCGTATTTTACCCTGATATGTATCCTTCCACAAGCACAGCTCACCAAGCATGAGGAGTAGTATCATGACACCCACAAAGCCCTTCTGGAGCGAGGCCGTACCCAGGCAGCTCTGTGATTAGCTGAGGAAAGGGGAGATGGGGTGGGGCTTACTCCTCCCAGCTGCTCTTTCTCTTGGTCACGTGTAGTTGACGCGAGTTGGGTTTCTGTGCTGCACTTCCTACGTCATCGAGAATGTGAGGTGGTGGATGCAGCGTCCAGTTTGGTCGGCGGCAGTGGCAACTTTTATCTCCAAATTGCATTTTCAGGTGGCATGGAAGACGCAACAGGTGAGTCACTGGGGAGAGGGTGTGCTGCTGCTTGCATCTCTCTCCACTGCAGCGGGGCCACCCTGTGCGGCCTCTCTCTTGTCCCTCATTCCTGTTTCATAAGGATTCCCGCCGGTGGTGAAGGTCGCGCCGGGCTGGACCGCTGCTGCCTCTGGAGCATGAGCGTCCTAGACTGTCGCGGCAGCGCGGAGGGGGGCGGGGAGCACCCGGAAGCGGCAGGGGGGTGGTGGTGTATGGTAGCCGGGCTGCATCAATTCGTCCCCGCGCTCCAGACTGGGAGTGGCGTCTTGGGACACCCTCCTCAGTGGGAACCGCAGGAGAGACGTTCCGCCATGCTGCGGAGTAGGCGACGACTGGACAGGAGTAGGGAGAATAACAACAGCACGCGGCAGTCTTCTGCAAGCCGCCTGGAATCCTAGCTGCTGATCCCTTGGTCACTTTCTCTCATCCACGCAGGCAGTGAGCTCTGCAGTACCTGCTGCCGAGGAGCTGGTGGCAGTCTACACAGCAGAGCTTGAAAGCCTGATCCTGCTCAGGACACAAACGCACTCAGGTTGCTTCTCTAAATCCCCGCATTGTTCCTGATGCAGGCACTGGGAAAAGGCTAAACAAGAGAATGCAATGGCTGCCTTCCAAACTCAACACTGTGTTTAGGTGTCTTTTCTTTTGGCAGTTCCACTTCTTTACAGAGAATCTCTTCTCAGGCTAGAAGAAAAAAAAAATAAGAGAACCATTCAGGTTGGAAGGGACTTCTGGAGGTCTCTAGCCCAACCTCCTGCTTAAAGCAGGGTCAACGCTGAATTCAGACCAGCTTGCTCAGGGTTTTCTCTAGTCAGGGCTTGAAAGCCTCCAAGACTGGAGACTGCACAACTTCTCAGGGCCCCTGTTCCGCTGCTTGACTGTCCTCATGGTGAAAAACAGATTCCTTATAGCCAGCGTGAACCTTGCTTGTTTCAATTTGTGCCCATTGTGTCATCTTCCCACTATGCAACACTGTGAAGAGCCTGGCTCTGTCTTCTTGATAGCCTCCTCATAGGTACTGGAGGGCTGCTATTAGGTGCCCCTGCAGCCTTCCTTCCTCCAGGCTGAACAAGCACAGTTCCCTCAGCCTCTCCTCATAGTGCAAGTACTCCAACCTCCTGACGTCTTGGTGGCCCTCTGCTGAATTTGATCCACTTTATCAATTACTTTCTTGTATTGGGGTGCCCAAAATTTGACACAGCATTCTAGATGTGATCTAATGAGCACCAAGTAAAGGAGGATAATCACTTCCCTCAATCTACTAGCTATGCTCCTGGTAATATAGCCCAGGATACTGCTAACCACCTTTGCTGCCAGGGCACAGTTCTGGCTCATATTCAGCTTGCTGTTTTCCAAGATCCTCGGGTCCTTTTCAGCAGAGCTGCTCCCCAGCCAGTCCCCAGATGATATTGATGCCAGGGGTGGTTCTTCCCTAGGTGCAGGACTTGGCATTTGTCCTTGTTGAATTAAATTAAGTTCCTGTCAGCCCATTCCTCCAACCTGTCTAGGTCTTTCTGAATGGCAGCCCTGCCCTTGAGTGTATTTACTTCATCCTCCCAACTCCTGCAAACCTGACAAGAGCAAGATGCATCACCTCCTCCAGGTGTTTGATAAAGATTTTAAACAGGACAGGTCCCAGGATAGACCCCTGCAGTACCCCACTTGTCACAGGCATCCTGGTAGAGTACAACCCATTAACCACCACTCTCTGATCTCAGTCACCCAACTAGTTTTTAAACCCATCTAGTTGTCCACCCATCCAGACTATAATATCCCAACTTGGATACAAGAATATTGTGGGATACAGTATTGAAAGCCCTGCTAAAGTCGAGGTAAATGACATCCAGTGCTCTCCCTTCATCCACAGACACTGCCATTTTATCACAGAAGGCAATTAGGTTGGTCAGGCATGATAGCCCCTTGGTAAATGCATGCTGACTGTTCCCAATCACCTTCTCCTTCATGTGCCCAAAAACATGTTCCAAGAGGACTTTCTCTATGATTTTCCCAGGAACTGAAGTTCCCTGTTTTTTTTTTTTTTAGGATGAATGCAACATTTGTCCTTCTCTAGTCATCAGGGAATTTCCCTGATCTTCATGACTTTTCAAAGCTGATAAGAGAACAGCCTCACTATGAAACCAGCCAGTTCTCTCAGCACCCTTGGATGCAGCCCATCTGGTCCCATGGATTTGTACAGATTAAGTTCTCTGAAATAATCCCTGATTCAATCCTCATCCACTGTTGGTAGTTTTCCTTGAACCCTTTCTCTAAGCACAGAGGCCTGGGAGACTTTGTGGGTGCAGATTGAGGCCAAGAAGGCATTGAGTACCTCAGCCTCATCTATGTCCACTGTCACTAGATCACCCATCCCATTCAGCAATAGGCCCACCTTCTCCTTGTTCAGTCTTTTACTATTAAAGTGGTAGTAGAAGCTCTTGTTGCCCTTGATCTGTGATCTGTAGAGTTCCTCAAGTTGCTTAAAGAAGGCTTTGTCTGCTTCCTCACCCTGTCTGTTACAAACTCCTGCCACAATATCACACTTATTGGCCTCTGCTTTGATCTTGTTCAGTTCCTGTTAGTTGTAAGGGTAATCTTTGGAAATTGAGACCAATGTAAGCAAAGATATAGCTGTATCTGGGATGGAATCACTTCTTGGAAAATAAAAACAAACTAGGTAACCAAATTAATTTCCTTTATGATATTTAACTTCTGATTAAATCATATAATGAAGGCGGCAGTCAAATATCATAAACCTGTCAGCTCATGGTAACTATTAGTTGTATGGGGAGCTATCTGTGGAGAAACAGGTTAAAGAATATTACATAATATTGCTATTTATTTTCCCCCAGATGGATATGCAGAGTTACTGGGAGGGGGAGTCCACTTCAAATTTTAGTGTCTTTTGTTAAGTAGTTCAAATAGTTTTTCTTTTTTATTTCAGTTGTACCATATTTTAGTTCAAAGTAAACAGTAACTAAACAACCATTTTGGCACTAGCAAGCCACTCATCCACTTCTGCTTTTACTTGGCCCAACTTTTTGTTTTAACACCAAAATAATTATAATGATTCTTCAGTGTGTTGACTACTTGTGCAAAATACTATAGTGCAACTAATAGGTCTTACTTGACAGGCCTTCACCAGTATCTGTAAGAAGTATTAAGGACTCTTCTAGTATAATGAGCTACCAAGATTGAAGAATTCCTTACTTACATGCATAGCTACGTCTTGAAAAGTGTCAGACTTAGAGGTTAATGCAGATAGTTAGGAACCATCTGTAGTCAAGTTTTGAAAAATATTGTATTGTTCCTGTTTTAAGTTGGTTGATATTGATTAAGAATTACCAACTCAAGAGCCAGCAGGCAGTAATTAGACACTATCCTAGTGATAAGTTATCAAACCTGAAAAATAAACAAATCCCATAAAACCTTCTACTTTAACTGTCATGCTTGTGCTTGGCATTAGGATGGGGATAAAAACTAAATAGATAGGGGCCAGTGTTTCCCATATTTGGTGGTGCAGGAGTACCAGTTTGCAGTACTATTCTGGTTAACTAATTGAATAACTTGTGACCTGAAAGCCATCGGGCCTTTTTAAGTGGTACACACTCTACAGTGCTCAGTAGTTCAATCAAGATGGGAAACATTCTGATCTCTTGTTAGGGAATTGGTGAATCTGGCAGCACCATAGAGGCAAGTCTGCCACAGCTCCATATCCCCAGATCCAACCAGTAGCAAGGCTGAGAATGTATTCCCAGTAGGTATACAAATACATATATATAATACATATATAATACACATATACACATGGCCAGCAACACAGAACAACACAGACAGAAACACTCAGCACTCAGACAAACAGCAACAATGGCCTCATCCTGTTCCCCTCTCTGGCTGATCAGGATGAAAGTCCATTAGTGGGAAATATATACGTATATACAATGTGGATCCATCCAGTAACT